>NC_049243.1:5757575-6060606 GCF_011100685.1 Canis lupus familiaris | reverse complement strand
ATTTATTTATTTGAGAGAGACAGAGATAGTAAGAGAGAACACGAGTGGGGAAGAGAGGGAGAAGCAGGTTCCCCAGTAGGCAGGGAGCCTGATGTGGGGCTCAGTCCCAAGACCCAGGGATCATGACCTGAGCTGAAGGTAAATGCTTAACCAACTGAGCCACCCAGGTGCCCCCAAAAGGTAAACCATTTTATCTGTAAAAATAAAGGGACTAGAACAGCAAAATAAGTTTAAGTTCCTCTTCTACATTTTTATAGAATAAGGAATTAAGTCACAGATCCTTATCTCATACTATATGCAAAATAGATTAAAGATCAAAATACAATATCACAAAAGTATTAGAAAATATATACTTATATGTTTTAGGATAACACAAAGCCATCCCAGAAAAAGTAACAGAACAAACTTCTCCCCAAATAAAAATGCTAGTAAGAGACTGCAATACTTAACAAAAGATTAAGATCCATAATAGAGTATGTGTACAAATCAGAAAGAAAAAAAAAAACAAGCAATCAATAGGAAATAAGGAATTAGAACACACAATTCACAGAATGCAATGGCCAAAAAAAAAAAAAGGGAGGAGAAATGTTTGGCCTCTAGTGTCAGGAAAATGCAAAAAAAAAAAAAAAAAAAAAAAGAAAAAGAAAAGAAAAAGATGCCATTATCTCACCTGACACAGTAACAAAATTACTCTACTTGCTGTTTGGGGATGTTCTCATTCCTCAACAAGGTTATCTAAGTTCAACCTGTTACATGTTGAAAGGTCCAACACTAAGGACCTGCTACTGCTCTGGACCAGTATCTGCTGATGGGACCAACTCCTGGGGTAGGAGTATTTGAAGGAAAAGCACATCCACCCCCACCCCCCTGTCCCTGAGGCCACGTGGGATACAGAAGGGGAAGCCTGGGCACCACCTGGTCCTTCTCTTAGAGTTTCATATCCTCTTCAGGCATCTGAATGTAAAGTGAACTCTGAGGGAATGTCAAAAAAAAATTTTAACTTTAAAGCCTTAAAGTCTTACAGCACCTGGTGTATTTCATGCATCAGCAAAACCAGTAAAAAGATTAGTAAGAGCGTGGATAAAAAGAACCTCTTGTGAACCTGTCAAGGAATAATTTTCAAAAGTTGGAAACAACACAGTAAACACAGGTCAAAGATTTCACTTTTTACCAAAGAATCCCAAAGGATGACAAAAGACAATACCGGAAAAGGATAAGGGGAATAAGATTACTAAGTCAAATGATCAATGTCTTACAAGGCTAAACAATCATGACATCCTTTCTACCAGAGAAAATGAATAGGTCATTCTACCAAATAAAAATCACATGCGGCTTATCGATATTGTACAAGTTAACACCAGACGTTACATAGTCTGGGCCCTAATCAATCAGTCAAACAAAAAGGGTCAGTTAACCATTAGATGGATTTGTTAGATACTGCTCTAGTACAGTGACTTCCCAAACATTTTAGTCTGAGGACTCCTTTACACTCTTAAAAGTTATTGAGATCTCCAAGAGCCTTTGTTTATGTGGATTCTATTTGTTAATATACATAGCATTAGAAATTAAAACAAAATTTAAGCATATTAATTCACTTAAAAACAACAAACCATTTACATATTGACATAACTTTTTTTAAATCTCTATTTTCTAATACAAAAAATATTAGTGAGCTGAATGGCATCATTTTACAGTTTTCCAGATCACTGGCATTTCAAAAAAATAATTTATTGATGACATTAATTCAATAATTACAAGGTTACAAAGACTATAACAGGCATAACTAAAGATAGCTAATAAGAGTACTGAGAACGTGAGTTAAGCTCTAAAAACTCATGTATGTTTATCCTCAATCTACCACTTTAGAAAATTCTAGATCACACACGAATACCCAAGGACACTTCCCATTAGCTGTCACATATTATATAGCATCACATATTATATAGCCTTTGGAAAACTCTATCCAGTCATAAAAAGAATGAGAGTGAAAAAGGCAAATGTCCTATAATTATGAAAATAGTTTGAATTTCACAGACCCCCCTCTAAATTTAGGGTACACTTTGGGAACCAATGATCTTGTAGGACACTGAAAGGGTATACAGGAATCTATTTTCCTTATTTCAAGTTTCGATATGTTTTCTAAACATATTTTTAATAAGAATGTAATTTAACATAGCCTTTTAAAGGCATTTGACCTGTGAGCCCAAGACTCCTACAGAAATACTCATAAACACACACACATATGCATACACAGAGTATCACTGTAAATTCAGTAGTGTTCACTGCAGTCTCATTAACATTGGAGAAAAACTGGAAACAAATTTCCCCATAGGGGAATGATTTACAAAGTGAAAGTGCATATATGCATATGTGCATATATTTACATATATATAAATATTCATGACATAATGTCAAGTGAAAAATTTGCAAAGCAATATCTATCGGCCACCTCATCACAAAATTTATATAAGCATATTTAGGTATTTGTAAATATATGTATTTTAAAAGTCTGGAAATACACACCAAACTATTAGCAGTGATACCTCTGGGTAATAGGATAAGAATAGTAGAGGGCAAAACAAACCTTTTTTATCTTATATACAACTGGATTATTTGAATTCCTACAATGAGCATATCGCTCTTGTCATAAAAAAACAACAAAATGAACAAGGCAACTGAGAAACACAGTGACTAAATACAGCACAGTATCCTGAACTTAATCATCAGAAAGGACACAATGGAAGACTGGAGAAATCCAAGTAAAGCCTATAGTTGAGTTCTACAAATTAAATAAAAATATAAAAATAACCAGAAAAATGTATAGACACTAAACTGCAAATACTTGACCCAGGCAATGGTGGTATTGCCCTCAAATAGCCAGAGATAAAAGACTGCTGGAAACCACAATAATGGAAACTTTCACACAATCTATGAAAAGGGAAAACTATTATAGGTTGTCCTGGGGGTGCACAGAGACACATTCAAGTCAACAGGTACAAAAGACCGAAAGAAGACCCAGAAAGCGTTCCAAACACTAGCCACAGGTTGTGTTTCACAAGGGTACACTGCTCTGCAGGGCACAGTCTAGGGCAACAGCGATCAAGAACAGAAATTTCAATTCAGGTATGTTCTGCATATGTCTTCTTTATTACTCCATTTACTCACATTTACTAGTTTTCTCCTCTCCCAGTTTTGAAATAATCAATTCGTACGTGCCTCCCAAGAAGCCCCCAGCTATGCTAACAGCAGACTGTTTTGGAGCAAGTCTGCCCTCTGAAGCTCCAGCTTCCACATAGCAGAAGTGGCTTCTCTTCTCCCAGAGCGACCATTCAGTCCACATCAGCCTTGCGTATGGGGCAAATAGTTACTGGACAAAGGAAGTCAATAGGGCAGCTTTCAAATGAATATTAAATATGTGGCAAAACCTGCCCTGGTCTGTTCCTTCAGCAGGAACAGTCTGTTCCTATCTTCCTCCACTCCACTCTCACAACAGTAGTAGCCACAAGCTCTACTACAGTTGGCATGGCCATTTTCACAATTAAATGAAGATATAGCATCCATTTCAGAATTTAAAAGGTCTACTACTTCATGGAGAAAAGGAAGGTGATAATAATAGTAAATACAACACAGGAGTTGAGCAAATATTAAATATGTCCAATGTATATTTTTCTAATCTGGCATTTGTGATAAACAAGGTATGAAATGAAATACACATAATGATCTCAACTATGTTATCTTAACAAGTTATAGAAATTTAATTTGTCTGATTGGATAGCTGATGGTCTTAAGGAATTATTAATTGTAAAGATATGGTGGGGATTTTTTTCAAGTCCTTATCTTCTAGAGACATATACTAATTATACAGGAATAAAGTAGTAAGATGTCTGGGCATTTGCTTCAAAATAATCTCAGGTGGGGTGGGGAGGAATAGGTGAGTTATAGATGAAAATAAGACTGTCCACAGATTGATAAAGCATCGAAGCTGCTATCTGATAGTTGGGAAAAGGGGTATCATTACATGATGCTCTATACTTTTACATAGGTTTGAAATTCTCCAAAATGAAATGCTTTCTAAAAAGCCAGAAGAAGAATTTTTTTAAAAGATGCTTACTCTAAAACAGAATATAATGAATGAAGAAATTAAGTTAAAAGTAGATTAAAACAGCTCTTTTTATGTCTCTTTATGCTTCAAATTCCTTGAAGTGGTATTTAAAAAAAAATAACTGGAGATTACAACAGGGAAGGAGTACAAGATAGAAGGTAATATTGGGGTGCCAGTGGTTTTGAGAAACTTGTAAGTTCCCCACAGTGGTTCTTAAAATGTGGTCCTCCAGACAAACCTCAAAAGCATCACCCATAAACCTGTTAGCAATGCGAATTCACAGGCCACATGCCAACCTCCTTAATTATAATTTTTAGGGGGTAGGGCCCTGCAACCTGGATTTAACAAGCCCTCCTGGTGATTCTGGTGTCCATTAAAGGTGGGGAACCACAATAAAGCTGATCAGACTGATAAAAAGCAAGAGTGGAAAGCCTCAGCCCAAACCGGCCCAAGAGACAACCGAAAGATAAAAGCAATCCCAAGGATACACTAAGCTGAGTGTACACATGACAGAAAGGTGGACGCCTCCAGCTGTGACCATCAAGTCTTAACCTTGCCCACCTCCAAAACCAAATGGTTGGTGGGAGTGGGAGAGCTCTGCCCTGGAGAGAAGAGGTCTATCCTCAGAATAAGAGGTGAAGGTGAGGATGGGACAAGAGCAGAGATCTGCCCATTTCCCATCCATGTACTCCAAACAGTCTGCGTGAACAAGTCCCCGTTTCTCAGTCAAGGTAAACGTCTTTTTTTTTTTTTTTAATATTTTATTTATTTGAGAGAGAGAGAGTACAAGCAGGGGGAGCGGCAGGCAGAGGCAGAGGGAGAAGCAGGCAACCCTCAGAGCAGGGAGCCCAACGTGGGGCTCGATCCCAGAACCCCAAGGTCATGACCCGAGCCAAAGGCAGACGCTTGACCAATGGAGCCACCCAGGTGCCCCGGTAAGTGTCTTTTGAAGAAGGCTCATGCCAATGTGGGGAAAATACACACCCAATCACCAATATATTAATCAAGTGAATATCATATGTAAGAATGATCCTTTAAAGAAAACAAATAGTGTAAAGATAATTAGTAAACTGAACAAATTAAAACAATGGAGTTGGCAATGGAGAATACAAGTAATTGAAGGAATAGAAAATAACATGGAAATTCCAACTGATATCCTCAGAAATGTAAGGATACCACATCAATGAAAAAAGCAGTGAGGCCAAGAAAGCCATCTTGAATATTTAAAAACAAATTACTAAACTTAAAATGAAACAGAAGCTAAAATACTAATGTAATGGACATGCCTGAAGAGGGAATCAGTGATCTGGACATTAATATCTGAAGAAGTCTTCCAGAACAGAGCAAAAAGCCCAAGACAAAACATAAATGTCCAGTGACAGAAGATCAAGGCAGGAGGTCCCACACTCAAAAAGAGTTCCAGGAAAATGAAACAGATAAAATGGAAAGAAAATCATTAAAGAAACCATTTTAGAAACTGTTCTTCATCCAAGAATGGTACAATTCTACAGAGTGAAAGGACCATGGGGTGTGACAAATGTCCCACACACCTAGACACATAATGGTAAAACTTCTAGAGCTCCAAGCATAAAAAGAAAATCCTAAAAGCTTTTCAATGACAGAAAAACAGGTTTTTATCAATAAATAAAAAGAGAAGGTGAGAGAATTAGATTGGTGTCTGATTTTTTGAATCAGCAATACTGGATGCTAACAGACCATCACGTGAATGCTTCAAAATTCTGAAGGGAAAGGATTTTGAACTTAACACCCTAAACTCAATTAAAAAAAAAATTCAAATGGAGGATTCAAACTGATGGATTAATTACCTGATGATACACTGCAGTAAACCAAAAAACTAATCTTGGGATGAAAGAAAAAGCAGTGAGAAGGAAACAGTAATACTTGTATTTGTCTAAATAACTACGCATACTATTAAAACACACACAAACACACACCAAGGTAACAGAAATGAATCCAAAACAAATCCCACACGATGACAGAAGGAGATGTCCAGGAAGGGAAGTGCTACGATGCTAACGGAGAGAAATGGAAGATAGGGCCACTGTATCTACAGACTCAGAGAAAAAGATAACCACTAAAGGAACAGCAATAGGTTTAATTGTCTTCGAAGCACTAGAAAGAAAAATGAAGAGAAAAAAACAACAATCATGCCACTGAAATGCTGAAATAAGATACAAAAAAAAAAAAAAAAAAAGGCTAGGATGGTCCCTCCAAACATTTCAACAATTTCAATTAATATAAGTGGATTAAATTCCCCAGAGGCTATTAGACTGAACTCCCAAAAAGCTGTTTTGACTACATTAATTGAGGGAAAATAGGTCAATGCAGAGAGTACTGAGGACAAGAGTATTTCACAGTTATAAAAGACACAACTCACCACAAGTCATCATATAATGCTTTCTTTTACATTCAGAAATCAGTTTGTTATACGAACAGTTGGACAGGAATGTAGATGGTATGAACAATTAACAAGCTAAATCCAAAAAAACCTTGTATCCAAGGGCAGGCACCCTTCCCCCTGAAAACACTCACAGAATATTTACAAATATTGACTGTGTATTTCATAAAGTAGAAACCACATAGGCTATATGGTGCTTAGAAATTAAATGCACTTGAATTCCTGGGTTAAATATAAAGGCAACTGAATCTGAAATTACCCACTAGAAATAACTGACAGTCACTAGAGCTCAAGACGGCCAGATATAGACAAGGCAATACTCAGAAGAGCAGTTTCAGTCTTAAATACATTTATTAGAAAACAAGAGAAATTGAAAATAAAACTTTGTACAATATACTCTAAAGCAGTGATTGTGAATATCCCTGGAGTTATGGAGGTCTGTGAAAGCAGCCTAGGAGTCTGAATTCATTTAGTATTTAAAGCCTATGGAACTTGCATGCCAGCCTATGATAAAACTGCAGAGTAAGTCAGATTTTAGGATATCAACCCAGTGTATAACGCTGGTTACTTCATCCTGATGAGATGAATTGGGTTAAGAGTCACAGCTATGAATAATGTAAAAATTAAACTGAATCCCTTAAAGTCAGGCAAGCCTCATTCATTTTTCTATTTTTAATCCATGTATACTGGCAGCACATAAATAAGCACTCAACAGTGTTACATAAATTGAATTAAGTAATGTGCTGGACAGATAATTTTCTAAAACATGGGATTCATTGCAGGAGGAGAGTTAAACAGAATAAAAAGGTCTGTATGGTGGGGCAGCCCAGGTGGCTCAGCAGTTTAGCGCTGCCTTCAGCCTGGGGCATGATCCTGGAGACCCAGGATTGAGTCCTAGTCGGGCTCCCTGCATGGAGCCTGCTTCTCCCTCTGCCTGTGTCTCTGCCTCTCTGTCTCTCATAAATTAAAAAAATCTTAAAAGAAAAAAAAAGTCTGTATGGCAGTTACAAAGTTGGGAAACACTGACCTAAATATGAATTTTGATCTTTGGTCTGTAGTATCATAGCGTTATATGCCAGGTGTTCCCGGATTCTGGATAGGATCTTATAAATATAGGAACAAGAGATCTTTCTTCAGGGCTGCCATCAGCTTTCTTGCTTGCCTTTTTCTTGCAGGCAAGACTCATGGACTTCAATAATCACAATGTTAGAAAAAATTCAATTTTTCAACCACATCAGATTAATTTTCTTTTAAATTTAAAAAAGGAAGGCTCCAGTTCTAGCTAGCACAAGCGACTAGGACATAAGATCAAAACCTCTGATATTGGGACACCTGGGTGGCTCAGTGGTTAAACATCTGCTTTCGGCTCAGGGCGTGGTCCCGGGGTCCCAGGATCAAGTCTCGCCTCCGGCTTCCTGCAGGGAGCCTGCTTCTCCCTCTGCCTGTGTCTCTGCCTCTCTCTCTGTGTCCCTCATGAATAAATAAATAAAATCTTTAAAAAAAACAAACTCTGGTATTAAAAAGACTCAAAAAAGATCTGTTTATTTAAAAACATTTTAAAAGGGTTCAATTAAGAAATATGCTCAGTTTTAAATATTAAAACTGAGGTTTTACATTATTTCACGAACTACAGTTTTTGCTACAAATTAGATGGACCTCATCAAGTACCATGCTTTACATTTGAGAAATTAAAAAGGTCCAATTCTGAACCATACCAAAAAGAAGCACTTCCAGTGAATCTAAACATACACAGAGGCCTTATCTATGTCAATATTCCAAACATTCAGTATTTGAACTACTTAAATAGTGTCAATAGGTGAATTTCCGAATGTCCTTGGAAATAAACTGGGAAATTTTAAATTTCAAGACCTTTTGAGTGTATTAATTTGATATGGTTTATTATTTAAATAATCCCCCTTGCTACAGTTAAAGGATGATTCTCATTTTCCTGCATTTAGACAAAATGACGGGGCAGGTCGGGTGGCCCAGCAGTTTAGCGCCGCCTTCAGCCCAGGGCGTGATTCTGGAGACCCGGGATCGAGTCCCACATCGGGCTCCCAGCATTGAGCCTGCTTCTCCCTCTGCCTGTGTCTCTGTCTCTCTCTCTCTGTGTCTCTCATGAATAAATAAATAAAATCTTTAAAAAATAATAAAATAAAGACGAAATGACTGTACTTCTCTCCGTAACCTACAGCTTTGCTCAATTATGTTTGCTGAATTAAACATTTTTAAGGTCTTTTTCTTTACTACTAACCCAATATCTTCAATTTTTGACTGGTCCCACAGCAGACTTCCTTACCTGACAGCAATAATACAAATAAATATAAGTAAAAAGTAGAACTCTACCAGCAAATATTAGGCAAACCCCAACAATAGAGACAGAGTCTTAAAACCAGTTATGTATTTATTTGCATAGATTCAAAGGAAAGAATTAAAAATCCAACATAATATTTCATAAGGTCTACAATTATTAATCCAGTTGTTTTTTTTTTTAAAAAAGGTTTTCCTCCACTAACTTTAGGATGGGCCTATTTCACATGAGTGCTGGTACCTATACATCTTTAGTTTTTGCAGAATTAGTATTAAGTCCAAAAAAGTCCTTTTTGATGATGTACCGAACACACTGTAAAATCACATTTCTTTCATGTCGAATGTCTGGAGCTAAAAGCTAAAAAACAATAAATAAAATGATTAGCTGGTAAATAAAATATATCCAGGAAACACAATCTAAAATATTATATATACCTTCTCCATATAAAGAATACAGAATAAAGATATATATTTATAATAACTTATATTTATAACCTATATATAAATATATATTTAAATCATTTCACTAAAAAAATAATGCAAGAACATTTCCTCTTAACTTACACCAAGACTATCTAGTTTTTAAACAGCATAAATGTTCACATTTTCAGTCCTTTCTAGGAGTATCTAAACAAAGGACAGGAAATGTAGGTTTAAAAGTCTGTAATTCTTTAACCTACAAATCATGTCAAAGAGGACCCTCTTAAACCTAAACCTACAAACAGTATAGAAACTTATAAGCAGATACAGTAAATATAGTAGTGATGAAACCAGCAGTAAAAAATCCCAACAGTCCTGGATTTTTACAACTTTTCATTTTTGTGCCTGTTGCAATTGAAGGCAATCTAAAAAAATTCCTGGTATTTAGAAGAAATACATAACCAAGGAATCATATATGATTTGCCAAAAAGGGTAAGATCATTCAATTTATTTTCTGATGTTATTAGTTTAGAAACATCACAGAGGAATGAACGTTCTGTGAAGAGATGATTTAATTTACCACTTACAAGGTATTTTAAAAATGCAACTTACTTTATATAAACACTGAAATTTATAAAATAAAGAGTACACTTCAGATCAATTCAAATAAGAAGCAACTGGGTCTCCATGTAACACCTCAAAGAGGGTAGCCACAGAACACCTTAGCTACAGTGTAAGCATTTAGCTGACAGGGCAAAAAGGACTTTTCACACACTGTCAAAAGTTCTAGGGGATCCCTGGGTGGCTCAGCGGTTTGGCGCCTGCCTTTGGCCCAGGGCAATACTGGAGTCCCAGGATCAAGTCCCGCGTTGGGCTCCTGGCATGGAGCCTGCTTCTCCCTCTGCCTTTATCTCTGCCTCTCTCTCTCTCTATGTCTATCATAAATAAATGAATAAATCTAAAAAAAAAAAAAAAAAAAAGAAAGAAAGAAAGAAAGAAAGAAAGAAAGAGAAAGAAAGAAAGAAAGAAAAAAAAAGTTCTACAAGTCTAGTAAAAATTTTGGAATATTTTTCTATTACCCTTAGTATGAAAGAACTGGATCTTTGAACAGCTTCATGTCCATTACTTAGAATCAAAAGATGTGCTGCTTCCTCTTAAAATGTGAAGAAATAAGATTTTTCAGCACATCACACTGAGAATAAAGCCAATAATGCACAAAATAAACACATAAAAACCTCTTCCTCCTTTTAGTCTGCCATTGTACTTAGCTGTGCTTTCAGTGAAAACTTTAAAAATGTCAGTACACCTTAATACATATTTCCTTATCAATTAAATCTACAGATTCTTTCATTTTTAGCAGTTTTAAAAAGTGTAATGATTCCACATTTACTAAACATCAGCTATATGCCAAATGCAGCTTCAAAATTAAGATACACAAATAAGTCTTCAAAGAATAAAGGTCTTTGGTGAAGTTAAAAAGCATGCATGCATGAACCCATGCAGAAACCCAGTGGCTCTGGCTTCATCACCTGAGAAGAAAAGAGAGATCAGAATGTAAAGAAAAGTCACTTACCATTTCCAGGAGATATGGATGGTGTGTCCTTGGTTCAAATAAGGTATGATAGTTGTGATAATCTTTTTTCCTCTTAGGGTTTGTCTTTTTAAAACTTTTCTTTGGGCTCCTATAGTTTTTAACAGTCACTTTAACATTGTTCCTTGATCTCTTAGGAGTATTGTTATGAAGAACCTCATCTTCCACCAGAATGTCTGCTTCAGTCTTAATGGGAGCTTCTAAATGTGATGAGAACAAATACAAAAACAATAAAAAAACAGGTAAACTTCCAAAAATAACCCAAAAAGTCATAATACTCCCCCCAGTAGCCATAATCCTGGCTACTTATTAATAAAAACTAGGCATTTTCAATGCAGTACAGTATTTTTCAGATTGGAAATATAACTGCCAATAATTGAAGAGATTACCACAAAGAGCTGCAGGAAGTGATCTCGATGAAGGAAATAGTATCAGATGGAAACTTGCATCTACCCAAAGGAATGAAGAGTGTCAGAAACCGTCAATATAGGGGTAAATACAAAAAGACATTTTTTTCTGATTTGAAAAAGGTTTTAAAGATAACTGACTACTCTAAGCAAAAATAGAAACAATGTATGTGGGATTCATAACACCTGTAGGAAAATCTGATAACAAGAGCATAAAGGAAGGGAAGAGGAAAATGTAAGTATATTGCTATAAAATTCTTAAATTACATATATGAAATGGTATAATACCACTGAAAGTATATTGTGATAAGCTGAAGCTACATACTATATATAGACCAACTCCTAAAAAGCAAAACAAAGAGGTTCAACAAATAAACCCATATTTACACTGCCCTAATAATAAGACAGCATAAATCCAAAGGCAAGAAAGAAGGAAAACAGAACAAAGACAAAAAGAAACAGCCATATCAATAATTACAATATATATAAATAACTTAAACATCCCACTTAAAAGGGTGAGTGGTCAGACTGGGGGAAGAGAGAATGTGGGGAACAAGATCAACTACATAATGTCTACAAGAAACCAACCTTAAATTGTTGGCAGTTCTTGCTTTGCACAAACAGAACGGAGATGAAATCTCAGTTATCAAGGAAGTATGAAGCAAAGACTGTCTGTGACCAGACACAGATTAAAAGCAAAAGGAGGAAAGAAAATACCATACATATAGCAATCATAAAAAAGCTGGATCGGCTACATCAATATCAGACAAAGGAGACTTCAGAATAGGGACCATCACCAGGGACAAAGAAGGACAGTTCATAAGGATAAAGAAATCAATTCATCAAGAAGATAAAACAGTAACACCTAATAACAGAATTTCATTATACGTGTAGCAAAAGCTTAAAAGAACTGAAACAAGAAAAAGACAAATCCATTATTAAGGTTAGAGACAATTTTAACACTTTGCTCTCAGTAACTGAAGAACAATTAAACAGAAAATGAGCAGGAATATAGAAGACCTGAGTACCCTAACAACTCAAACTGACAAACACTCAATCCAAGATACGTTTTTGTCAAGTTCACATAAACATTCACTTGTGCTAGGCTATAAAACAAGTCTCAATAAGCTGGAAAAACAAAAAACAAAAAATGCCTGGCAAGTGTACAAAGTATGCTCTCTGACTGTAACAGAATTCAAGTAAAATCAGTTAACAGAAAACTATCTAGAAAACCTCCAATCTCTGGAAACTAAACAACATATGTCTAAATAACCCATGAGTTAAAGAACAAATCATGAGATGTTAGAAAATATTTTTTAAAAAATAAAAATGAAAACATAATGTAAATTTATAGGATGCAGCTAAAGCAGTGCATGGAGACAAATTTATAGTTTTGATTGCTTTTATTAGAAATAAAGAAAAGCCTAAAATCAATTATCTGAACTTCCACTAAATCAGATAGTGAAAAGAGAGGAAATAACAGAGTGAAAAATCAATGAATTACAAGCAGACAATAAAGAAAAATATAAATAGAAAAATCAGAAGTTGGTACACTCTAAAAGATTAACAAAATTAATAAACATCTAGCAAGATTGAGCAAGAAAAAAAGAAAAAAATACCATTTAATAATATGAGGAATCAAAGGGGGGATATCACTACAGATCCTACAGATATCACAAGAAAATATTATGAACAACTTTATGCCAATAAATTTGACAACAGAAATGAAACAGATTTTTTTGAAAAACACAAATTACCAAACTGAACAAGAAAAATCAGAAAATCTGAATAGTCCTCTACCTATTAAGGAAATTTAATTCATAATTGAAAGTCTACCCCCTCCTCTAAAATGCCAGGTACAGATAACTCCATTACTGAATTCTACAAATAAGACAAAATGGTAGCAATCCTACACAAAGTCTTAAAAAAGAGGTGGAGGAAATAGATCCCACTCATACCAAATCCAGACAAAGTCATTATAAGAAAAGAAAAACACATCCTTCATGACCATGGAGGTAAATATCTTTAACAAATAAATAAAGATAGTAAATAAATATCTTTTATAAATTATTAGTAAAAGACCAAGTAGATTTTATTTCAGGAATAAAGGTTGGTTTGATACTTGAAAATCAATCAATATATTTCACCATATTAAGAAGAATAAAGAAAAGAACCATATGATTAGTTGAAAACTGACAAGTTTTAAGGATCTCCTCCTCTCACTCCTAAAATGGTTATTCTGTATTTCTGACAAGGTGATATGATATAAAGAATTCAATTCTAGAAGGTGGGAGACTGGGTTCAATTGCCTGGACAAGAGTATAGGAATCTAATCATATCCCTCAAAACCTTCAACACCCAAGTATTACATAAGACCAAATGTGATAACTACCTTTGAAACAAAGTACAGGGTAATAAGTCTTAGAAGCATAAATCCTAGTCCCAAACTGTTAGGTTCAAGTTCTAGTTTCATCACATACTAGTTGCGATCTTCAGGCAAGTTACTTATCTCTGCCTAAATATCCTCACAAATAATGGCACCTGCTACATGAAGTTACTGTGATAACTAAATGAGTAAAGCACATAAAACAGGACCTGACCCAGAATCAACAATATATAAAGAATATGCTATGACAGGGGTGCCTGGGTGGCTCAGTCAGTTAAGCATCTGACTCTTGATTTTAGCTCAAGTCATGATCTCAGGGTTGTATGACTGAGCCCCCAAGCCAGGTTCTACATAGCATGGAGCCTGCTTGAGATTCGCTCTCCCTCTCTACCCAACTCAAGTGCACATCATGCACACTCTCTAGCTCAAAAAGAAAAAAAAAAAAAAGAATTTGCTATAATGATAGTGGTTTTGATGTGCCCTCAAAGTGATAGAAAAAAGAAAAAAAAATCAGAAATGTAACCATAAAAGGAGCAAAGAATTCAAGTGGTTTATAGAGTTCAAAACTATGAGAATAATAACAAAAGGCAATAAGAAAAGACAGAGTTCTAATTTCTATTTTTCCCTTCCCCTTCAAGTATTGGTCTTCCAATCCAGGAATACAAAAGTCAAATGAATCAGAGCTTACACTGTCAATTTTCTGCTAAGGAACGAGGAACCAGAACCATTTATATTTTTCTTGAGGCTCACAACATTTCCCAGCTTAGTATCATATTTTAATGCAATGTTTATCAATTCAAATAAATTTAAAATATAACCACTGCACTTTTTCAAACCTATAAATCCTTTTTGGCATGTGGTCTTTAAACATGAGTTTTCAATGGAGGACCTCCAGTCACAGCCCAAATCATTTTGAAAAAACAACAATTTTGGAGAGCTATAAAACTGTGCTTAACTTCTAACATGGCAAAACAAAAACAAAAAACTAACATGTAAAATCTGGAAGAGATTTCAAACTAATTGATTTGGAAATATTACTCATTGAAATTTTCTTTCCTATGTATAGCTTAATGATTTTGAAATCCCCAAAGCCAAGCTTAGCCTCTTGTTTTGTTTCAGTCTTTCTTAAGGGACTCCTTCCTTGTTTAAAACTGTTTCTGGAAAAAAAGCACAATTCATGTTTAAAATCCTCTATATACCTGTATTAACTCCTAAGTTGAGATAGATATTAACTAAGATGATACAATTGTTTAAATCTGTGAGGAATCAGAATGCTCCCCTCCATTTAAAATCCACTTAAGTAAGGAGCCTTCTAGATGCTATTTCATAGCTCAGAGAAAGCCCACTTTATTTCTTTGGTTTATTTCTTCCAAAGTCCCTATGTGTCAATATGCTATCCTACAGCCCAGAATTTACAATGGAAGTTGGAAACTTGCTAGTGACCTGGATGGCTCAATAAAGCTGAATTCAAACTACATAAAATAATTCTTAGGCCTTAGGAATGTGAAGCAAAGGCTTTTTCCTTCAAGCAGGGCATTTTAGACAATCAGTAAAAATAAATTCATATAAGGTAAAATTTATCTTTTAATAGACAATATCTTGTTATCTTTAAGAAAAGGCTATGCATTTCTGTTCAGGAAGACAGTAAATGTAACACAGAGAATGCCTAAAACGAAAGTTGGTGTTTAAGATTTTTCAGTCCCAAACCTAGGCTTTACAACAGCTCTGCCACATACTAACTTTGCAAAGAAGTTAAGCTTAAGGTTCCATAAATGAAGGAGTGGAATCTCAAAGATCACTCCCAGTTTCCTTTCTTTCTTCTAATTTAAAAATGGTGGCAGCCTCAAAATTAAGACATGAGAATGAAAGTATTAAATGTTTCATCTTAAGAGAGAGAGAGAGAGAGAGAGAGAGAGAGAGAGGAGAGCATTAGTGCAACTTGTTTTTATAAAATTCAGTAATCTGGTAATAGCTTTCATTGCTATCACCCGTCATAAATACAAGCGATAAGCAAGAAATGTAATATGTGTTTAAAGAATAACTCCATCTTCATATCAGTGTACTGGAAACAAGAGTAAAGAAATAAATACTGTTTTTCTTAAAATTAAAATAAAAACAAGAAGAGGCAACCATCAGTTAAGAAATACTCTGATAAGGCCAAAGTAGTTTGTATTTCAAAATTCAAGTAGCTTTTAACCAGCTACCACAGTAAACCACGGTCCATTAAAAAAAGAAGAAAAATCCCTATGTTACGGATACATCTAAACATTATCCTTCATATTAAATCCCAACTCTTTCTCCTTCAACATCTTCCAACTACAGAGTGATTATCTCTAATTTAATCAACATTAAAAGTGCTGCCATCTTCATCCAATTACACTCAAATCTTCCTTTCTTTTTACACACTCACTTGCAGACCCTGTACTCTTATCTTCAGTACAGCTCCTACTGTGATTACACATCTTGTACAGAGACACATACACAGGAATTCTCTCATGGTTGGTAAAGCCCAAATAAATTCACCATGCAGAGCCAGGTTTCCAACAGAAGGACACAGACTTATTCATTAAACAAATGCTGATTATTTATATGAACCTTGGGTTTATAATTGACACATTAGATTAATAACATAATAACTCTTTTAGGTGACCCTAAAAAAAGACGCTACGTTAAGCTGGTTTATTATCATCTTTAAAGGTCAGACATGTATCCTGCACATCACTGACTCCTCAGAAAAAACCTTGAAGGAATTCCATTTTATCCAGTCTTTGAAACATACAGGCTAACTCAACCACAAGCACAGAGTTATTGTGTTCTCCAAATGAGGCAATTTATGTAAATATGCTCTATAAAAAATAACGTTCTATATACATGTAAGGAATTCTACCATCCACTTTGTCACAAAGGACCTCTATTCATCTACCAAAGGTGCTATAAACATGTTAAGACAAGAATTGAGAGTAGGAAACAACAAATTAACTTTCTTTGCTGTATCTTTTAGAATTGTCTTTGATTCCATTAATGGCATATTATCTCTTCCCTTTCCTATTCTGTCACTGTATTATTTTTGCCCTTTTCTCCCAGGCTAACAACACATTTCCTCATTTCTCCAGCTTTCCTTTATCCCATGCTAACATCACTTCTGAATCAAATGAAAAATATGAAGATTAAATAAACAATGCTCTTGATACATTTTGTCCTCAGAAAGACATACATGAAATGATGCTACTGATGCACAGTATACATCAAATTCAAAGAGCAATAAAACAAACCTATCAACTGAGGCCATGACTTACCTTCTGGCTCACTCTCTGACCCTGAGAGACTACCATAGCTGCTCATTAGTGAGCACAGGGCTGGTGTCACTTCCTTGGGTATGACCGTACTTTGTGGTTTCTCCTCTTTATCAGATTCTGAAAAAAAAAAAAAAAAACAGGAATGAGATAAAACAGTATACCAAAAACATCCACCACCATAAAAAAGAAAGCTGACAGGTCCCCTACTCCTTATATGTTAGTGAAAAGAAAGTAATTTCTGATCATTTCCTTAATCTTTCCCAAAAACAAAATTCAGGAAACTTGAAATTTTTTCCTTGGTTTATTTACATCTTCATGGTCAGAGAAGCTACTTGCCCCAAAGAGAACACAGAAGGCCAATGGAAGCTATATACAGCTTAGTTACTTACCATGCTTCACACATTACGGAATTTGAGCCTTCTCTAAGTTAATTATACAGTCTTTGCTAATTAATTTATTTTACCTTATTAGGCTATTATGCTATTAATTAATTTTATTAGGTAATAGGAAGGCCAAGGCCAGAAATTTATTTAACTTCACTGGATTAGGAATAAATAATAAAAAAATATCTACTTTTCTTGTTTTTAAGACTAAGTTTTGAGGGCACAAATAAAATTTAACCATTCTATATATAAAAGCTTAGTCAAAGACTTATGCTGAAATGAATTCACCCAAAGTTTTTATTATTTAGAACTTCTAAGAACTTAAGTAAACAAGCCAAGCCAGAGAACTTAGCAAGTACCAAAGAGCCTGCCAAAGGTAAAGCGTTTGATCAGAGCCCATGGAGCCTAGTTGTAGCCTCAGGACACCACCTATTACATTTGTTTTTGGCAGCTCTAAAAATGTATTACATTTAGTCTAAACAATCAATAAAAAATAAAGCCTGACTGAAGAATGAAGACAGGAAGTAACCTGTCTATGTAATGTACCGGCTCAACCCCCAAGTAATATGAAACATTTCAAGACAGCATTGAACATTCACCAAGTCAGTCTAGGGGAAAACAAAACATGCTAGTAGAAATTGGGGCTATACTTCTATGTGAATATGGAACTGCACATACTGGTGGATGAAGTTAAATCCCCTCTTCTCCACCCATCCACCCTACCCAGCACCATACCCTCCAAAAACTGCTCGTCAATTTTAAGGTAACTTCTCATCTTTTCTTATGAATTAATAAAGAGAAAGAAAAATATGCAGTTTATATATAAATTACTAGTGGACTAAACAGAATCTACAAAATATTAATATGGAGACTGTTCATCTCATTGTTTATTTTTTTTTCATCTCATTGTTTAAATGATGATAAGCCAAACTATTATTTCTTTCTAAGACTCAAAGAGAGGTACTGAAAAGCACAATACAGTTGACTATAACACTCTTAAAAGAATGAGTTTATTTAATCCTTAGGAGGTATCATTTTCACTATTAATTACAGATGATGAAACTGAAATTCAGAGAATCTGAGTAACTTTTCCTTCAGGTAACAAAATTATGCAACAATTGGATCAAAGTTAAATCGGGGCTGATTCCAAGTTCCAATTCTTAACTAATGGGCTAGAATATCTCCTACTGATACATAAAGTCCTCTTATTAAAATGAAGCCATCCGGGGGATGCCTGGGTGGCTCAGAGGTTTAGCACCGCCTTCAGCCCAGGGCGTGATCCTGGAGACCCAGGATCGAGTCCCACATCAGGCTCCCTGCATGGAGCCTGCTTCTCCCTCTCCCTGTGTCTCTGCCCCTCTCTCTCGGTCTCTCACAAATAAATAAATAAAATCTTTAAAAAAAAAAATGAAGCCATCATACCAAAATGTCTCTATGGTCAATAAAAATGCTAATAAATGTCTTCTTCCAGCTATGGTGCCATTTCTCCGTTCCCTGTTACAGCAAAACGATAAACAACTACCTGAAGTACTTAGATGTGAACAAGTACAAGCTATAGGAGAGAAAGGGTTTGGCTTTGTTCAGTACTGTATCCTTAGAGCCTAGAACAGTACCTAAGTGCTGAACAAATATTTGAAGAACAAACTGTTGCATGAATGAGTAAAGACGAGTTCAAAAAGGCTAACTGGTACTGAACGATAGGGCTAGGAAAAGGTGGAGCCCAACACAAACCTAGTTCTGTCTGGATTCAAAGCTCGTTTTTTTTTTTTTCTTTCTTTTCTTTAATAACATGATTCCATTTTTATTTTTAAAAATAATATACACATGATAAGAAAAATATTAAAAAGATATACAACAAAATGTGAGCAGTGGCTGTCTCTGTAGATTAAGAACATAGGGGTTTTTTTAAATGCTCTTCAGTTTTTGTTTTTATAATCAGAACATAACAGAAAAATACTGGAAAATAAACTCTGAAGGAAAATATTTCCTCGCAATTCAAGAAGTGGAGAGCAAGGCTTTAATTGGCCTACATATCACCTCTTTCCCTGTCTTTTTTTAATAACTTTATATTTGAAACAATTTTAGATTTACACAAATGTTGCAAAGATAGTACAGAGAACTTCCATGTACCCTACCATCCAGCTTCCCCCTTACATAACCGTGACACATTATCGTAGCTACCAAATAAATTAACATTGGTATAATACTACCAAAGCTACAGACTATATTGTAATTTCACTAGTTTTTCCAGTAATACTCTTTGCTTGTTTCAGGATCCAATCCATCATATCACATTATACATTTAGTTATCGTGACTCCTTATCTGTGTCTTCCCCAAATCTGTGACAATCTGTCAGTATTTCTTTGTCTTTAATGAACTTGACACTTTTGAAGACTACTGGTCAGTTGTAGAATGGCCCTTAGCTAGGGTCTGTCTTATGTTTTTTTGTTGATTACATGGAGGCTATGGATTTTAGGTAGTGCACTTCTCATCACATCATATCAGGAGTCCATGACATCAACATGGCTTATTACTAGTAATGTTAACCTTGATCTCTTGGTGGTCTGCCTGCTTTGCTATATAAAGTTACAATTTTTTGTATTATTCTGTTTTTTAAAATGATTAAGTTTAGCCCATACTCAAGGGGAAGGAAATTAATTAAGCTCCCGCCTCTTAGAGTAAGGAATAGCAAAGAAATTTAGACATATGTTAAAACCACCACGGTAACTAATATTTAGGGGGAGATATTTTGAAACTATATAAATACTCTGTTTTACCTTAAAGATTTGCCACTAATTTTACCACTCATCAGTGGATCTTGGCTGAAATAATTATTACTGTGGTGTTTTTAATGGTGACTTTTTATTTCCTTCACTTCTTCTACAATTATTTATTAGAATTCTTCGTAAGATCCGTCCCTTCTTCCTTATTTTTTATTTATATCAGTATGGATTCATGGATATTTATTTTATTCTTTGGGTTATAATCTATTGTTATTTATTTTGTGGTTTGAATTATTCCAACTTTGGCCATTGGGAGCATTTTCCAGTTGGTCCCTATATACTTCTGACATGTTCACAATTCTGATGCTTTCTTGAGCACTTTCCTACCTTCTGGCACTATTAAGATGCTCTAGGTTCACTTTGTATTTTCTCTGTCCCAGCTCTACAATCGATCATTTCTCCAAAAGGCCCTAATTTCTTCAATTGGAGAATGGTAAAACCACAATCTGGATATGTGGTGTATTCATTATCAGGACTGTCACAAAGTTCACTATACTTGAGTGCCTCCCCATGGGTAAGAGTTAGGACTTCACACAAGTGAACAATTGCTCTCCTAGGCTGCTCTCCCTCGGTTATGTTTCAGGAATCCATGACCTGTAATAACACTTTGAAAAGAGGTTATCAGTCGTTTTGGCCCTATCAAAACATCCTTTTTAGTGACTTTTCATCTGGAAAAAAAAAAAAAAAAAAAAAGGCTGTTCCCAAAGTCCCTTGGATCTACTAGCAGTTCGAATATAGGCATTTTCAACAGCTGGAAAGATTTATGCTGAAGGCACTGTACTGGCTGACAAAATAAGACTCCAGGAAATTCACTCACTTTTTAACAAAAACAGTCAAAACCCCTCTCTAAATGAAAAATGCGGGATCCCTGGGTGGCGCAGCGGTTTGGCGCCTGCCTTTGGCCCAGGGCGCGATCCTGGAGACCCGGGATCGAATCCCACGTCGGGCTCCCGGTGCATGGAGCCTGCTTCTCCCTCTGCCTGTGTCTCTGCCTCTCTCTCTCTCTCTCTGTGACTATCATAAATAAATTAAAAAAAAAAAAAATCTTTAAATGAAAAATGCCAGTATAAAGATGGGAGCAATGAAGATGATAAAATCAAACTTTAAAATGATTACAAAATACCAGCTCAAATAATTTCTCTTACTGTTAAAACCTTAGCAATACCTCTCTATCTCATACATACACATCATATGCCCTCTGACCAAATATATAAATATATTAATCTAAAATTTATCAATGGACTATGATTTTTTGAAGTCAGAGAGACTTCTCTGAATTATAATACTGGACAAGCAGAATGTAGCACCTCAAGTAAATCCCTACTGAAATGAAAAGAGAGAAAAAAAATACATCTTTTTTTAAGGCCTGCCTAAGTACAAACACTAGTTATAAAAGCTTCCCATTCAGCTTCTTTCTACAACTTATTTACTTGTCTCTCCCCCTTCATCCCCCTACTCTATCTTGTTGCCTTTATGAAGTAAAACACAATTACATGCTCTAGCCTCAAGAAGATTTCTAGATACCCTAAAGAAAAAGCAATCTGTTGAAAGTCACCCTAAAAAAATGGAAACCTTGCTTTCTGCACCCCGATGTTTATAGCAGCAATGGCCACAATAGCCAAACTGTGGAAAGAGCCTTGTTGTCCATCGAAAGATGAATGGATAAAGAAGATGTGGTTAATGTATACAATGGAATATTACTCAGCCGTTAGAAACGACAAATACCCACCATTTGCTTCAATGTGGATGGAACTGGAGGGTATTATGCTGAGTGAAGTAAGTCAATCGGAGAAGGACAAACATTGTATGTTCTCATTCATTTGGGGAATATAAATAATAGTGAAAGGGTATATAAGGGAAGGGAGAAGAAATGTGTGGGAAATATCAGAAACGGAGACAGAACATAAAGACTCCTAACTCTGGGAAACAAACTAGGGGTGGTGGAAGGGGAGGAGGGCGGGGGGTGGGGGTGAATGGGTGACGGGCACCGAGGGGGGCAAACTGAACACCAATAAAAAATAAATTTATTATAAAAATAAATAAATAAATAAAATAAAATAAAATGAAACCTTGCTTTATGGTTTCCAACTCTCAAAAACAAACATTAACAATGAACATTCACGACAGCTAATATGCTGGCTTATTCTTATTTTAACATCTATCTTTTAAATACCAGAAGCCCACCTCACTTAAATGTCAGTGCACACACTGACATCCTCCAGTGGGTTCTATGACAATAGCTATATTTATACTATAATGAATGACTAACAAATTGTATCTTTTGTGTTCAGGTAGATGCTGAGGCACTTCAGTCAGTGATGCTTAATGTACATTAGTGAGCAGCTCTTCTCTTTCTAGCTCAGACAACGCTTATTAAAACCACGGGTCAGGAAAGACATAAAACATGCTGCATTTACATTTAAACAACAGCAACAAAATAAACATAGTCCTAACTAATGAGATACCAAAAAAAGATTTAAAACAACAACATTGTGAGGACACTAGTTAGCAGAACATACAAGGAACTAAAAAAAATATGGTGCCATTAAGAACATCTAGTGAAAACAGGTCATATTCAAAACTGATAAACTGGGAGACTCCAAATGACAGGCTTTCCCTTTGAAGCAATAACAATCCCCAGTTTAAAGCACCTAATTAATGAGAGTTCACTTACTACCAACTACCACAAAAAATACTAATTTTCTAAGCATGATCTGGTCTGTAAATATCCTGGAAAACTACTGTCTTATTTAAATGTGAATGCTGATATCTAGATAAGGTTCTGAGTCCATCCCGTCCCCCCCCCCCCCCCATCTATAAAGGAAAGAAATGTAAGGCATCGGGCCATTTTCATTTTAAAAGTGAAATTAGTGATGAAAAGTACTAACTGCCACCTTAGAGCATGAATAGGGTCAGATCATTACAATGCTGCCCCATGACAACAACCTTGAATAATGAACACAACTGATCTTAATGTTGGCTCGCTCTGGCCTAAGAAGGAAGTTGCCTCCAAACAAGTGTAAAACTAAGAGATCAGAGAGTAGGCATGCTGGGAATATTTAAGCATGTGGAAAAATGGTACACATAGTTTTTTGTAGCTATACCTGGAGTGAAAAGTTGAAGAACCAACCAAACTATTGATTTGGGAATTGTAAATATCCAGAAGAAATTCCAGGTAAAAGATGACATGAATTTAAATGAAATCTTTTCTACAAAATTAAGTTACCCTAACTTGATCCTTTTTTTATTTCCTTAAAGAATAATATTATTAAAAAAAAGAAAAAATAGTAATATTATAAATCTATAACTTACTTGTAAGATTTTTACATTCACGACTTACATAATTATCTTTGGCCCTCAATATAGGTAAAGGTCTCCACATTGACACCAAAATAAAATTACTTGAGGTCTCTCATATCATTACTCCTAGGAATCTGACTAAACACTTTCTATCACGAGGATGAAAGATACTTACTACTGTTTCTCACATCTAAAGTATCTCCTGAAGACCTAGATACAGGCTTAATAGAGCAAAATATATAATCATCTTTTTGTTGGTATTTCACCAGATTACCATATATTGAAATACTGCTTTAAAAATGAGAAACAGGGACGCCCAGGTGGCTCAGTGGTTGAGCTTCTGCCTTCAGCTCAGGGCATGATCCTGAAGTCCTGGGATGGAGTTCCGCATCAGGCTCCCCACAGAGAGCCTGCTTCTCCCCCTATCTATGTCTCTGCCTCTCTCCATGTGTCTCTCATGAATAAATAAATAAAATCTTTTTAAAAATAAATAAAAATAAAAATGAGAAACAGGGGTGCCTGGGTGGTTCAGTTGGTTAAGTGTCTGCCTTCAGCTCAGGTCATGATCTCAGGGTCCTGGGATCTAGCCCTGCCTCAGGCTCCCTGCTCAGCAAGGAGCCTGCTTCCTCCTCTCACTCTGCCTCTATGCTCTCCCTATCTCTTTCTCAAATAAATAAATAAATAAAATATTTTTAAAATAAAAAATAAAAATGAGAAAACAAAGAGGGGCCTAGCTGGTTCAGTCAATAGAGCATGTGACTCTTGATCTAGGGTTGGGAATTTGAGCCCCATGTTGGGTGCAGAGATTTTTTTTTTTTTTTAAAGATTTTATTTATTTATTTATTCATGAGAGACACAGAGAGAGAGAGGCAGAGACAGAGGCAGAGGGAGAAGCAGGCTCCATGCAGGGAGCCTGATGCGGGACTCGATCCTGGGTCTCCAGAATCACTCCCTGGGCCGAAGGCGGTGCTAAACTGCTGAGCCACCAGGGCTGTCCCAAGAGATTTTTTTTTTTTTTTTTAAAAAGAGAGCAAGAGAGAAAGAGAGAGGAAGAAAACAGAAGTACCCATCTACCAAAGCTAACAGAATGATGACTTCAACATTAGAGTCCCTTGAATGTTCATTTAGAGAACTGCATGAAGAATTACATAATTTTCAAATTAGTAACTTACTAATTATAACAGTATTCTCAGTATTCTTTGTATCTGTGTTTCAAGTATTCTAATGACATGAAAGTTCATATTTGGATATAGATGGTTTTAATCATCAAGGTCATACACTGTAAATCTGAAAAAGTGTGGGCACTAACATCTTTTGAAGGAAAAAAAAAATCAGTGCCCAAGAGTAATCTTGGCCCCAAACATCATCTGCCTTTTCTTTGCTATCATCAGC
Source organism: Canis lupus familiaris (assembly GCF_011100685.1). NCBI lineage: Eukaryota > Metazoa > Chordata > Mammalia > Carnivora > Canidae > Canis > Canis lupus. The sequence continues at coordinate 6,035,816 of NC_049243.1, read as the reverse complement.
AAGGATAAAAAGATGCCTTTTCTAAACTCTCTCCCACATCTCAACTATCCTAGGCTCATACAGTATTTTTTTAGATAAATTCAAACTTCACATTTAGAAGAAGCATAGAGTCTAGTGGAATCAGACTCCTAAATTCAAACAGCTGGGCTAAGGTAAATTATTTACCCTGTGTCCCTCAGTTCTAAAATGCAAGTAGCAGGACACCTGGGTGGCTCAGTTGTTGAGCGTCTGCCTTCGGCTCAGGGCATGATCCTAGGTCCGGGGATTGAGTCCCACATTGGGCTCCCTTCAAGGAGCCTGCTTCTCCCTCTGTCTATGTCTCTCTCTCGCTCTCTCTCTGTACCTCTCATGAATGAACAAATAAAATCTTAAAAAAAATAAATAAAACACAAGTAGCAACAGTATATATGCACTGTAAAAGATCTGAAAACTGGAAACACATGTATAAAGCATGTAGAACACCATTAGTACCTTACTCAATAAGTATTAGTTGGTGTTAAAATAATTATTATTATTCTAACTAAATTATAAGCTGTTATTCTTAGCCAAGATCCTTTCCATCTTAATTCCGTCATTGAATTAGTTATCTCATTTCTTGCCATCTGTAAGTTTAATAATTTGCCATGTTTATCATAGAAGCCACTATCTTCCAAGCTAAACAGGGCCTGCTAGCATCAGTCCACTCACTTATATTCTTTCTTTGCAGAAGAGAAAACACATGCAGTAAGATAAAGCCTCATAATGTTATTGGAAGGAAAGGTAGTAGAAATATTTACATCTACATTTACATTTTGCGGAAGGGAAAACGGAGCCTCAGAGGCTGGATGATATCTATGTGGTTAGCAGCATTTTGGTCCTTTAATTTTTCAACTTATTAAGGCAGAGTAAGGGAATTCAAAGCTAATATAAATATATTCTATACACTGAGGAAGAACAGTATCAATTATAATGAAACAGTAATATTTACTCAGAGGGATCTTATTCATGCTCAGCAGCATAAATGATAACTGGCTTCCGTTGAAATACTCACTTCATAGGTGGGGAAAAATTAACCTAATTGAGCAAATTTGAATCTGTAGCATCAATATATTGAAAACAATTTCTTTTTTAAAAGACTTACTTATTTTAGAGAGAGTCAGAGCACGGGAGTGGAGGGTGGTGGGCAGGAGGGAAACAAAGGGAGAGAGAGAGAGAGCATCCCAAGCAAACTCCTCACTGAGCATAGAGCCTGACATGGGGCTCCATCTCATGACCTGATCATGACCTGAGCCAAAATCAAGAGTCGGATGCTTAACTGACAGAGTAACTAACCCACACACTCCCATACAAAACAATCTGAAAACAATTTCCAAGGTTACACCATACAATGGGGGCACCTGGGTAGCTCAGTTCGTTAAGTGTCTGCCTTCAGTTCAGGTCATGATCCCAGAGACCTGGGATCCAGCCCCACGCCAGGCTCTCTGCTCAGCAAAGAGTCTGCTTCTCTCTCTCATTCTACCTCTGTACTCTCCCTCTCTCTGTAATAAATAAAATATTTTTTAAAAGATTATACCATACTATGAAAATTAGCCAATAAATATAATTTTTTCCATATCCTGCCTGCTTCACACACTCATTCCCCAAGATTCAGAAAAGATATCCTGAAATGAGGGTTTTGACAAGACACTTCTATTATAAATAAAAACAAAAGCATCATTCTATTTTTTTTACATATTTGTCATTAAACTCTCCACAAACAATGCTGTGAAGAATCAACTGTAGGATCATGTTCTATGCATTTGTAAACACGCGGCTTTCCTGTTTAGCTTACCAGAATCAGTGTTTACTAAAACACCCAGAGGGTCTGAATTTGCTTCAGGTGGATCTTCAGGTTTCGAATCACGCAAGCAATTGCCAGATCCAATGGCCGCTTTCTGTCCAACACAGTCATTTTTCCATTTGTGATGCCTGCCGGGACTTCTGATCTTTGCCATCTGTGAATGTCTGGACATCCCCTTCATCTTCCTGGAGTGAGAAAAATGCAACTCTTAATATGAAAGGCAATGACCTCTCAAGAAAAACCTAAAAAATACTGACCACAAAAGAAATTTAGCTGCCGTATCAATCATTTGTAGCCTAGTACATTAAAGAAATCAAAATAAATAAACTCGATGGCTTCCAAAGACAGAGAACTTTATGGTAGATCTTTAAAAGAATAATACACCACAATATATTTTACTTTTATCAATTCTGAGATGCACATTTCCTCCCGTATTTTAACCCCTCTGAAAATGGTCCACGTTGTATGATGAACAGCAGGTGAATTTAATGGGCAGAATTCTTTCATTCTGATTGTACATAAAAGTGTTTTTTAGTTAACTTTCATCTATTCATTCTCTAAGAGTCTTAAAGTTTCTAACGCATTTACAAATACTCTGCCTTGTTTGATCTTCATAACAACTCTTTGAAATAAATTAGACAGGTAACTATTCTCTTTACAGGATAAACTTAAAGATTATAAACTGAGCACAATTTCACAGCTACTTCAAATCAAGTGCCCTCTCAACAACTATAATTACTCCTCTTAGAAGAACAAATGCTTATATGAGCATATTCTAGGGTAAACTAGGTGTAGAAAAAATTTCAAAAAAAAAAGGTTCATTATACATTCTCAGTAGACAATAATACAAGGTATCCTTCGGTAGGGCTGAGTTTTCATAAAAATACATGTTTTTTTTCTCATTTGTCATTTATCAGAATTTTTTTCTTCATTAATAATGGAAGCTGCAGTTAGAAATACAGAAATTAGGACTCTGGGTTTAAATCCCAATTTTGCCACTTACTAGCTGTGCCTCTTTGACAATATTAATATCCAATATTAATGTTTGTTTACTCTCATTTGTAGAAAGGGAATCTTAGAGACATAGATTTAATATAAAGTGCCGCAATGAGTCCTTAATAAATGGTAATTATTACTATAACATTCTCTAAAAATTTGCTAAACCAACATATTCAGTTAGTATTTCTATAATCCAAAGGTTCTTAATCCTTTTTAGGGTGGCCATAACCCTTACAGTCTTGTTCCAAAAAATCATATATATACTCCAAATTTTGCAGAAAGCCATAGACCAATTTCCAATGTTCCAACCATGGAAGGTAGGCCTCAACAATGTCATCACAGGTAAAACAAGTAGTTTCTGCCTCTGGCCCACCAGCCCCATGAGGATAATGCTTTCGTTAGACGCCATTCACAGATGCCTTCCCTGTTTCCTGCTCCAATGGCACCTGACCACAGATGGCTTTTAAATGATCATCTTTAAGGTATTCACTAATAAGCAATGAGTTAGAATGACATTTTTAAAAGATTTTTTTTTAAGTAATCTCTACACCCAACATGGGGCTAGAACTCACAACCCCAAGATCAAAAGTCTCATGCTATACTGACTAAGCCAGCCAGGTGCCCCTAGAATGACCTTTAACTGATCAGATCAATAAGACTTCGTTGAAAGTGGTATATCTGGTATTTGCACTACCCCTACTTTTGAGGGAGGAGTTCCTTTACACTGTTGCTTGACAATCATTTAAAAGGAAAAGTTTATTTAATCAACACTTAAAAATACTTATACAAAGTACAGATTTACATGAATGTGGAGAGATTAAGGAATAATTATAACTAAAAAGCTAACAGGGAAGTAGAATATCAAAACATTATTCATTCAGTTAATCCAAAAGAAGGCAAGGGGGCATCTGAGTGGCTCAGCTGGTTAAGCATTGAACTCTTGATCGCCACTTAGGTCTTGGTCTCAGGGTCATGAGTTCAAGATCCATGCTGGGGCTGGTCATGGAGCTTCCTCAAAACAGTAACAACAAACAAAAGAAGGCAAGGAAGGAAATAAAAGAAAAAAATAGGACATGTTAAAAAAAGGATAATGGGAGACTGAAACCCAACTATATTAATTACTTTAAATTTCATGAAAAGATAAAGATCATGGACTTAGATAATAAAAAATAAAACCAGATTATATATTCTCTAAGAAATATACTTTTTTTTTTTTAAGAAATATACTTTTAAATACACACATATGAAAGTCTAAAAGGAAAAGGTGGAAAACTATCCTTTCCCTTGTACCATATTGCCACCAGTCCCAAGTCAGGTGACTGCTTTCCAGAGGATCTTTTTTGGACTCTATTCTGTTCTATTTACCTATCCTTGGACAATACCACACTACTGCCATCTCTTTCTTAGCTGTCTAGATCCTTTGGATTTTCATATAAATCTTAAACTTATTAATACTAACCCCTTCCACTACCTACAAAACAAAACAAAATTAAACTAAACTAGCTGGGGTTTTGACTAGGATCAATTTGGAAAAATAATCATATAGAGTCTTCTAGTCCATGAACATTATGCATATCCCTCCATTTACTAGGTCTTTATTTTTCTGAGCAACATTTTACATCTTTTAGTATAGAAATATTACAAGTCTTTTATTAGATGCATTCCTAGGTATTTGATATTTTGATAGTATTGTCAATAGTATCTTCTAAATTTTCATTTTCTAATTGTTGTTAGCATGTAGAAATGCAATGGATTTTTTTTTTAAATAGTGACTTTATATATATTTAGCACCCTTGCTAAATTCACTTTATTAACTCTAATTACAGATGTTTGGATTTTTTTTTTTTTTACATATACAGTCATGCTGACTCTTAACAAAGGACAGTTAATTCTTCCTTTTCTTTTTTTTTGAAAGATTTTATTTATTTTATTTATTTAAGACCCTAGAGAAACCAAGATACCTAAAGGATCAAGCTGTTCTAAGTACTTTAGCTGTGTTCCTAGAAAAAAGTCCAAAAATATTTTTAGTAGGGACCCCTGCATGGCTCAGTGGTTTAGCATCTGCCTTTGGCTCAGGTGTGATCTCAGGGACCTGGGATCAAGTCCCGCATCAGGCTCCCCCCACTGGGAGCTTGCTTCTCCCTCTCTGCCTATGTCTCTGCCTCTCTTGATATGTCTCTCGTGAACAAATAAAATCTTTAAAAACATTTTTTTTAGAAATATGAAAATATGCAACAAGTTCCTAATGTCTAGTATCCAATAAAAAATTACCAGGCCTGAAAAATAAGGCAGAAAAATATGACCCATAATAAAGACAAAGATCAATCAAAACTAATCTAGAACTGACACAAATATTAGAACGAACAGAAAAAGAAATTAAAAGTTATAACTATATTCCAAAATGTTCAAAAATTAAGTAGAGACATGAAAGATATTTTTAAAAGATCCAAAGCAAACTTAAGATGAAAACCGCAATGTCTATGATGAAAAAAGGCAAAATATACACCAAGAGGTTAAAGAAAGATTAGATACTGCATAAGATAAATGAACATAAAGGCATAGCTATAGAAACTATCCAAAATGAGACAAAGGGAAAAAAGAATTTTAAAAAGTAAGAAGAGCATTACCACGCTAAGGGACAAATTTAAGCAGCCTAATATGCATCTAAATGGAGTCTCAGAACATGAGAGACTCCTAACTCTGGGAAACGAACTGGGGGTGGTGGTGGAAGGGGAGGTGGGGGGGGCAGTGGGAGTGACTGGGTGACGGGCACTTGATGGGATGAGCACTCGATGTTATTCTATATGTTGGCAAATTGAACACCAATAAAAAATAAATTTATATTATAAATAAATAAATAAATAAATAAATAAATAGATAAATGGAGTCTCTGAAGGGCAGAGATAGAAAAAAATATTTGAAGAAGTTATGATCAAAATTTTTCCAAAATTGATAGAAATCATAAACTCATTTACACCAAGAATTTCAACAAATCCTAGGCACAAGAAACATGAAGAAAATGATGCAAAGGCACATCATTATCAAATTGTTTAAGCCAGTGATAAAGAAGAAATATTAAAGTAGCCAGCAAAAAAAGCATTTTATGTAAAGGAACCAAATAATGATAACAGCAGATTTCTTTGGAAACAATGCAAATGAAAAGACAATGGAGCAAAATCTTTAAAGTTAATTAAAAAAGCAAAACTAAAACTAACCAAAAAAATCTGTTAAACTAGAATTGTGTATCGAAGAAAAATATCTTTCAAAAAGGACAGCAAAGAAAGATCTTTTTCAACACACAATGCTGAAGGAATTCACCTCCAACAGATTCTTACTACAAAACGTCAAAGAGTCTTTTAGGCAAAAGGAAAATGCTATCAGATGAAAAGATGGATCAACACTAACGAGTGAAGTGTACAGAAATGGTTAACTATGTAGGTATCCCAGCCTTCAGCCAGGCTAGATTAGTCATCAGCTAACCAATCCCCAGCTGTGACTGACCCTTGTCAAGATCAGCAGATATGTCTAACTGAACCCCAGCTGACCCCAGATGTCTGAGTAATTAATACTTACTACTATATGGGGGGAGGGGGAGAGGACACTCATTAAGAGAGTAAAAAGGCAAGTCGCAAATTATGAGGGTATATTTGCAATATATATGCTATACTCAAGAAAGGATTTGTGTCCTAAGTTAATAACTCCTAGAAATCAAGAAAAGCAATCCAATTAAGAACTGGTCAAAAAACTTGAACTGGCACTTCATGAGAAAATAACAAAATGCTAATAAGCATATAAAAAGGTGCCCAACATCACTAGTCAAGAGAGAAATGGTAGGACATGAGGAAAAGGTGCAACCAAGCATTAACCAAAGAGAGCAATTAGATGCACAATCAGTAGGAGTGTAAATTGGTACAACTGTTATGGAAAACTGTTTGGCTTTATCTATTAAACCTAAATATATAGATGCCCAATGATCCAGCATATACATATATATGGGTCTGTGTGTATATATAGATACATATACACATATATATATGACCAGTAAAAATGGGTACTTATGTCTCCAAAAGACATGTAAAAGAATGTTCATCGCAGTTTTATTCCTTATAACCCAAACTGGAAACAACCCAAATGTCCAACAGTAGAATGGATATTCTCAAAAATGAGTTCTTCACGATAATAAGAATGAACAGTTTAGAGCTACACACAGTATGGATGAATACGACAAAATAATTCCAAATTACAGAAATCACAAACCAAAGAATATACATTATATGATTCTACTTATATAAGGTTCCAGAGCATGCAAAATAAATCTATGATGACAGAAATCAGAAAAGAGGTCATTTTTGTGGGGAAGCAATAAACTAGAGAGAGCCAAAGAAAGATTTATGAGGTAAAGCTGTTTTGTGTATTATTAATCTGTTTGGAAGTTACATAGGTGTGTAGGTGTGGGTATGTATATAAATTCAAGTTGTACATTTGAGATTTGTATATTTTATTTATATTAAAAATAAACTTCAGGGCAGCCCGGGTGGCTCAGCAGTTTAGTGCCACCTTCAGCCCAGGGTGTGATCTTGGAGACCCGGGATCGAGTCCCACGTCGGGCTCCCTGAGAAGCCTGCTTCTCCCTCTGCCTGTGTCTGTGCCTCTCAATCTCTCTGTGTGTCTCTCATGAATAAATAAACAAATCTTCAAAAATAAATAAATAAAACTTCAGTAAGAAAGTGGAAAAAAATTCTATGAAGGTGAGGGATTGGGAAAAATAGGGTGTCTCACTCATTGCTAGCAGGAGAGTTAACTATGATAGTTATTTGGCAATTAGCCATTAATATTACAAATACACATACGTTGGGGGCACCTCAGTAGCTCAGTCAGTTAAGCTTCTGACTCTTGATTTCAGCTCAGGTCATGGTCTCAGAGTTGTGGGATCGAGCCCCCATTAGGTTCCACACTCAGCGGGGAGTCTTCTTGGGATCTCTCTCCCCTCCTCCCCATGCTCTCTCTCCCTTTCGCTCTCTAATAAATAAATATATCTTTAAAAAAAAATAGCAAATTGAATTTAAATTAAAAAAAACTACACGTACATCTTTTGACTCAGCAAATCCACTTCTAGGAATCCATCCTCAGAAATACTTGTATCTGTGTAAAATGTATGTAGAGGGTAATAATGACAAATTTTTATTAGTAAAATATTGGTAAGAACTTCTGTATCTGCCAATAGGAAATTAATTTAAAAAAAAAAAAAACCCTGGGCAGCCCTGGTGGCGCAGCGGTTTAGCGCCGCCTGCAGCCCGGGGTGTGATCCTGGAGATCCAGGATCAAGTCCCGCGTCAGGCTCCCTGCATGGAGCCTGCTTCTCCTTCTCCCTCTGCCTGTGTCTCTGCCTCTCTCTCTCTCTCTCTCTCTCTCTCTGTGTCTGTCATAGAATAAATAAATAAAATCTTATAAATAAATAAGTAAATAAATAAAAATAAAAATAAAAGCCTGTGGGAATCCTTAGGGTTCTACACATCCTTGAAGAATGAGGACACTAGTTAAGCATTAATATCTCCAAGTATATCATTTGGCTAAAAAAAATAAAATGTAAAATAATGTCAAAAAAGGGGGAAAAAAGACTATTATCTGATGTGCTGTATGCAAATGAAGTATCTCTGGAAGGATAAAATGGGTTGTCCCTGGGAAGAAGAACAATTTAGCTAGGAAACAAAGACAAAAGATTTATTAGCAATAGATCTTTTTGAAAACCACATTTAAAAATACAATTTAAAGAAATTTGAAGTAAAAAACATAAAAGCAAAGATTTTAGGGATCCCTGGGTGGCGCAGCGGTTTAGCATCTGCCTTTGGCCCACGGCGTGATCCTGGAGATCCAGGATCGAATCCCACGTCAGGCTCCCGGTTGCATGGAGCCTGCTTCTCTCTCTCTCTCTCTCTCTCTCTCTCTCTCTCTGTGACTATCATAAATTAAAAAAAAAAAAAAAAAAAAATTCAAAGATTTTAGAATTAGGAGTGTAAAATTTTAGGATTTTGTTACATTCTCTTGTTTATTATTTATTTGTAAGAATACTCATTTAAAATAAGCAGGGAGGGCAGCCCAGGTGGCTCAGCGGTTTAGCGCTGCCTTCAGCCCAGGGTGTGATCCTGGAGACCCGGGATCGAGTCCCACATCGGACTCCCTGCATGGAGCCTGCTTCTCCCTCTGCCTGTATCTGTCTGTCTCTCTCTCTCTGTCTCTCATGAATAAATAAATAAAATCTTTAAAAAATAATAAAACAAAATAAACATGGAGAATGCAAGCAATTTTAAGGAACTTACCCATACTGTGTTGTTGTCAAAACTGCTCCTCTCTTTTCCTTTTCAAGTTTTAACTTTTTCTTTCTTTCAATATTGGCCAGAGTTGGGTAGTTTCTAGAAAACAGTAAGTCGATTATAAAAGGGTTTTAAGAGTACAAATTTAATTAAGCAATCAATTACTGCATTTAGCAAATTTTATTTAATTAATGACTAATATAATAAATCATTTTAAACCTTTAATTCTTTCTAGAATTTTTTTAAAGGAAAAAAGTATACTGTGACAATGCTACTCAAAATATAAACCAGATTTCAGTCCACAAGCTTTGCTACCAGTCTATGAGGTGAGGCACTTACACTAGAATTTGAAACAAATAGATTGTAAAATTTTTATTTTACACATTTTTGTGCTCAAACTGATAGTTCATTTATATGTCATGTACCCATAAATACTATTAAAAAAGTAAGTCTATGCAACTACTTATTCAAATACATACTAGGTACACCCAAACTTACCAAAATGAGGAAGAAAAAGTTCACAAAAAAAGTAGTCTGATAGAAGGATAAGAAAAGCACACAAGGGCAGCCCCGGTAGCCTAGCAGTTTAGTGCCACCTTTGGCCCAGGGCATGATCCTGGAGACCCAGGATCGAGTCCCGTGTCGGGCTCCCTGCATGGAGCCTGCTTCTCCCTCTGCCTGTGTCTCTGCTTCTCTCTCTCTTTCTCTCTCTCTCTCATGAATAAATAAAATCTTAAAAAAAAAAAAAAGCACACAAATAACTATAACAAAGATCAAAATATAATATAAGCACCCCAAAGAGTATAAACACTAGAACGTGGGAGGAAAAGATTTTCTCTAGCTGGAGAAAACCAGAAATTCAGAAAAGAAGGGAGAAGGAAGGAAGGAAGGAAGGAAGGAAGGAAGGAAGGAAGGAAGGAAGGAAGGAAGGAAGGAAGGAAGGAAGGAAGTCGGTCTTACATGGTTTTAATAAATAGAAATTAAATGGAAAACTTCCATGTTCTTTTTTTTTTTTTTAAGATTTTATTTATTTATGAGAGACACAGAGAGGGGCAGAGACACAGGCAGAGGGAGAAGGCAGCTCCCTGAGGGGAACCTGATGCAGGACTCAATTCTAGGACCCCGGGATCACAACCTGAGCCAAAGGCAAATGCTCAACCACTGAGCCACTCAGGCATCCCAAATCTTCTGTGTTCTAAGCAGAGCAAACAATACAAACAAACCAAGGCCTCAGAAAGTGCGCAAAATATCCAGGGAATGGCAAGTGGTTCATTTTATATAAAACAGTTATAAGCAATCAGACAGAAAGGGAGCCTAAGGCCATTAAACATCCTTGAATAGGAGATTAGAAAATTTATATTTAATTCAGTGGCAATGGGGAGCCACTGAAAGTTATGAACAGGGAGAGCTACGTACAAGGCAGTGATTAAGATTAAATCTGACAGCAGTGTGCAAGGTGAATTGCCCTGACAAAGCTTTCTTTATTCCTTGGCACAGCTGTGTGGTGATGCGAGCACCAAACGGTGGTGGTGGTGGCGGGAACAGATCCTAGGAGTATAAGAAAGCACAAAGGGAGGGGAAACACAGACAGCCCTCTACCACTCAGCTTGGCTGGTCATCAGAGTAAGTTTAAGAAAGATCAACAAACTGTATTCTCCCATTGTTACTAGGACACTGTTTCCACCCCCTTCTTTTTCTTTCTTAACATTTGCATCGGGGATCCCTGGGTGGCGCAGCGGTTTGGCGCCTGCCTTTGGCCCAGGGCGCGATCCTGGAGACCCGGGATCGAATCCCACGTCGGGCTCCCGGTGCATGGAGCCTGCTTCTCCCTCGGCCTGTGTCTCTGCTTCTCTCTCTCTCTCTCTCTCTGTGAGACTATCATAAATAAATAAAAATTAAAAAAAAAAAAAAAAAAACATTTGCATCGCTGACTTGAATGGCACAGACAATATGAAGCCTTTGGATTGACCACACTGGAAGATAAGCATAGAAATGACATTGAGTAAGTGGTGAAATAATTAGGGAAAAAAGGCAATGAATTTCAATGAGGACAGTGCAAAGCAATCCAGCCAAGATCTATCCAGCCAAGAAAAGTAAACTCCATAAATAAAAGATGATGAATATACAAGCTATAAATAAACATAAGAGGAAAAGATCAAGGTCATAGGAGATAAAAATCTGACGGCCAGTCAGCACCATATGACTGGACTTTTGGAAAGCAAACATAATCTAAGGTTATGTGAAATGGAGTCTGGCACATGTACAAGTGTGAAATCTTCCTCTCCCAAGACTCAAAAGTGGTCAGAAACTCTCAGGGCACTGTGTTCAGTTTTGTGCTTCTAAACTGAAAAGGAATGTTAAGGAAAAATAAAACTTGGAAGGGATTCAGAAGAGACTCAAAGATGATTAACAGCATGAAAACTAAAACCTCTGAGGAAAGATGAAAGGAACTGGAACTATCTGCAGCCTTTAAAAGAGGAAGAGAAGTGACAATAAATGCTCTTACAGAAAGGATGGTAGCCAGCTGGTTTCAATCTGAAGACAGAAATATGCAGAAGCAGAAATGGTGAGAAAAAGTGATGACTTTCACAGGCCCCACACTGTCTAGGCGTGTAACTCACAGCTATTCAACACCCTTCACCTCTCCGAAATGCACTTATTCTTACTAGGGTCTCCAACATTTTTCTTCTGAGTATTGCAGACCCTAAACATGTTGAGCCACATGCTGAACAATAAAGATTTGCTACTACAGTGTACAATGTACAATGTACAAGTGAGCAGATGCTACCTAAGTGCTTACCAATGGTAAGAAATCTAAGTGTTCTAGCAAGTGGATTTAACGTGAGATCTAAGAAAGAATTCCTTAAACAAGACATCAAGGATGTTTTGCAAATTCCTTTGGTGGAAATCTTTTAGAACAGCTCACTTTCTCTTTCTGGCCAATTAAAGTAACACTTCCTAAAAGGTAAGGGATCTTTCGATATCCCTTGCAAAGCAAAAAGATGTCATTTTTCAGTGCTTAAATTATAAAACCCTCTTCCAAATGTATACCATTCTTATTTACATAGAACCTAGAGACTAAAAACTAGGAAAAACAAAGGCAGTGGAAAGCAAATTATCTAAAAGAGAAAGAAACTAGAAACACAAGACCTTGTTACACATTAAAAAAACAAAACAAAACAAAACAAAAAAGCAAAAACCACCACCCAACCAGAAAGCCCTTTCCAGCAACATAATAGCAAAATATAACACAAAGAAAAGTCTGGAGCTTTGATAAACAAAAAAAAAAAAAAAACCAAAACGTAGTTAGGGTTCCTAAAGTACACCTGAAATAAGTCCAAAGACTGTTAAGGAAAAAAATCACAAACTGTCTTACATTACACAATTACATACAGACAATACAGTTCAGTGTCTCCTGTTAGAGAATGGGTATTATGAACTTATAAAACCCGTGACAAGTGCTATTTTCACAGCTGGTTTCTCTGCTTTTACCTGCAAAATCACTTTTTCCCTGTACTTCCATCTCTCCCCAGTATTCCCCAAGGAACTGGCCCTGAAACCATATGTCTTTTCTCCTTCTCCTCCTTCTTTCATGTCTTCCCAACTCCTTGCCCTCCCCTTGCCTAAGCCTTAAGCCTTCAGTGACAATCCTTAAGCACTACCATCGATAAACGGGCAAAACTCTGCCAACTGTGATCTTAGCACATACCATTTTGGTTACATTATACTCTGACTCTTTCCCTCTCAAATCACCACCCGTTTATTGACTTTTCCCCTAAGATGATTCTCCATAAAACCACAATCCCCCTACTGGCATTGACCCACAACTGCTTCAACACCAGCTATACCACTGTATTTTTATTTCAAAGTCTTTCTACATTTCAAAAAGACATAGTATTTTTTAGAAGCCTACCCCCTCTGTTGGAATTCTGAAAGAAACTGGGGATACAATTTTAAAGGATTTGCTCGGCACCACAATAAATATTGAAAAATGTATCACAAAACTACTCCACCTAGTGGACTCATATCTACTGTAAAATATGTTTCAGCGTTTCTAGCAAACTTCTACCACTGTTATCTGTAATGCCAAATCATACAGCATTTGTACCTCACGGGTCCGGAATTAAGAAAGAATCACTCCTGGCAGGGTGAGGTGGGGTGAGGGGTGGGCTGAAAGTGGTTAGTAGAGAGCCTTAAAGCTTTTAATTAAACACAACGGGCATCTCTGGGTTTGGCTAGCTAAAGGAATAAAAAAGCAGAGATGTGTTTTCTTTAAAGACAGAGGACAAAACACCAAGTAAATCTTTAGCATTTTCTTCCATCTCTAAAACCCCTACTATATGAAAGTCTTTAACAAGGTTTTCTAACACAGCAGTTACATACAGACCTTATCTTTCCTGCACGTTAAAGAATATAATGCTTCCCTCAGAAGGTGGCACTCAGATAAAATTCAAGACATGAGGGCTATTCTGCTACATTAACATGAAATTTATTCTTTTTAGGCTTCAAATAACATTTTTTTAAACTGTGAATGATAGATATTTAGACAGCAAATATAGTTTTATAATGGGTTTTTTAAAATCTGCTAGTGGAGAGAATGTTAATATATTGTTGAGAAATCTATCCAATGTGCCAAAAGAGAAATGTCTCCATGCTTTTTATTGATAAAGTACATTTATAGAAATAACGTATGGGCATGTTAAAGCAAAAGAACTTCAGAAACAAGATCTGGAATAACCTCAGGTGAATCAGCAAGTGCCAAGTGATGATTTCAGAGCACAACATTAACAAGGCAACATCACAGGTACAAGTAAACTCCATCCCAAATTGTCACCCTCACCCAATTTCCTCATTCTCTTTAAACATCTCTAAATTTCATAGATCTGTAACTTCATTTATTCGCTTCAAAGGTTTTTGCCCATTCCTCTTCCGAGACATTTCTATCCACTATCACAGTATACCTTCAGTCTACGTTCTAGAAACTAGAACTACACTCCACCCTATCCCCCATGTCTTCACCTATCTTACATAAAAATCATCACTAATAAGCATATTAAATCCTTGCTCAAGTTTTATCCTTTATTGGGGCACCTGGGTGGCTCAGTGGCTGAGCGACTGCATTCGGCTCAGGTCATGATCCTGGGGTCCTGAGATCAAGTCCCACATCAGGCTCTCCACAGGCAGCCTGCTTCTCCCTCTGTCTATGTCTCTGCCTCTGTGTGTGTGTGTCTCTCTCATGAATAAATAAATTAAATCTTTAAAAAAAAAAGTTTATCCTTTATTCAAGATAGACCTGCTTCCAAATACCACTTAAGAGTTTTAAAGAACAATGAGCTTTAAACTTTGCCACCAAGCAATGAGGCACACTGTCTATTCTCCCCGTTCCTTAACAATTTTGTTTGGGAAGTTCCATCAGCTCTGTTGTCACCAAAGGTGACCAAGCAACCCGCTCGTAGCCAATGAGAGCTACAGGGACGTCTCCTGGTTGGATCTAAAAGCTATTGTTGTCCCAATGAAAAGAGGCAAACTCAGCTTTGTGTGCCTTTTGCCTTTTTCTCATCTCCTGCCTAGAATGAGGGCTTAATATTTGCATATGCAGGAATCTCCTTGTGGACATTTAAGACAAAAGCCACTTACTAAGGAACAACAAGCAAGAAAATGTGCCTAATGGTATTGCTAAGCAGCAACAGTAGCCTTGGACTTTTTTCTACTTGGGAAAATAGACCCCTTTGTGCTAAACTAAGGTAGTAAACTCATTGTTTCATTTCCTGAAACAGATCCTAACTGATACAAGCACCACTGCATCCTAGCCATCCTCTAATCTGAGTGCTGTCCAAGCCCGACTAGGAATATCTTGATTTAAAACCTTGCTTCCTGGGCAGCCCAGGTGGCTCAGTGGTTTAGCGCCGCCTTCAGCCCAGGACCTGATCCTGGGGCCCCGGGATTGAATCCCACATTGGGCTCCCTGCATGGAGGCTGCTTCTCCCTCTGCCTGTGTCTCTGCCTCTCTCTCTCTCTCTCTGTGTGTCTCATGAATAAATAAATAAAATCTTTAAAAAAATTAAAAAGATAAAAACTTGCCTCCTAGAAGCAGTTTTTTTATAAAGTTAAATATATGCATCTTATGAAGTCATACATATACTTATTATATGACAAAACAACCCCACTCCCAGGTATTTACCCAAGTCAAAAAAAAAAAAAGTCTAAATAAAACAGAAACCTGTCTATCAATGTTTACAAAAGTTTTACTCATACTCATCATATACTGGTAACATCCCAAATGTCCCTCAGTTGGGAAATAAATGCACAACTGTTACATCCACATAATGGAACAGAATAGTAACATATAAACAATATCTTTGTATGTTCTGTAAAGATATGAATATAGGAGCAAGAAGATCAGTGGTTGTCAGGGGCTACAGCTGGGGGTAAAAGGGAATTTTGGGGGGTTAATGGAACAGTCCTATATCTAGATTGTGGTAGTGATTACATTACATACATCTGCCAGAATTATGTATTAAAAACGATGGGTTTCACTATATGTACAACATACCTTAAAATAAATGGGGAGGATAGTGGGTGGGCACTATCCCTCCTACAAGAAGTCTTGCAAAACAAATTAGTAGCCCTGCCTTCCAAAGATTTCAAGTACCCCTTGACCAGACATTATTACCCTTTCATGGCTAAATTAATGCTTGAGTTGCCTGTGGTCTCATGGCTACCTCATATACGCTGATCTTATATCTCACATTAGGATAAGAGTCTTAAAGGCAAGTGTCTACTCCTATATGTTTTTGGTGACCTCATTCATATATAACAAAATCCTTGCCTTTTCAAATACTGAATGTTTACCTCTAATTTTTATGCTAAACGACTGTCAAATTAGTCAAAAGTATTATACATTAACATAAGGTATCATAACAAACATATTGTAATCTACATTAACATAACAAATTCAAAGTTCCTAAGATTTCTCACTAATTTTAGAAAATCAAATTAGCATTCTATCAAAGCTTTTACACTTGCTACCTAAGCTGGGTTCTGTTTTCAAATATTAATATACCTTAAATTTCTCTAGCCAGTGCTTTTTCCCTTTAAAGCACTTTTTACACAAAACCACAAGAGGGCATAGTTCATAGTTCATACGGGGAATGCTACTTTAGAAAGTAATGCATTCAAACACAGATCAATGTGGTTTGCCTAGTGATGGTCTGTCCTATGTGGTGAGAATTTAATATTTAAAACAACAGCAGTTTAAGTACCATTAGCTATTATTACTGATTTCCAACCACAATTATTAATCAGATCAACATACCTTTACCCTTCTTGAAAAACAACAAAGGTAAAAAAAAAAAAAAAAATAAAATTACCAATGTATCATTTGAAACATGAATTAAAAACTTTTTGAGTCTCAACAAGATATCTATAACCACTTACTTGGGTATGTCAAAATAGAATTACATCCATAAAAAAAAATTATACCATAATAAAAACATTTTCAAACCCCATTTACATATACCAACATTTACAAGCATCCCTTCAATCTGTGGCACCAAGGAATATAAACAGTCACATAAAAAATAATTCTTATATTTCTAAGACTATAACTTAGATTTTTTTTTAAAAAGACACATATGCAAAGTTCATTAACAGGATCATTAAGGCCATCCATACTAAAGTAGCAGATGGAAAAGGATAACAAGATATTCCTTTAGCCAGAAAAAAAAAAACCCTCTAGCAGCATGATTTCAGCTAGTCTAAGGGTAAAACTTATTAGATGGAGTGGGTAAGATTTTCTAGAAGCTAGAGCATGAGCAACTGAGGCTGAAAGGTCAAAAAACCTATTTGGTTTTGGGATATGCTAAATAAGGAGTCTGGCTAGAACAAAGAACTCTTATGAACAAATAATGTAGGAATAATCAGAAAAGACATGTTAAGCCCACATTACAGAATCCTGACTGCCAGTTTAAAGGAGCTGTTTTCACTGGCATTTCAGTTGGCTAAAATAAATAAAGTCAGTTTAATGACTTTATTTTTAAATATTATACTACTTAGTCACCTATGTAACTAAGAAATATATGCCTACTGAAGATCTAATTTTGCACAATAAAGAACAAATACAAAGAAAATAACAACATTCTCATCAGTCAAGCCAGTTCCTTAAGTGTGATAGCACTGCTGAGTATTCGCACGAAAAGAACACTTCAACTGTGTGATTTTCTTGAACAGCACTTAGCAACTAAGCCAGAGCTGAGATTTTGCCAGTTAGGTGCAATGAAGGATGAAGGAATAAGGGAGCTGGCATGTTGACCAAAGAAGCTGAACTGAGTGAAACTGGGTAGAGAGAGGTGCCTTGGGGCTCAGTCGGTTGAGCATCAGACTCTTGGTTTTCGACTCAGATCATGATTCCATAGGTCATGAGATCGAGCCCCAAGTGGGGCTTCGCATTCAGTAGGGAGTCTGCTTGAAGATTCTCTCCCTCCTCCCATTCATGCATGCACATGCGCATGCTCTTTCTAAAATAAATGAATTTTTATTTTTTATTTTTAATAAAGATTTTACTATTTATTCATGAGAGAGACACACAGAGAGAGAGAGAGAAAGAGAGAGGCAGAGACATAGGCAGAGGGAGAAGCAGTCTCCACGCAGGGAGCCTGACATGGGACTCAATCCCAGGACTCCAGGATCACGCCCTGGGCCAAAGGCAGGTGCTAAACCACTGAAGCCACCCAGGGATCCCCAAATCTTTTTTTTTTTTTAATAAATAAACAGGGTAGGGAGGTAAAGACAGAAGCAGATGACAGAAAGGGGTAAGAGATCAGAGGTCTCAACTAGTCCAAGAACACACAGAGGCGATAGTGAGAGCTAGACAGAATGGAAGTTATGATCAAAGAGAAGTATGCCCAGAGGAATCTGGCTGGCTCAGTTGGTAGAGGATGTTCGTGATCAGGGTTGTGAGTTCAAGCCCCACACTGGGTGTAGAGATTACTTAAAAAATAAAAAAACATAAAAAAAAATTTTTTTTTAGAAAGAGGAGTATGCCTAACTTTAAAATTTCCATTGCAAAAAGTCCAGAATAATAGGATCCGGACTGTGATCATGAAGTAAGCAGCTAAAATTGCATGGAAGTGAAAGACACCATAAATCCGCATATAAAAAGGTCCTGAATGAACTATTATAGCTATGAGTTTCAAAAAGTCAGGGGAATTCCAAGTATACAAGCTTTTGTTGGAGCATCTACTATGTATGCCAAGGGCAGATGGCAAAGGCAACTGCAACCCACTGCAACCCATCTTGTTACCAATCACGGGGGAGGCTGTTAGAACTGCAGAGAAATAAACAAACAAACAAACAAACAAACTGCAGAGAGCTGTGTAGTCAGAGGGCAGGAAATTCAAAGAAGGGTGAAGGAGCAATGATCTCCATCCACATCAAGGAAGGAGGCCCTAGGTGTCACAAAATCACTCTTTGTTCTTGTTTTAGTTCACCTTTCCACAGCAAACTACATTGCTACTACTAAACCACATCTTCCTTCTTGAAATCCTCCCCTCTACTGGCTTCCATGACATGTCATTTTCTTAGTTTTCTTCTACCCCTCTCTTGGCAGTATTACTGGTTTTTTACTCTGTTAGGCTGTCTTCTCCTTTAACTCCATCCTCTCTCTGTGGGGAATGTCTTTACATTTCCAATTTCATGATTTAAAAATATCTATCCAGCCCAGTCTGGTCCAAGTCTTAATGTCTATGGAACATCTTAAGTAAGTATCTCAGAATCTCCTTATATTCAACAATGTCTAAAATCAATACCTCCAAACCCTCTTTCAGGATTCAGCTTTCAGAGGTACTCATATCAGGAACTTGGAAGTCTCCTCAAAACCTCTTTCCTCCTCAACCTCATTATCATTTAATCCCAAATAGTGCCCATTTATCTCCCAAATGTTCTATAGCCACCTAGTTCTTTCTGGCCACACCACCACCATCTTTTAAAAAACTTCTATCATGTCTTACCTATACTCAAGTTCCTAGAACATGCCAATCCATCTGACACCACACTATGCTCTCCTTCATCTTTTCCTAGTTAGATCTGAGCTCAGCTCAACTTTCCTATGCCAAGGAACACTGCACTCCTCCAGACTACATGAGGGAAGGATTGTGAGAGAGTGAAACAGCTAGACTTGTAGAACAGTCATTGAAGGTGGGGATCATTAATAGCAGTCTAATTTTCCCAGAGTTCAGGATTCAATTTATACAGCCACTACAGAGAAGAGAACCAAAGCTGGCAAATCAGAAACTCGGACCTTTCCTACTGCCTTAAGTGAACTCAAGACTTGAGAGATTGAACAACTAAACTAAGTTGCTTAATTTCTTAGTTGCTTTATAATCTTTGCTGACTGGCAACCATGGTAATCCTCCCCAAAAGAACTAAACATTCATAAGAGGGGCCTGGCAGCTGAGCTGCACTAACTTCCCACTGATCAAAGTCAAAACTAGGTAGCAAGGAGAATAGCGTAGTGTTTTTAGCAGTTAGGTCACTTCCATCCCATTTAATAGAACACTGTCAGCATCCGCTCTTCGAAAACTTAAGTGTCAGACAGGAAATGGGAGTTAATTCTTCTTGTTTATTATTCCTCTGTGTAAAATAATAAAAAGATACAACCAATTGACAAAAACAAAAAAGCAAAGCAAAAAAACATATAGAGAGTTGTGAGGAAAATAAACTGTATCTATAAAGAAGCCAGTTAAAAGGAGCGAGGTGCTTCAATATGCCTTGCTTCAGAATTCTTCTTAAGTCAAGCCATATCATGGTCCTGACTATTCTAAGTTTGACCATGCAATTGGCTAAACTCCCTTCAAGTCGAAATTCAAGTCTTCCTACCCTGCACCCTTTAACAGAAATCCAATCAACAAATATTTATTCTCTACACCCTAAATTCCAGGCGCAGTGCAAAGTGCAGCAGAACCAAAGATGTCCAAGCCTAGGGTTAACTATGATACAATGCAACAGATGCTAAAGTTGTATTCAAAAGCTACATAGTCACAAATGAGGTAGTAAATAGTATCTTAGGGTAGGGTGGTCTGTGGATTGGCAGCCAATCCACACACAATTCACACACTGATGCCAGAGTATAAATCAACTATGTTACTAAGTAAAATATTTAGATCAGCTACCATCTTTTTCCTAGCAAGATTTTTCTCTCAATAAAAAAAGTAATGTTTAAATTTACATTCTGGTACAAGTTCCTTATCTTATTACTGACAAGCACTCTGGCAGCACCAAGATAAAGAAAATAAAGATTAAGGAGAGAGTGACAAATCAGGTGACATTTAAGACTAGTATTTCAAGATAGCAGCAGTCTGCCATGGAAATAGAGAAAAGGCATTCTAGTACACCCTATTTCTGATGGCCTGAACTCCTTCATTTGTTAGCCAAAGATGTGACTGAAACTCTATTAAATCAACCGAGTCCATGCTGACTGGCTAGACTCGACTTGCTTAAAAATTAAACTCTTCTGCGGGTCCTTTCACCCTCATCCGTCTCTGCACACAGTATTCATAACTGATACTTATATATACGTCAACTAAATTCTGTTTGTTCTCAGTTGGTTCTAAATCTTTATGCTTGCCACCCTCAGAATTACCTTTAATTTAATTAATTTAATTACAGCTTTAAAGGGCAGTGCCTAACTTTTTCACCTAATGGTATAACACCTGCCACAACACTATATATATAAGTGGATTTAAACTAAAAACGTAAGATACTATGGATGGACCTAGAGGGAATTATTGTAAGTAGAGTAAGTCGGAAAGAGAAAGACAAAAACCATATGATCTCACATATGTGAAATCTGAAAAATAAAACAAGCTAAATAATAAACAAACAAAAAGCAGAGTAAAACCAATAGATACAGAGTACAAACTGATGATTACTAGACAGGAGAAGGTGGGAAATGGGCCAAATGGCTGAAGGGAAGTGGGAGACACAGGCTTCCCATTATGGAATGAATAAGTCACTGGGATAAAAGGCTCAGCATAAGAATATGGTCAATTGGAATATAGTCAACTGGAACATTACACCAGTGTTGTACAGTGACAGACTGCAGCTACACTCGTGGTGAGCACAGCTTACCATATAGACTTGTGGAATTACTATGCTGTATACCTGAAACTAATTTGACATTGTATGTCAACTATACTCAAATACTTTTCAAAAACACAAAAATATATATTGTAAGAGGCTTAAAAGTGAGAAAGTGCTGTATAAAAGCATTAAGATACGCTGCCATGTCTTTCATCGTACATTTACTCACAACCTCATGTTGGACCCAAGGCATGTATAAATGAACGAATATAACATGTCATGTTTTATTGTTTGCTGGGCATCTGATCAAGCTTATCTGACTCACATATTGAAGACTTTGAGGATGATGACTGTGGTGATAATACCTATAATTTTACTAACATCTTCATAAAGTCCACATGGTTTCAAGTTATTTGTTACAAACAAAAATGTTGAATTTAAAAATAAACTAAAAAGTTAAATTAAGAACAAAGTAAAAATTTGACTTGCCAGTCAAGAGTTCTAAGTATTTTTCTTGACCGTGGAAGATAACCATCCTTTTTTCATCTCAGGCTCTCCTCATTTTTTTAATTCCAGAAAAACATCATTTGACTTAAAAATGCATCTCACTATTCTAATAGTTCTACCTAGTTTCGGCTTCAGGATGAGCTGTCATATTCCTTTCTAATAAGACAGTAAAATAGTGTCCTACTGGGATTTTTCCTGAGGATATTCAAGCTAGACATCTATTAAACTTTCTTCTCTGATAAGCATAAAGCTACAAGACACCTGGTAAGGCTCAAATTTCTTAGACATTACTTATAGAAAAAAATTCCTGGTCTTTTAAAATTAAGGATAAACCCATGTATCATTGCTATATTCCCTATACCTAGCATACTTCAGTCATTCAACAAATTTTTGTTGGAAAAAAAAAAAGAAAAACATAGTAAAGTATTATGTATTGTTTTAATAAGAGTACCCACTCATAAAAAAAAAAAAAAAGAGTGCCCACTCATTATTGCCTGAGCACTGAACATCTAACAAAGGTGGCATGCAGGAGCTCCCCTCAAAGAGTAGAGTACAGTCCCATTATGACTGGTTATTTACAAAGAATTCTTATTAGGTTCTCTTAAAACTTATTCAATAATAGCCTCATGTAATAGATCTCACAGCCCATTCCCTAGTACCAACATTATAAGGGAATTCAATGACTACACTAATAAAAATTGTATACTTCTTTTTAAAACATCAAGTAACAACCTCAAATTCACTATATACCAAGTCTGAAGAACAGCAAAATTAGTACTAGTCATTTTCAGAGGAATATTTGTAATGTTAAAAAAAAAAAACAAATTTCAAAAAAAAAAAAAAGAAAACAAAAAAAAAAAAACAACCCAAATTTCCTTTATCAAATCACTCATTAGGGCCAGAATGGTCATTATTTGGAAGTATTCAGCCTTGCCACAGTAAAAGAAAGTTATTTCACTAGTTCTGAACTCTTAACTCACTTCCTTCTTTCTTCTCTCCATCTTGCAATCTCCTCTGGAGTATCTAACTTGATCTTCTTCATACCAGGAGCATGCATCTAGGGAGAAAAAGCCTGCTGAACATCAGGAAGCATATTGTATGTATTGGTTTTTTTAACTTTTTGTTTTTTAAGTAGACTCCATGCCCACATGGGGCTTGAACTCACAACCCTGAGATCAAGAGTCACATGTTGTACTGACTGACTCACTCAGGTGCACCCATATTATATGTTTCTGATAAATTTCAAGTATCATGGGTGATGATGGAGACTCTGTACTCAACATTAAATTTACTAGCAGAGAAAATTTTTAAAACTAAGTAAGCAGGTTTTACCCATCCATTATGACTTCTCCTTTAAAGGAAAAGGAGTAATTTCTTGAGTGTTTAGATTGGCGCAACTGATAAAGAGAAAAGGAGTAACATAACTTTGGTTACGAAGTAGGTATATGACCATTTCTCAACTGACATCAAATACACAAATGAATAATCTACCAACCAAAATTGATTGAGGTAGCTGAAGAAATAATGATACACAGAATGATTTGAAGCAGCACCATGCAGTAAAACAAGCATAGAATTTGTGGTCAAGAAAACCAAGTACAATAATCAGTTCTAAGGCCCTGGTTAAGTCATTTTTTAAAAATCTATTAACTCTGGCCAACATTTACCTATTTCACATAGTGGTTCATGAAGATAAAATTGAATACAAAGTACAAAGTATTCATGAATGTTACTTGTTATTAGACTATATAAAAGAAGAGCCGTGAGGATAACAAATCAATGAAATAAAAAGCATGAATTTTTTAGGAAAAAAAACAAAAATGCAACAAGAACTTACATTTCTCCAATGGAATTGGACAATCTTCTCATGTGCACTAAAAGAACAATCTACTTCAGGACACTGCAAGAATTTAAAAAATATATATATTCAATATATTCCATATTAAATTTATCCTACTACTACATATTCAAACATAATCTGGTTGAATTACATAGTTATCCCATCTATGTGCTGTTATCATCCCATACTTACGTCAACAGCAAAACAAAAAGCACTCCAAATTGGTATTGTATTTAAAAAAGGAATGACATTCACAAAGCATACAGTACAGCAACATTATCATTTATTTCTCTACCTAGTAAATGCAGGACATCGGCAATGTTACAAAATTTTTTTGATTCTGTAAGTTGAAGGAGCCTTTCCAAATTAAGAACAATTTGATTAAAAGAAATTTTTAAGTACTTTATAAGGTCCAAACCATCCTTTGAGAGTGATGGGCCATGGCAAATTACACAGTGTGATTAAATGGTCAAGGATAGCCTTAAAGCAGAAAAACCACACAAAGGTGCATAGAGCACCTGGAGGTGAGGCCCAGGACTCTTACAAAGCAGAAGTGATACACACACAGCTGTCAGACCTCTCTTCTTTGCTGCCATCTAGCCTCTTCCTGAAGTAGTGGGCTCCCCACCCTCACACCCCAAATCCTAGGGTCATTGTCTCAATTTATCAAGTCATCAAACAACTTCTATGAAAACTATAAACTTTTAAGGAAAAAAAGTTCAGAATTTCTACCAAATATACCCATTTTGCTAAATAAATTTCAGGACAGGGGCAGCCCAGTGGCTCAAGCGGTTTAGTGCCGCCTTCAGCCCAGGGCGTGATCCTGGAGACCCGGGATCAAGTGCCACGTCGGACTCCCTGCATGGAGCCTGCTTCTCCCTCTGCCCGTGTCTCTGACTCTATGTGTCTCTCATGAATAAATATATAAAATCTTAAAAATAAATTAATTAATTAATTTCAGGACAACCAATAAAAACCTACTTTCATGTGTTCAGACATGTGTTTATCATACTTTTCTTGATTTTTAAAACCACGATCACAGGTATCACAAAAACAATGAAAAACTGGTTCCTTTCTTTTCTGCAAACAAAAACAGAGAGGCATTAGGCTTTTAATAAAAAATTTTTAACCAATAACAAAAATATAACCATCCTTCCAGTAGTACATACTTTGATTTTTCATATAACCCCTGTATGTGGGAGAAACTTCTAAATACATTTCTAATGAAGGGATAATTCTGTTTATTTTATTTTTAGGAAATGTATTAAGAAAAGCCAAGCATGATAAAGAAATTTTAGAGCCACCAGGGTGGTTCAGTGGTTGAGCATCTGCCTTTGGCTCAGGTTGTGATCCCAGGGTCCAGGGATTGAGTGCTGCATCAGGTTCCCTGCGAGGAGCCTGCTTGTCTCTGCCTGTGTCTCTGCCTCTCTTTGTGTCTCTCATGAATAAATAAAGTTTAAAAAAAAATTTTTTTTAACAGAGTAGAATACAATCTGTGAATATATTTCAAATTGGTAATCTAATTAAGAGCACAGCATATGGGGATGCCTGGGTGGCTCAGTCAGTTAAGTGTCTGCCTTCAGCTCGGGTCATGATCCCAGAGTCCTGGAATCTAGCCCCACATCAGGCTTCCTGCTCCATGAGGAGCTGGCTTCTCCCTCTCCTTCTGCCTGCCGCTCCCCCTGCTTGTGTGCTCTCTCAGTCTCTGTCAAATGAATAAATAAAATCTTTAAAAGAAAAAAAAAGAATCATTTAGTAAAGGTCAGTTATTTATTCCCAATCTGCTATTTTTATGCTTAAACATAAAACAAAAAAGATTACAATGATAAACTATATAGGAAAAGGTCTTCCATTGTTTAATGCTGGGATTATGTTAATACATTATACATGCACAATATTTTGTTAGTGTTAGTTACTTAGTTTTCATGCCAAAACGAAGGACATAATTTCAAGCTGTAGACTTTAGTCACCTCATTCTAAATTAATGACTTTTTTTTTTTTTTTAGATTTTATTTTTAAGTAATCTCTATACCCAACATGAGGCTCAAATTTACAATGCCTAGATCAAGAATCACATGCTGTACCAACTGAGCCAGCCAGGCACCCTGACATTTATACACCTTAAAACAGACCAGATTTATCAGCTTCATCAGAATAAAGGAAGCTGGGGCACCAGGTGGCTCAGTTCATAATATAGGGTCCTGGGATCAAGCCCTGAGTCAGGCTCCCTTCTCAGTAGGGAGTATACCTCTCCTTCTTCATCTGCCTCTATGCCCACTCATGCTCTCTTTCTCTCTCAGATAAATAAAGATAAATAAAATCTTTTAAAAATACATTTAATTTTAATTGAATTTGAAACAAAAAAAAAAGAAACTGCTGCAAATATTTTTTTGATCACAGAAATATTTGTTCCTCAAATATCCCTGTGTCAAAACAAAAAAGATGGGATCCCTGGGTGGCGCAGCGGTTTAGCGCCTGCCTTTGGCCCAGGGCGCGGTCCTGGAGACCTGGGATCGAATCCCACATCGGGCTCCCAGTGCATGGAGCCTGCTTCTCCCTCTGCCTTTGTCTCTGCCCCTCTCTCTCTCTCTCTCTCTGTGACTATCATAAATAAAAAAAAAAAAAAAAAAAAAAAAAGATTATAAAAAATAAAAGATTTGTATCATTGTAATTTGTTCTTAACTCCATGTTTTCAATTTTACAGGAGAAAAAGTCTGGATTTCCATCCTTCTCCCTAAATTCCATCCTTCTTCCCTCAATTCTCTAATTATGTGTGTGTACGCATATATACATTTTTTTTTTTTAGTTTACCAACGTTTGATAACATTTACTCGTAATCATAATTCTCAATTTATTCAAGAAAATATACTGAAATGGATTGTTTTCTGTTTCTACAATTTCTCCATTTATTTCTCAAAAAGATTTTGCTTCAAGTTTTTACTTAAAGCTAAGATCCTTAAAGATCCCATTATAGTTAAGGCCTCACTGTGTCAATTATGGACGCAAAACACTGAGACAGTTATGATAGAAACACAAGGAATAAAACAGTGACTTAGGGACCCAAGTGTCACATTCAAGAATATCTTTAAAAATACCTTTTTTTTCTGTTTTCTACTGGGAGGGAGGTTGACATCAGTGAACTTTGCATCATATTTTCGTGGAAAATAAGAATGATTAACTAAAAAACAAAAAGAAACCTGTAAATATTTGCAACTATACAATTTTTAAATTTTATTTGTTCTAACATGTCACAAATACTTGAGTAAAAACTGCCGCTTTTAAGAAGAAGTTCAAATTAACAAAGATTAAGACTAGTCTACCAAATAAGTATTTTTCAAGTAAATATGTTGTTACATATTTACATGTAACAATTTACACGTCCATACATGCTTTAGGTGTCAAAGTAAAGAAAGAAATGGCCACTCAAACCTGATAAAATTTGTTACAGTTATTTCAAGCATTAGAAATGTAAATAATAAAATCCCAATACAGCACTTTCAGCATCAACTTTACAGCAGGAAAACAGAGTTGTGAAATACATTTTCTCTCACGTTCTTTCCTGTCTTATTGCCAAGACCCAACTCTGAAACCTTATCTTTCACCTAGATTACTAGCACAGGCTTCCAGACTGTCTTCTAGTTCGCAAGCCCTCTCTTCCAACAGACTCTACACATTTTCACCACAAAAATAATCCTCCAATGGTCACAATCCTGGAAAATCTATAAATGGCTTCCCAGAGCCCTTTAATGAGATCCCAGTTTATTTTCTCATCCTACTCTTCCCCCATACCCTCCACTTACTTTGCTTCACTCACACTAGAACAGAGCAGTTCTCAGAACTCCCCTTGTATTCACACCTCTTTGCCCATACCTAAAAAGTATCTCTTCATAAACCCTACACATCTCCCAACGCGCTTCTTCCAAAAGCCTTCCCCAAATTCCTCTACATGCCTCCATCGCCAGTCATGCTGTGCTGTGACTTATATTTATGAACCCGTCTCACTGGACTCAGGACTGTCTTAGAACATTCATATTCCCGGCATTCGGCAAGCAGTAAACGCTGATTTGGATTCGAGTTGATGTAAATTAAAGCTCATGCAGAATTGAAGGGTTTTAAGTGAACAATCTTGTGGCTTTAACTATGACCTATATGCTGATGACACCCAAATTCACAGCTCCAGACACCAATCTCCCCTGAAAAGTACAACCTAACAGCCTATTCGATATCTCCATTTGACACCAACATATTCCAAGCTCAACTCCCGGGTCTTCCTTCCAAATCTGTTCCATTCCCATCCTTCCACTTGTTGGGGGGGTGGGGGGCGGGGGCTTTGTTATTCTTGTCTTGACCTCACATCTTACATCTGATCCTGGAGCAAACCGTGTTGGTCCTTCCCTCCCCTCCAAACAGATCTAGAATCCAACACTTTCATCCATCCCCCGAGCTCCACCCTGGTGGCCCGAGTCCCCAGTATCTCTCACTTGGGTAACTCCAATACCTTCCTAACTCCTTTCCCTTTAGATCAATAACCATTAGCAGCCACATTAATCCTTCTAAAATGTAAATCAAGTCACGTCACTCCCTTGCACCACCCCCTATCACAAGAGCAAAAAGTCAAAGTCCCACTGTCTACAAGGCCCTAGCAGGTCGGCCCTCTTCCCCGATCTTCTACAGTTCTGTCCCCAGGCTTGTTCCTCTTGGCTTCGGTTCTGATCTACAGCTCCCGCCTCCAAGTCTTTGCACTTGCACTTCATTCTGCCTGCATCCCTATTCCCCCAGATGTCATCCACAAATGTATCCCTCACCTCCCTGTAGCCTTTGCTCCGAAGCTGACTCTTTACGACTGACACTTATTTTATTTATTCTTTAAAAAAAAAAAAAAAACGACTGACACTTAAAACTGCACTCCCTATCATTCCCCTTTGGCTCTCTATCTCGCCATGGCCCTCACTGCCTTCTAATACACACTGCTTTATTCCGTCTTCCTCCACCAGGAAACGTGAAGCTCCATAAAGGTAAGGATTTTTGTTATATTTCGATCACTGCTATATCCCCAGTTCCTGGTACACTGCTGGAATTCGATAAATAAGTCCTGAACAGGGAATGCCCAGGTGGCTCAGCGGTTTAGCGCCTGCCTTTGACCCAGGGCGTGACTCTGGAGACCCGGGATCGAGTCCCACGTCGGGCTCCCTGCATGGAGCCTGCTTCTCCCTCTGCCTGTGTCTCTGCCTCTGTGTGTGTGTGTGTGTGTGTGTGTGTGTGTGTGTGTGTCTCATGAATAAATAAACAAAATCTTTAAAAAGAAAAAATAAATAACTCCTGAACCGGACTGAATAGGCGGGGAAAACATTACTGTCCGACAAATTGTGAGACGTTGATGAGCAGACAGACTCCAGGACTGCAGGACAGAATCAGAAGTAGAGAAGAGGAAAAAGGGGAAAGTGGGAGAGGAAGGAAGGGGAGAAGAAAAGGAAAGTAAAGGGTGGTAAGGAGGGGGCGGGGGTAACAGCCTACCCGGAGTCTTCTGATGCCCCCGAAAAGCACCAGACGACTGTCTCCAGTACCATGATGTCGAAGCCTGGAAGTTCCAGGACGGCTGGCCGTTGAGGGGAGGCTGAGCATCAAGGGGGTACTGGGCGTCGAAGGGAGGCTGCGCCCCGGGGAGAATCTGGGCGTCGAAGGGAGGGGGCGCCTCGGGGAGCGCCTGGGCCTCCCGGGAGGGCCGCCCCTCCGAGGAAGGCTCCGACCCTCCCAGAGAAGGCGACGACGAAGGCGGCGGTGGCGGCGGCAGCATTGCCCAGAGCATCCAGTTGTCCCGCAGCGAGGCAGGGTCGCTCAGAGGCCCCAGCGCCGGGGTCAGCTCGGACGACGGAAACCACCCCGCAGAAGCCACGGAATCGCTAGCCGGCTCAGCCATGCCTCCCGCCAGGCAGCGAGCCGAGCGTGCGAATGCGGAACGGGCTTTAGGCGTCACTTCCGCCTTTCGCGACTTGCGCGGCTCCGCCAACCACAGGTTGCTACGTCATCGGCAGGCGCCGGAAAAAGGCGGGCGGCAAGTGCGGCGCGAGGAGCCGGGGCTGCCTCTTGGCCGACGGGAGTCTGTGTGGTTAGAGTCGTAGGGCCGGACGGTGTCCGCCCCCGCGGATGGCGAGGGATCTGATCGGGCCGGCGCTGCCGCCCGGCTTCAAGGCTCGCGGGACAGCGGAGGAGGAGGAGGAGCGAGACCGCAGCCCCGGTGAGCGGCGGCGCCTGACGCTGCCCGCCTGCCCGCCCCTTCCCGGGCCCGCCGTGAAGAGACGTCCGAGGCCTCGAAGGGCGGAGCAGGGGCAAGTGGGCGCGGCCGACCGCAGCTAACCTGGCTTCTCCAGCGGTAGCGGGAAGTGGAGGGGTGGGTGGCGGGGGGGCGGGGAGATGCTGGGAATCGTTACGACGATGGTGTCTTATTTAGCTCCTGATGGGCTGGAGCCTCCGCTGACGTTCGGTACACACTGTCGCTTCATCCTCCTAGCGACTGCGTAAGGTGGTTATTATATGTGTAAGATGATATCGTTAGGAAGTAAGATTGTTATTATTTCCATGCCACACACGGGGACCCCGAGGCCCGACCGCCGGGGCTCCTAACCTCCGTGCCCTTTTGCCTTCCCGGGCCCTTGCAGAAGATGCTCTGCAGAAGATGCTCCCACCCGCCCTCCTAGCCCCTGTTCCTGTCGTTGAATCCGACACGCACAGTCCAGTGCTGAAACCAGGCCCGAGTTTCTCTAGGCTCTTTCCGGCCTCGCTCGGCTTCTTGACACTCTCCGCCAAACTCCTACCCCGATCTCCAAGGCCCAGCGTGAATGTCAGCGAAGGCCTCAGGGAAGCTTTTCCAAACTCTCCCAAGAATTGACACGCCTTCCTTTTTTTATTTTTTTTCCTCCCCACGGGGTTTTCTTCTACTTAATTTTTTTTAAAGATTTTATTTATTTATGTGTCATGAGAGACAGAGATGTAGATAGAGATGCAGAGACACAGGCAGAGGGAGAAGCAGGCCCCATGCAGAGAGCCCGACGTGGGAGTCGATCCCGGGTCCCCAGGATCACGCCCTGGGTCAAAGGCGGGTGCTAAACCGCTGAGCCACCCGGGGATTCCCCTTAACACACTTTTAAAAAATGACTTGTGTCGTATCTTCCTGCACCGTTTACAGTAGGATCCTCTCGCTGTAACACACAGAGTGGGCACTTCGTATTTGCCAAATAAACGCTTCCTATTTATCTCCTTTAATGTTTGTTCTAATTTGCAGACTGGTTTTGACACCAAAATTGGAAAAGAGTAAAGCCGAAAGAGTAACCCTCTCGTTTCGTTTCTTTTCTTTTCGTTTTTCTTTTCTTTTCTTTTCTCTTCTCTTCTCTTCTCTTCTCTTCTCTTCTCTTCTCTTCTCTTCTCTTCTCTTCTCTTCTCTTCTCTTTTCTTTTCTTTTCAAGATTTTATTTATTCATGAGAGACACGGAGGGAGAAGCCGGCTCCATGCAGGGAACCTATGCAGAACTGGATCCCAGGACCCCAGGATCACGCCCTGAGCCAAAGGCAGATGCTCAGCCTCTGAGCCACCCAGGCGTCTCTGCCCTCTTATTTCTTAATTTATTTTCATCCTTTGACTACCTGGGGGGGCATGTTTTTCCCCCCCAGATCTCCTTTCTGTCATAAGGGCTATAAAGTCATGTTTTTCACTTTTTGCAAGGAAGGATCCGTTTAACTCAAGTTGAAGAAAAGTGCGGTTAACCAGGTTTTTTTGGTTGGGTTTCTACATGCATGTTGTTTTGGATTCACCGTATTTCCTGATTTTAAACCAAGGCAGGATTTGCAGGTAAATAACCACTATCTCCCAAATAGGTACTTCTATTTGATTCGATTCCATCATTCTACAGCATTTATTTCAGGTACTCCTTTCTCTGTCCATTCTTGTTGCTTTTGTGCATTCCTTCTCTTCTCACCCCCCATGCTCAACACTTAACACTGTGTGTATGTACCCTCCACTATCTTTTTTTTTTTTTTTTAAGATTTTATTTATTTAAGAGAGAGAGAGAGAATGAGTGCTGGTGTGCATGCAGGCAGGGGGAGGAGCAGAGGGAGAAGCAGGCTCTTCACTGAGCAGGGAGCCCAAGGAGAGGCTCAGTCCCAAAACCCTGAGATCATGACGCAAGCTGAAGGCAGCTCCCTAGCCCGCTGAGCTACTCAGGTGCCCGCCTCCCCCAATCCTGACCAAGTTTTACCCCCGCCTGGCACATAAAAGATCCTTGGTAGATATTTGCTGGCTTCACTTCTTCACCAAACACAAATTCTTGCACATAGCCTGTCATTTTTAACACAAAATATGCCCCCTGCTGTAACTCCATTCCCTTCATAACCTCCTGGATGGCTGATCCTAAAACTGTTGCCCAAAAAATGTTTGAGATTTTTTTTTCTCATTATGCTTCTGTCTGGTTTCTTAAGAAGTTTATGAGTACCAGTATCCTTGAAATGCACTCTGTGACCCTCTAGACGTTCCCTTTGTGCTATTCTTT
Source organism: Canis lupus familiaris (assembly GCF_011100685.1). Lineage (NCBI taxonomy): Eukaryota > Metazoa > Chordata > Mammalia > Carnivora > Canidae > Canis > Canis lupus. Next base: position 6,003,722 of record NC_049243.1, on the reverse strand, counting down.
TTTTTTTAAAAGCTACATTTAATAAAGCATTTATTGTTGGTTTTTCTTTTTTTTTTAATTTATTTTTATTGGTGTTCAATTTACTAACATACAGAATAACCCCAAGTGCCCGTCACCCATTCACTCCCACCCCCCGCCCTCCTCCCCTTCTACTACCCCTAGTTCGTTTCCCAGAGTTCGCAGTCTTTACGTTCTGTCTCCCTTTCTGATATTTCCCACACATTTCTTCTCCCTTCCCTTATATTCCCTTTCACTATTATTTATATTCCCCAAATGAATGAGAACATATAATGTTTGTCCTTCTCCGATTGACTTACTTCACTCAGCATAATACCCTCCAGTTCCATCCACGTTGAAGCAAATGGTGGGTATTTGTCATTTCTAATAGCTGAGTAATATTCCATTGTATACATAAACCACATCTTCTTTATCCATTCATCTTTCGATGGACACCGAGGCTCCTTCCACAGTTTGGCTATCGTGGCCATTGCTGCTATAAACATCGGGGTGCAGGTGTCCCGGCGTTTCATTGCATCTGAATCGTTGGGATAAATCCCCAACATTGCAATTGCTGGGTCGTAGGGCAGGTCTATTTTTAACTCTTTGAGGACCCTCCACACAGTTTTCCAGAGTGGCTGCACCAGGTCACATTCCCACCAACAGTGCAAGAGGGTTCCCTTTTCTCCACATCCTCTCCAACATTTGCTGTTTCCTGCCTTGTTAATTTGCCCCATTCTCACTGGTGTGAGGTGGTATCTCATTGTGGTTTTGATTTGTATTTCCCTGATGGCAAGTGATGCAGAGCATTTTCTCATGTGCATGTTGGCCATGTCTATGTCTTCCTCTGTGAGATTTCTGTTCATGTCTTTTGCCCATTTCATGATTGGATTGTTTGTTTCTTTGGTGTTGAGTTTAGTAAGTTCTTTATAGATCTTGGAAACTAGCCCTTTATCTGATATGTCATTTGCAAATATCTTCTCCCATTCTGTAGGTTGTCTTTGAGTTTTGTTGACTGTATCCTTTGCTGTGCAAAAGCTTCTTATCTTGATAAAGTCCCAATAGTTCATTTTTGCTTTTGTTTCTTTTGCCTTCGTGGATGTATCTTGCAAGAAGTTACTGTGGCCGAGTTCAAAAAGGGTGTTGCCTGTGTTCTTCTCTAGGATTTTGATGGAATCTTGTCTCACATTTAGATCTTTCATCCATTTTGAGTTTATCTTTGTGTCTGGTGAAAGAGAGTGGTCTAGTTTCATTCTTCTGCATGTGGATGTCCAATTTTCCCAGCACCATTTATTGAAGAGACTGTCTTTCTTCCAATGGATAGTCTTTCCTCCTTTATCAAATATTAGTTGACCATAAATAAAGTTCAGGGTCCACTTCTGGGTTCTCTATTCTGTTCCATTGATCTATGTGTCTGTTTTTGTGCCAGTACCACACTGTCTTGATGACCACAGCTTTGTAGTACAACCTGAAATCTGGCATTGTGATGCCCCCAGATATGGTTTTCTTTTTTAAAATTCCCCTGGCTATTCGGGGTCTTTTCTGATTCCACACAAATCTTAAAACAATTTGTTCTAACTCTCTGAAGAAAGTCCATGGTATTTTGATAGGGATTGCATTAAACGTGTATATTGCCCTGGGTAACATTGACATTTTCACAATATTAATTCTGCCAATCCATGAGCATGGAATATTTTTCCATCTCTTTGTGTCTTCCTCAATTTCTTTCAGAAGTGTTCTCTAGTTTTGAGGGTATAGATCCTTTACATCTTTGGTTAGGTTTATTCCTAGGTATCTTATGCTTTTGGGTGCAATTGTAAATGGGATGGACTCCTTAATTTCTCTTTCTTCAGTCTCATTGTTAGTGTATAGAAATGCCACTGATTTCTGGGCATTCATTTTGTATCCTGCCATGTTACCAAATTGCTGTATGAGTTCTAGCAATCTTGGGGTGGAGACTTTTGGGTTTTCTATGTAGAGTATCATGTCATCGGCGAAGAGGGAGAGTTTGACTTCTTCTTTGCCAATTTGAATGCCTTTAATGTCTTTTTGTTGTCTGATTGCTGAGGCTAGGACTTCCAGTACTATGTTGAATAGCAGTGGTAAGAGTGGACATCCCTGTCTTGTTCCTGATCTTAGGGGAAAGGCTCCCAGTGCTTCCCCATTGAGAATGATATTTGCTGTGGGCTTTTCGTAGATGGCTTTTAAGATGCTGAGGAATGTTCCCTCTATCCCTACACTCTGAAGAGTTTTGATCAGAAATGGATGCTGTATTTTGTCAAATGCTTTCTCTGCATCTAATGAGAGGATCATATGGTTCTTGGTTTTTCTCTTGCTGATATGATGAATCACATTGATTGTTTTATGGGTGTTGAACCAGCCTTGCATCCCGGGGATAAATCCTACTTGGTCATGGTGAATAATTTTCTTAATGTACTGTTGGATCCTATTGGCCAGTATCTTGTTGAGTATTTTTGCATCCATGTTCATCAGGGATATTGGTCTGTAATTCTCCTTTTTGGTGGGGTCTTTGTCTGGTTTTGGAATTAAGGTGATGCTGGCCTCATAGAACGAATTTGGAAGTACTCCATCTCTTTCTATCATTCCAAACAGCTTTAGGAGAATAGGTATGGTTTCTTCTTTAAACGTTTGATAAAATTCCCCTGGGAAGCCATCTGGCCCTGGACTCTTGTGTCTTGGGAGGTTTTTGATGACTGCTTCAATTTCCTCCCTGGTTATTGGCCTGTTAAGGTTTTCTATTTCTTCCTGTTCCAGTTTTGGTAGTTTGTGGCTTTCCAGGAATGCATCCATTTCGTCTAGATTGCCTAATTTATTGGCGTATAGCTGTTCATAATATGTTTTTAAAATCGTTTGTATTTCCTTGGTGTTGGTAGTGATCTCTCCTTTCTCATTCATGATTTTATTAATTTGAGTCTTCTCTCTCTTCTTTTTAATAAGGCTGGCTAATGGTTTATCTATCTTATTAATTCTTTCAAAGAACCAACTCCTGGTTCTGTTGATCTGTTCCACAGTTCTTCTGGTCTCAGTTTTGTTGAGTTCTGCTCGAATCTTTATTAACTCCCTTCTTCTCCTGGGTGTAGGATCTATTTGCTGTTTTTTCTCTAGTTCCTTTATGTGTAAGGTTAGCTTTTGTATTTGAGTTCTTTCCAGTTTTTGAATGGATGCTTGTATTGCGATGTATTTCCCCCTTAGGACTGCTTTTGCTGCATCCCAAAGAGTTTGAACAGTTGTATCTTCATTCTCATTAGTTTCCATGAATCTTTTTAATTCTTCCTTAATTTCCTGATTGACCCTTTCATCTTTTAGCAGGATGGTCCTTAACCTCCACGTGTTTGAGGTCCTTCCAAACTTCTTGTTGTGATTTAGTTCTAATTTCAAGGCATTATGGTCTGAGAATATGCAGGGGACAATCCCAATCTTTTGGTATCGGTTCAGACCCGATTTGTGACCCAATATGTGGTCTATTCTGGAGAAAGTTCCATGTGCACTTGAGAAGAATGTGTATTCAGTTGAGTTTGGATGTAAAGTTCTGTAGATATCTGTGAAATCCATCTGGTCCAGTGTATCATTTAAAGCTCTCGTTTCTTTGGAGATGTTGTGCTTAGAAGACCTATCGAGTATAGAAAGAGCTAGATTGAAGTCACCAAGCATAAGTGTATTATTATCTAAGTATTTCTTCACTTTGGTTAATAATTGATTGATATATTTAGCAGCTCCCACATTCGGGGCATATATATTGAGGATTGTTAAGTCCTCTTGTTGAATAGATTCTTTAAGTATGATATAGTGTCCCTCTTCATCTCTCACTACAGTCTTCGGGGTAAATTTTAGTTTATCTGCTATAAGGATGGCTACCCCTTTCTTTTGAGGACCATTCGAATGGTAAATGGTTCTCCAACCTTTTATTTTCAGGCTGTAGGTGTCCTTCTGTCTAAAATGAGTCTCTTGTAGACAGCAAATAGATGGGTCCTGCTTTTTTATCCAGTCTGAAACCCTGCGCCTTTTGATGGGGTCATTAAGCCCGTTCACATTCAGAGTTACTATTGAGAGATATGAATTTAGTGTCATCATGATATCTATTCAGTCCTTGTTTTTGTGGATTGTTCCACTGAACTTCTTCTTAAAGGGGAATTTTAAGAGTCCCCCTTAAAATTTCTTGCAGAGCTGGTTTGGAGGTCACATATTCTTTCAGTTGCTGCCTGTCTTGGAAGCTCTTTATCTCTCCTTCCATTTTGAATGAGAGCCTTGCTGGATAAAGTATTCTTGGTTGCATGTTCTTCTCGTTTAGGACCCTGAATATATCCTGCCAGCCCTTTCTGGCCTGCCAGGTCTCTGTGGAGAGGTCTGCTGTTACCCTAATACTCCTCCCCATAAAAGTCAGGGATTTCTTGTCTCTTGCTGCTTTAAGGATCTTCTCTTTATCTTTGGAATTTGTAAGCTTCACTATTAAATGTCAAGGTGTTGAACGGTTTTTATTGATTTTAGGGGGGGATCTCTCTATTTCCTGGATCTGAATGCCTGTTTCCCTTCCCAGATTAGGAAAGTTTTCAGCTAGAATTTGTTCAAATACATATTCTGGCCCTCTGTCCCTTTCGGCGCCCTCGGGAACACCAATTAAACGTAGGTTTTTCTTCCTCAGGCTGTCGTTTATTTCCCTTAATCTAAAGACCATGACTATCTTCATGGTCAAACAATTAAGTTTGTCTCTTTTTTCCTCAGTTTCCCTCTTTGCTATCAACTTGTCTTCTAGGTCACTCACTCGTTCTTCCACCTCGTTAACCCTCGTCGTTAGGACTTCTAGTTTGGATTGCATCTCATTCAATTGATTTTTAATTTCTGCCTGATTAGCTCTAAATTCTGCAGTCATGAAGTCTCTTGAGTCCTTTATGCTTTTTTTCTAGAGCCACCAGTAGCTGTATAATAGTGCTTCTGAATTGGCTTTCTGACATTGAATTGTAATCCAGATTTTGTAACTCTGTGGGAGAGAGGACTGTTTCTGATTCTTTCTTTTGAGGTGAGGTTTTCCTTCTAGTCATTTTGCTCAGTGCAGAGTGGCCAAAAGCAAGTTGTATTGGGAAAAGAAGAAAAAGAGAGGAGAGAAAGAAGGAAAGAAAAAAAGAGGGGAAAAAAGAGGGGAAAGAGGGGGAAAAAAGGAAGAAAAAAAGAAAAAGAGAAAGAAAAAGAAAGAAAGGAAAAAAACGGGGTGGGGGAAGGAAACAAATCAAAAAGCAAAACAAAACAAAACAAAAAGAACCACGGGGGAGTATCTTCTGATTCTGTGTACTTTAAGTCCCTTGGCTCCCCCTGGAAATTGTCCGTCCAGCTGGTGTTCTGGGGGAGGGGCCTGTTGTGCTGATTTTCAGGTGTTAGCAGTTGGGGGAGCTGCGTGCCCCTGCCTGGTGCAGGGCTCAGTGGGGGTTTACCCTGTGAGGCCCCAGGAGCAACAGCCCCAGTGGCGGGGCAGCTCTGGAAACCTGGATTCAGCCCCCGCAGGAACTCCGGAGCTCTCTGTCTGCAGGGCCTGGAGGCTCCGGGGCGGGGCCGCTGATCTGCTCAGCTCCGGGAAGGAGCGTCCTTGCTGTCCTGGGCCCTCCCGGCCTCTGCCTGTCCCAGGGGAGGCCGGATCCTGGGCTGTGTCCCGGCGCCCTGTGCTGGGGCCTGCGCTGTTGGATTCGCGCTCCCGCCCCGCAGCCCCCTCCGCGGAGCCGCCCCCGAGCCCCCCTGAGCTGCTCCCGCCCCGCAGCCCCCTCCGCGGAGCCGCCCCCGAGCCCCCCCCAGCTGCTCCGGCCCCGCAGCCCCCTCCGCGGAGCCGTCCCCGAGCCCCCCCGAGCTGCTCCCGCCCCGCAGCCCCCTCCGCGGAGCCGCCCCCGAGCCCCCCCCAGCTGCTCCGGCCCCGCAGCCCCCTCCGCGGAGCCGTCCCCGAGCCCCCCCGAGCTGCTCCCGCCCCGCAGCCCCCTCCGCAGAGCCGCCCCCGAGCCCCTCCGAGCTGCTCCGGGTCCCGCCGTGCGCGCTGCAGCCCTTAGGGAGCTCGGCCGCGGGGTGTGGGGCTCTCCCGGGGCGCAGGTGTCTGTTACTGTCCCGGGGAGCCCGAGGGCATCCCCGCCCCCCTGGGTCCTGCTCCAACTCCCCGCGAGCCCCTTTCCGCCCGGGAAGGTCGGTGCAGCTCCTGCTCCTCCGGGACGGGGCTCTCCTGTCCTGGGGACACTCGCCCCGGCCTCAACCCGGCTCCTCGCGGGGCCCCTCCCCCTTGGAGGCCTTTGTTCCTTTATTTCTTTTTCCCCGTCTTCCTACCTTGATAGAAGCGCGAACTCTTCTCACTGTAGCATTCCAGGTGGTCTCTCTTAATTCTCAGGCCGAATTCATAGATTTTCAGGATAATTTGAAGGTTTTCTTGGTAATTTGGTGGAGACAGGTGATTTGGAGACCCTACTCTTCGCCATCCTGCCCCTCCTCCTCCCTTTGTGCTATTCTCCAGTCACTACCTGCCTCCCCATCCCTTTTTCCACCAGAGGGTAATTACTATCTTGACTTATGATTAGTTTTGTGTGCTTTAAGTAAATGGAAAAATACAAAGATGAACTCTTTTGCAACTGGCTTCATATTTTGGCGTAACGTTATTTTGTGAGATCCATCATGTTGATGAATTATTGTGGTTGTTATTACAGATCGTTTATTGTCAGAGCTACCTAGCGGTGTATTAGTGGGATTTTCTGCAATTTCCTTACCCAGTTTACTCTTCATGGATATTTGAGTAGTTTCCCCTTTTTGGCAGGTAATAAAGTACTGTTATGCATTACAGTACACGTCTTTCAGTGAACACATGGTGCATTCCTTTTGAAATTTTTGGATCATTGATATGCATATATTCTGTTTTAGTGGACACTGTCAGTTTCCAAAGGAGTACCAGTTTGCACTCATTCCATGTTCTCACTTAGTTGTTTCTGTCTTTTTAATCTGATGCTTTGCAGCAGTATCTCCTGGTAGTTTTAATTGGCAGTTCTCTGATAACAAATGAAGTTGACTGCCTTTTTCAGATGTTTTTTGGGAAATGTGGATGTGTGTCAGTCTTTGTTCATTTTTCCACTGATTTGTCTGTCTTTCCTTACCTGTTGGGTTTGTTATATATATATATATATATTATTTTTTTTTTTTTTAATTTATGATAGTCACACAGAGAGAGAGGCAGAGACACAGGCAGAGGGAGAAGCAGGCTCCATGCACTGGGAGCCCGATGTGGGATTCAATCCCGGGTCTCCAGGATCACGCCCTGGGCCAAAGGCAGGCGCTAAACCGCTGCACCACCCAGGGATCCCGTTTGTTATATATTCTTAACGGGTCTTCAGTCACGCGTGTTGCAAATATCTACTCTAATTCTGTGGCTTACCTTTTCACTTTCTCGTTAGTAGGTTTTGATGAACAGAAGTTCTTAATTTTAGCACATTTTGATTTTTAATTTGTTTTCTCTTATAGTTAGAGCCTTTTGTACCCTATTTATTTATCTGCAAGAGAGTGGATGAAGTGATGGCTCGTGGTTCCTTTAAGGCTACAGAGTTGTTCTTCATTCTATCCTACCAGTGTTATTGTTTTAGCTTTCATGTATTTGCAGTCCATCTGGAATGGGTAGTTGTGTGTGATGTGAGGTAGGGGTGAAGATTTATTTTTTTCCTCACAGGTATCCAATTGATCCATCACCCTCCCTTCTCCACTATACTATAATGTCACCTTTATAAATCATATGACCATGTATGTGCATCTAGTTTTTTTCCTTTTCATTCTGATAAAATATACATAACATTTGCCATGCTAACCATTTTTAAGCATATCGTTCATCATTAAGTACATTCACTCTGTGCAACCATCACTACTATCCATTTCCAAAACATTTTTCCTCTTGTAAAACTGAAGCTCTGTACCCATTAAACAGTGAGTCCCTGTTCCCACTTCCTCCAGCCTCTGGCAACCACCATTCTATTTTCTGTCTTGTGAATTTAACAACTCTAGGTCTTTCATGTAAGTGGAATCATACAGTATCTATCTTTTTGTGACTGGCTTCTTTCACTTAGCATAATGTCTTCAGTGTTCATCAGTGTTATAGCACGTGCCAAAATTTCCCTCAGGTGGGGATTCTTAAGCCCAGCCAGATATCTGCCCCATGTTCCGCATACTCAGCTACCTCTCTGAAAGAGATCACTGACAGAGTTCAGAGGAGGGAATGAGCACACAGGTCTGAGATGGAACAAATGAACTTTATTCAAATAGTCTAGAATATTGAATGCTGAGGAATGTCCCCTCAGATCATGGGGGAGATGTTTTCTCAAGACCAGTCCTTATACTCACTCCTACAACTGCTTTGTAGAAGCTAAGTGGAGCCTTAACTATTTTTTTTTTTTTTGAGCCTTAACTATTTTGACTCCAACTCCAGATTCCTCATGTGCAATGACCTTCACCTCCACTAATTTCAGCTGTATTTGGAATCATACCCTGGACTCTTCCATCTCTGAAAACTTAAGTTCAGATTTCATTCAGAGCAGGAACCCGTTATTCAGCCATCATTCTCACTCAGTTATTCCGTTTATACTTAGTTTTTTATTTTTGTTCTTTAACGTCATTGAGCTATGCAGTCTCTGCCCTCTGTATTGGTCTCCTTCTTTTAATCACTTCTGCCCCTGCATGACTTAGACTTCATAAGCCATCACTTCATCCACCCTCTTGCAGTATTTTCAACTGCTTTACCCATTAGGTATCTGTTAAACCTATCCGGCAAAACCCCAGCTCTGGATGAATCCAAATGTTGGCCTCTTGTGAGCCTAAAGCTAGCCTTTCAAAGCTGCTGGAAAAAACTTCAGACCTCCACAGGCTAATGTTATTAAAAATTATAATCTCCTCCCTACGTGGGTTCTCAGCTCTGCCCAGCAATCCTCAAAGGCTTCTCACATGCAGCTCCCTTCCCCCATCATCAACCATGTTTTCTTAAAAGCCTCTTTCTCTTTCTTAGACTATCTCTCCCTCTACTTTGCTGAGCAAATAAATGCCATCCTAAAAGAACTTCCTCGATTTTCTGTCACTATGCCTAAAACTTTCATGAATCTTTTTTGTCTTCCCTTTGATTACTGTAGAAAAGATACACTGCCTTCCTTTAAGGTTAATCCTTCATTTTTACTCTGAATCCCTTCGCTTATTTATTCTGAGGGCTCCTAGCCCATAGCATGTGACCAAAGCATTCCAATCTTTCCCGTCTTTATGAAAACTCTACTTCACACCCCCCTGTAGCTAGTGTTCTCTCTCTCTGAATCCTCTCCATTTTCTCCTTACCTTTTGTGTTGTAGCCTCTTAACCCACTACATTCTGGCTCCTGTTCTTGGCAGTCCACTGAGAATGTTGTCGCCAATTCCACTGTTCATTGTGTATCACTGTGGTAATAAATGAAGACCACCCAACAATTGTTTTTTTTTTTTAAGATTTTATTTTTTTAATTTTTATTTGTTTATGATAGTCACAGAGAGAGAGAGAGAGAGGCAGAGACACAGGCAGAGGGAGAAGCAGGCTCCATGCACCGGGAGCCCGACGTGGGATTTGATCCCGGGTCTCCAGGACCGCGCCCTGGGCCAAAGGCAGGCGCTAAACCGCTGCGCCACCCAGGGATCCCCCCAACAATTGTTTTTTAGCACATTTTGCTAAGTCCAAGGCGCTCTTTTGAGTCTTGACCTTACTTGACCTCACAGCAAGCAGTCTAACCCCATGAATCCCTCCTTTCTATCCATTCTTGGCTCCAGTTCCCTGGTTACATTTCAGTTTTTCTACATGTGCTAGGCCCTTATGCTTCCAGGTTCTTGGAGATGCTTTTGCCTCTGTCTGGACTGCCTTTCCTCCAATCCTCACCCCTTTTATCCAGGTAACTCACTTGAATCTTCCAGCCCCATCTCAACCATCACTTTTTCTAGGAAGCATTCTCTGACATAAGTAACTATTCCTTGCAAAAGACTGGGTTGGGTTCTCCTTATTGATATTTCTGTGCCTAATCTCGTCATAGGATCAGCAATCTTTTCCTATAAAGGACCAGATAGTAAATATTTTAGGCTTCGCAGGATAACAGGCAAAATCGAGATTAGTGTGAAAGTATGTATACAATAAGAGAGGAAACAAATTTCCATAAATTTTTATTGTTGAAATTCAAAACAAGGGAGCTTGGGTTGCTTAGTTGGTTAAGCATCTGCCTTCGGCTCAGATCATGATCCCAGTGTCCTGGGATTGAACCCTGCATTGGGCTCCCTGCTCACAGAGGAGCCTGCTTCTCCGTCTTTCCTTCCCTCTGCCTCTCCCCATCGTTCATGCGCTCTCTCTCTCAAATAAAATCTTAAAAAAAAAAAAGATTCAAAACATAAAGGAATACAATTTCATTGTAAATAATCTAATGAGAAGAATGGTGGGAATAACATTTTGTTTAATTGGGGTTCTAAGTTAGTGTTCTCTATTATTACAATCCATTCCTGATCTGTAACGAGGGTTTTTTTTTATTGTTGTTTTTTAGAGACAGCACAAACATGTATGTGTGCACCCATACACATGAGGATGGGGGAGGGAAGGGATAGAGGGAGAGGGGACACAAGGAGAGGGAGAGAAAGAATCCTAAGCAGGCTCCAAGTCCAGTGCAAACCCAATGCAGGGCTGAATCTCACAACCCTGCAATCCTGATCCAAGCGGAAATCTATAGAGTCAGGTGCCAGGTACTTAACCAATGGAGCCATGCAGGTGCCCCTGTAATGAGGTTTTATGTACTATACTGAGTACATTTTTTTCTGTGCATAATTTTGTGTTACAGATACTACAGGGGACAAATAATGAAATATAAGGCATAACTCCTATTTTCATGGAATTTATTATTTATTTGTAAAATTATCACTGCAGTGGGAGAGCTACTTTAATAATTATAGGATAGCATTACTGTTTTTGGACAGAGATGAACTAGTTTGTTACAAATGCCTAAAATAATTTTGAGACCATTTATACACCTCTAAAGAAGGATACCTATAAAAAAGTGAAGCCAAGTATGCCTTTAGTTTTATTAGATAAAGTCTATTGTGTGGCTTATATCAACTTGTATTTTCAATATTCTTTTTCCTTTTTAGGTCACTGTCTCTTAGTATTCTGTTACTTCAGTATGTGTATAAAAATTACTTCTTTTGATTCAACTTAAGTGGAATCTCACTCTTTTACATTATTTTTCCTGATCATTTTGAAAAAATAAGGCTTTGCGTTCTTCTCAGATGAGTTTTATCTTCATCTATGGAAGTGTTCTCTTTTTTATGTACCCCACTTGTTCCTTTAAAAATTTAAGGCAAATTAATCTGTTAGTTATAATACCAAGGACAGCATATATTTAGACCATTTAGCCTTGTAATCATTTGAACTATATAAAAGAATAGTAAATTTTTTCTTTTTTTTTTTCAGGTTTTATTTTTTAAGTAAACGATACCCAACATGGGGTTTGAACCTAGAACCCCGAGATCAAGAGATGGGTGATCTCTAGACTGAGCAGCCAGGCACCCTATAAAATCTCTTCTTGATCCAAACCAACCCAAAATTACCCAGTTAGTGTCAAATTGACAAATTACATTGGTAAGAGTTTCATATAAGAAAAGATGGAAGCAAAAGCGAATATATATATTCTCTTTAATATGTAGAGTGAAGAGGAAGATGTAAGAACCAATCACTATGGAAGGGAAATGTAATTCCTCCAATATTTTGATGATAAACTGTGACCTCTAGAATTTTTTTTAATTTTTATTTATTTATGATAGTCACACAGAGAGAGAGAGAGAGAGAAAGAGAGAGGCAGAGACATAGGCAGAGGGAGAAGCAGGCTCCATGCACTGGGAGCCCGACGTGGGATTTGATCCCGGGTCTCCAGGATCGTGCCCTGGGCCAAAGGCAGGCGCTAAACCACTGCGCCACCCAGGGATCCCTGACCTCTAGAATTTTGAAGAAAGGGGTATTTATGTAAGGTGGTATCCTCCCCTTCTTACTATAGTCTAAAAGGTGTTTTCTCTGGCAATTAATATAAACAAAGAGATAATTAGAAATTAGTAAAGACATTATTCATTACACTTGCAAGTCAGGTATGATCTCCATGTATAGTTGGGAAACACATACTATCTATTCAATCTTTTTTTTTTTTAAGATTTTATTTATTTATCCATGAGAGACACAGACAGGCAGATGAAGAAGTAGGCTCCTTGCAGGAAGCCTGATGAAGCACTCAATTCTAGGACCCTGGGATCACAACCTGAGCCAAAGGCAGACACTCAACCACTGAGCTGGTTGAGTGAACAGAAATTGGAGATACAGATCCTATCCCTTAATTCTTAATGTTTTCCTCTATTTGCTGTCTAATCTTTTCTAGGCGTGCTATATTACTAGTTTAGCATGTTCTAAAATTCCTACCTTTATTTAATGATGTATAGAAGAATATTGAAAAAAATGCATCAAGTTTTTTAAGATAAAAGTTTGGATTTTTAAGCCAATTTACCGTGAATTGTGTATATGTTCAATAGAAATAAATTCAGAGGAGATAGGAAAAAATGTTCAGAAATAGACCAGGTGTTCAAAACTGGCCCTAACTTTTCCCCTGAGCTTTATACCAGTTTACCCAAGTACCACTGATAGTGCCACTGACATGTTTAGTAAGCATGTTAAAATATGAAAAACAAACTCTTGGGGTGCCTCGCTGGCTGAGTCAGAAAAGCTTGCAACTCTTAATCTCAGGGTTATGAGTTCGAATCCCATGTTGAGTATAGAGATTATTTAAATAAATAAACTTTAAAAAGAAAAAGATGTGGAAAACAAACTCTGGACTTTTCCTCCAAACCTACTTCCCTCTTAGTCTTCCACGTATTAGAGAAGAGCATTACATAGAGAAAAGGCTGGAGTCCAAGATGGCAGAGGAATAGGAGAAATTAGTTTCTTCTGGTCCTACGAATTCAACTAGGTAGCCATCAAATCATTCTGAACACTTGAAAACTCAGCTGAGGATAGAATAGCTGCAACTCTACAAGTAGCAAATTTACCACTTTTCTGCAGGAAGGACAAGACAGATAAACTCACTTCAAAAAAGAGAACATGAGGCAGTAATGACTGCCAGACACCTAATCATTATGGATATAAGTAAGATGTTGGAACTAGAGTTCAGAATAACAATTATAAAGATACTAGCTGGGCTTGAAGAAAGCATGGAAGACACTAGAGAATCCCTTCCTGGAGAAATAAAAGAACTAAAATCTAATTAAGTCTAAATCAAAAAGGCTATTAATGAGATGCAATAAAAAAATGGAGGCTCTAACTGCTAGGATAAATGAGGCAGGAGAGAGGATTAATGATATAGAGGATAAAAGTGGAGACAATGGTGGAGAATAAAGAAGCCAAGAAAAAGATAAACAACTACTGGATCACGAGGGGAGAATTCGAGAGATAAGTGATACCAAGAAGTGAAACAATATTAGAATAAATAGGGTTCCAGAAGAAGAGGAAAGAGGGGGGGAAAAGATAATATTGGAGCAAATTATAATGAAAAACTTCCCTAACCTGGGGAAGGAAACATTCAAGTTCAAGAAGTACAGAGAACCCCCCCTTCAAAATCAATAAAAATAGGTCAACACCCTGACATATAATAGTGAAACTTGCAAATCTCAGAGACAAAGAGAAAATCCTGAAAGCAGACAAGAGATCCATAACCTACAAGGGTAGAAACATTAGCTGGCAGCAGAACTATCCATAGAGATGTGGTAGGCCAGAAAGGACTGGCATGATATATTCAGGGTGTTAAATGAGGAAAAATATGCAACCAAGAATACTTTATCCAGCTAGGATCTCACTCAAGATAGAAAAGAGAGAAAAAGCTTCCAGGAGAAACAAAAGGATTTGTGATCACCAATCAGCCCCACAAGAAATATTTAAAAGGATCCTTTAAGCAAAGAGAAAGCCCAAAAGTAACAGACCAGAAAGGAACAGAGACAATATACAGAAACAGTGACTACGGGTAATACAATGGCACTAAATTCATATCTTTCAATAGTTACTCTTAATGTAAATGGGCTAAATGTCCCAATCAAAAGACACAGGGTATCAGATTGAATAAAAAAGCAAGAACCATTGATAGGCCATCTGCAAGACATTTGCTTTAAACCCACCTCCAGATTTAAAGTGTGGGGGTGGAAAACCATTTATCATACTAATGGATATCAAAAGAAAGCTGAACTGGCAATACTTATTTCAGATTCAAATTAGATTTTAAACCAAAGACTAATAAGAGATAAGGAAGGATACTATATCATAATTAAAGAGTCTATCCAACAAGAAGATCTAACAATTATAAATATTTATGCCCCTAAAATGGGAGCAGCCAATTATATAAGCCAATTAATAACAAAATTAAGAAACACATCAATTAAAATACAGTTGTAGTAGTGGACCTTAATGCCCCACTCACTGCAGTGGACAGATCATCTAAGTAAAAGATCAACAAGGAAACAAGGGCTTTGAGTGACACACTGGACCTGTGGACTTCACAGATACATTCAGAGCATTCCATCCTACAGCAACAGAATACGTATTCTTCTCAAGTGCACACGGAACATTCTCCAGAATAGACCACATTCTGGGTCACAACCCCGATCTTAACTGGTACCAAAAGATTAGGATCATTCCCTGCATATTTTCAGACCACAATGCTTTGAAACTAGAACTCAATCACAAGAAGAAATTTGGAAAGTACTCAAATACATGTAAACTAAAGAGCATCCTACTAAGAATGAAAGGGTCAACCAGGAAATTAAAGATTTTTTAAAAATTCATGGAATCAAATGAAAATGAAAATACAAGTGTTCAAAACCTTTGGGAAGAATCAAAGGCAGTCCTAAAAGGGAAGTATATAGCAATACAACCCTTTCTCAAGAAACAAGAAAGGTCTCAAAAACACAGCCTAACTTTACATCTAAAGGAGCTGGAGATGGGACACCTGAGTGGCTCAGCGGTTGGGCGCCTGCCTTTGGCTCAGGGAGTGATCCCAGGATCCGAGATCAAGTCCCACATCAGGCTCCCTGCAGGGAGCCTGCTTCTCCCTCTGCCTGTATCTCTGCCTCTATCTCTCAGTCTGTGTCTCTCGTGAATAAATAAATCTTTTTAAAAATAAATAAAGGAACTGGAGAAAGAACAGCAAATAAGCCCAGCAGGAGAAGAGAATTAATAAAAATTGGAGCAGAAATCAATGAAATAGAAACCAAAAGAATAGAACAGATCAACGAAACTAGGAGCTGGTTCTTTGAAAGAATTAATAAAATTGATAAACCCCTGGCCAGACTTATCAAAAAAAGAAAAGAGAAAGGACCCAAATAAAATCATGAATGAAAGAAGAGAGAGCACAAACAACACCAAAGAAATATAAACGATTGTAAGAACTATATGCCATACAAACAATTATAAGAAACTATATGCAACAAATTAGGCAATCTGAAAGAAATGGATGCATTCCTAGAGATGTGTAAACTACCTGAACTGAAACAGGAAGAAATAGAAAACTTGAACAAACTCATAACCAGCAAGGAAATTGAAGTAATCAAAAATCTCCCAACAAATAAGAGTCCAGGACCAGATGGCTTCCAGGGGAATTCTATCACACATTTAGGGAATTCGTACCTCTTCTTCTGAAACTGTTTCAAAAAATAGAAATGGAAAGGAAATTTCCAAACTTGTTTTATGAGGCCAGCACTACCTTGATCCCAAAACCAGACGAAAACCCCACCAAAAAGAATTAAAGACAATATCTCTGATAAACATGAATACAAAAATTCTCATCAAAAAAAAATTCTCATCAAGACACTAGTCAATAGGATCCAACAGTACATTGAAAGGATTATTCACCACGACCAAGTGGGATTTATTCCTGGGCTGCAAGTGTGGTTCAACATCCGCAAATCAATCCATGTAATATACTACATTAGTAAAAGAAAGGAAAAGAACTACATGATCCTTTCAATCAATGCATAAAAAGCATTTGACAAAGTACAGCATCCTTTCTTGATTAAAATTCTTCACAGTGTAGGAATAAAGGGAACCTACCCTAATATCATAAATGCCATCTACGGAAAGCACACAGCAAATATCATTCTCAATGGGGAAAAAACAGAGTTTTCCCCCTAAGGTCAGGCAGGGATATCCACTATCACAACTGTTGTTCATATAGTACTAGAAGTTCTAGCCTCTGGAACACCTGGGTGGCTCAGTCCGGTGGGTGTTTTCTTTCGGCTCAGATCATAATCTCAGGTGTTGGGATCAAGCCCACATCAGGCTCTGTGCTCAGCAGGAAACCTGTTGCTCCCTCTCCTTCTGCTTGCTGCTCCCCCTACTTGTGCTCATGCTCTCTCCTTCTCTTTGTCAAATAAATAAGATAATGCTAAAAAAGAAAGAAATAGAAGACCTAGCCTCAGCAATCAGACAACAAAGAGAAAGAAAAGGCATCCATACTGGTAAAGAAGAAGTCAAACTCACTCTTCACAAATCACATGATACTCTGTGGAAAACCTAAAAGACTCCACTCCAAAATTGCTAGAATTTATACAGGAATTTAGCAAAGTAGCAGGATATAAAATCAATGCACAGAAATCCATTGCGTTCCTATAGACTAACAATGAGACAGAAAGTGAAATGAACGCGTCAGTCCCATTTACAATTACACCCCAAACCATAAGATACTTAGGAATAAAGAAGCAAAAAAAATCTGTACTCAGAAAACTATAGAATGCTCATGAAAGGAATTGAGGAAGACACAAAGAAATGGAAAAGCCTTCTATGCTCATGGATGAGAAGAACCAATATTGTTAAAATGTGTATGGTACCTAGAGTGATCTATACATTCACTGCAATCCATACCAAAATACCATCAACTTTTTTCGCAGAGCTGGAACAAATAATCCTAAAATTTGTATGGAACCAGAAAAGATCACAAATAGCCAAAGGAACGTTGAAAAAGAAAACTAAAATCGGTGGCATCACAGTCCCTGGACTTTAAGCTCTATTACAAAGCTGCAGTCATAGGGACGCCTGGGTGGCTCAGCGGTTGAGTATCTGCCTTCAGCTCAGGGTGTGATCCCGGAATCCCAGGATCGAGTCCCACATCGAGCTCCCTGCATGGAGCCTGCTTCTCCCTCTGCCTCTCTCTCTCTTTGTCTCTCATGAATAAATAAATAAAATCTTAAAAAAAAAAAAAGCTGCAGTCATCAAGACAGTAAAATACTGGCCCATAAACAGACACACAGATCAATGGGACAGAATAGAGAACCCAGTAACGGACCCTCAACTCTGTGGTCAACTAATCTTTGACAAAGCAGAAAGCATAACCAATGGAAAAAAGTCTCTTCAACTGGTGTTGGGAAAATTGGACAGCCACACGCAGAAGAGTCAAACTGGACCATTTTCTCATACGATACACAAAAATATAATCAAAATGGATGAAAGGCCTAAATGTGAGAGAGGAATCCAAAAAAGCAACTCAGATTATGTCTCTCCAGAATTAAAACCTCTCAGTGACTACCTGTTATTAAAGCCCAGACTCCTTACCACATCTCATATCAGTATGTATTGAGTGCTTACTATATTCCACCTACTGTGTTAGATGCTTTGCATGTGTTAACATAATCTTCACAATAGACTTGTTATATTGGAAATATTAACTCCATTTTATAGATCAAGAGTATGTTATGGGCTCCTGGGTGGCTCATTTGGTTGAGCAACCATCTCTTGGTTTCAGCTCAGGTCGTGATCTCAGGGTTGTGAGATCAAGCCCCATGTCCGATTCCTGCTCAGTGTGGGGTGGGAGGTGTCTGCTTCAGATTCTCCCTTCCCCTCGCTGTGTGTGTGCACACACGGGCTCTCTGTCTCTCTCTCAAATAAATAAATAAATCTTAAAGAAAGAGAGAGAAAGAAAAGAAAGATCACACAGCTGGTTACCAGCTAAGCTGGAATTGAAAGCCAAGGAGTCTGACTCCAAAGCATACAGTCTGGCCCCTTTAAACTATCCCAACTTCATCTTGTTTTGCTAACTTGACTTTAGCCACACAAGTCTTTTTGTCCTTCAAGCATATCAAGCTTGTTTTCTCCATAGGACTTTTGCAATTGCTATTTCTCCATCTAGAATGTTCTTCCCTCAGATTGTTGGATGGCCACTGTCATCTCACCATATAAGTCTTCATTCAAATGTTGTTTTTTTCTGAGAGGCCTTCCCTGACATGTGTCTTTAAAATTATTTTCCCACATATTCACGGTCACTCTTTATATTTGCTTACTTTTTATGTTGTTTTTGTGGAAGTATTTACTCAGCAAGTATTTGTTGGATGGACGAATGTTGACTGTTTGCTGAATGTTGTTTATAGTAACTAAGGGTATAGTCTCTGAAATCACACTCCTGGATTTATATCACAACTCTCCTATTTAATTGTGTGAAGTTGAGCAAGTTGCTCTCTGCCTAAGGTTCCTCATTTCAAAGATAGAAATCATGACACTTCCCTAATAGAGTTGTTAGAATCAAATAAATTGATGGTTAAGGCATGTGAATCTTTTTTTTTTTTTTTTAAAGTAGGCTCCACACCCAACATGGAGCCCAACACAGGGCTTGAACTCATGACCCTGAGATCAAGACCTGAGCTGAGATCAAGAATTGGACATTTAACCAGCTGAGCCACCCAGGTGCCCCTGCATGTGAATTTCTTAATACAGGGCATAGAAGTGTGCCTGGCTGGTTCAGTCAGTGGAACATATGACTCTTGATCTCAGGGTTGTAGGTTCCAGCCCTATGTTTGGTGTAGAGATTACTTTTTTTAAAAAGTACATAGGCACATCAGAACTCAAGACATGTTATTTCTTTTATTTATTATTTTCAAGCTTTTGCTGTTATTAATATTGAATGAAAGCATACCAGGGAAGCTCTTTGGAATATCATATTTTCAGGCCCTACTCCAGGTCAGCTAAATCAGAATCTCTGTGGAAAGGGCCCTGGAATCTTTTTTAAAAAATATTTTTGAGATTGCAATAATCATCCAGTCTTGGGAACTGGCAGTAGAGGTTTAGCATTGCTTCTCAGGTTCAACAGAGACAAGTGTGACATCATGATATCATGCAGTGGCATCATGTGGTAATTTGTGATTTTGCTAAATTGTAAAGTGAGAGTAAGTCACTGTGAATGGGTCCAGAAGACCACACCCCCATCCCTGGCATCCCCATTCTGGTGCAGCCTCATCCTCTTCTCTGGGTCTCTCTCCACCGGTAAGCAGTAGAGCTTAGAGTGATCTAATTTTTGTTTCTGCTTGAAAAAAACATTTCAAAAAGAAAATTGAGAAGTATGATGATGCCAGTAAAGCTACTTTTTAAAGTGGTGGTTCTTAATTAGAAACCAGAATGGAGGGCAGCCCCGGTGGCGCAGCAGTTTGGCGCTGCCTGCAGCCTGGGGTGTGATCCTGGAGACCCGGGATCGAGTCCCACATTGGGCTCCCTGCATGGAGCCTGCTTCTCCCTCTGTCTGTGTCTCTGCCTCTCTCTTTGTGCCTATGAATAAATAAATAAAATCTTTAAAAAAAAAAAAAAGAAACCAGAATGGATAGTTTTGATTATCTCTATATTAGAGTATGGAATAGCAAGTTTGTTGCTTGGTTAGCACCATAACATAAGTATTGTCTATCAAATGCTGTCTGTAAAGAGCAAAAAGTCACAAAACTATTCTGGCAATTTCACCAACCAAAGTTGCAACCAATGGAAAAATTTTAAGATGTCAGGGAAGTTACAGTTATAAGTTTGGGTATTAATTTTTTTTGTGAATCTCATACTGCATAAGACACGATTTCTATCTTCCTAGAGTTAGAAAGACAAAACCACCACATACAAAACAGGAACAAATAAGATTAAAGTTTATAATAAGGGGTGCTTGGGTGGCTCAGTGGTTAAGGATCTGCATTTGTTTGGCTCAGGTTGTGATCCCGGGGTCCTGGAATCAAGTCCTGCATCAGGATCCCCACCAGCAGGCTGCTCCCTCTGCCTGTGTCTCTGCCTCTGTGTGTCTCAAATAAATAAATAAATAAATAAATAAATAAATAAATAAATAAATAAAATCTTTTTTAAAAAAGTTCATAATAAGAGATATTCAGGGAACGCTGTTAATGTCAGAAAAGAAAGGGACGCCTGGGTGGCTCAGTGGTTGAGCATTTGCCTTCTACTCAGGGTGTGATCCTGGGATCCAGGATCGAGTCCCACATGGGGCTCCTTGCATGGAGCCTGCTTCTCCTCTGCCTGTGTCTCTGCCTCTCTCTCTCTCTCTCTCTCTCTGTCTTAACTCATGAATAAATAAATAAATGATAATAAAAAAGATCAGAAAAGAAAGTATGTCAGCAAGGGGGTTCATTGAAATAGTTGTGGCTAGTTAGGACTTATACAAGAAATTTTCTTTAGTTGCAGGACCAGCTCTGCCCCCTAATTATAAAAGCAGTAGCTCGGAGTCCTCCGACAGCGATGAAGACAGTAGTTCATTGTACGAAGAAGAAAATCAGGAATCTGAAGAAGATGACACTGGTCCAACGGCAAGGTCAGTCACTTAAATGATAAACCAAGCTTCAAACCTAGTATTCGTTGGCTGGATCAGGTAGCCAGTCAGAGAACACCATATCTGTATTTTTACTGCATGGGAAGAAATCCTTTCATACAGTATTGCCTCGTTGAGCTATACATTGGAGAAAGAAATTTATCCTAGTAGTAGATAGCTGTAGAGATACCTAGAATTTCAATTAAATTCTTAGAGAAAGGATTTTCCTGAAGGTATTACTGAAGTGACTACATATTCTAAGTAAACCAGAGCATTTCTTTTAAAAAATGTTAATGCAGTAGATGGTTCTTGCTTAAGTAAATGAATGGTTTCCCTCTAACTACCTTACTTACCGTAGGTGCATGTAAATAAGAAGTGAAATCTTTGTTTAGTATTGGGTAGTTTTTTGGTTACATTTTAAAGATCTTAAGAGAGAAATAGCAACTTAAAACTCTTCCTGAATGAGATTAAAATCCAGAGTCATTATCTTTTTTGTTCAAAAACATATAGCAAGTAGACTGTCTGAAACCTCAGCAAGTAGAATCTTTAACAATGTAGAAAATACAGAAAAGTGATACAGTATTCCTGGTATAGAGAATTAACCAATCTCTATCCTCGGCCAAAAATAAATTCCAGGAAAAAGTTAGTATAAGATCTACTGTGGTATCCATTTGTTCTTATTGGGCAAGATTAATTTATTGTTTCAGTATTTATACAACTAGTTGGAGTTAATGCTTCCTTTAAAACCTAAAACGTCTCTGTGAAATAATTTGCATAAAATTGCACTACTGTGTTTTTAGAAAACAGAGGAGAAATCAAGATGATGATGATGATGATGATGATGATGATGAAGGGTTTTTTGGACCAGCTCTTCCTCCTGGATTTAAAAAGCAGGATGATTCTCCTCCAAGGTGATAACGTATAATAAATAGTTCAAGCCTGTCTCTTCTAAATATTTCAGTTAGTGCTTGTTAATTCATTAAAGAGTTATCTGAAATTGTTGTTTAACTTACAAATTTATATGACATTTGAAATGCATAGGAAAAAGTAGTCATTTCCTATAACAAAAATGGTTATTTAATTGCGTATAAATACTTCTATAGTTTATAAAAACTTCCGTATCTCTTAGTTGATGCTCACAAGAGTGTTTTGTGATTGGACTGATTGGAATGTTCTCCTCCTTCTCCTTTTTTCTTTTTAGAGAATTTTTTTTTAAGATTTTATTTATTTATTCATGAGAGACACAGAGAGAGAAGTAGAGACACAGGCAGAGGGAGAAGCAGGCTCTATGCAGGGAGCCCGATGTGGGACTCGATCCCGGGTCTCCAGGATCACGCCCTGGGCAGAAGGAGGTGCTAAACTGCTGCGCCCTCTGGGCTGCCTCTCCCCCCCGCCTTTTTTTAAATAGATAAGGTTTTGCACACATAGTGACTGGTAGACCTGGGGCTGTGGTATTTGACTTTAAAATCAGATGCTGTCTTAGTTACTTCATGATAGAAGAAGCAATTCCTTTGTGCCCCATTAAACAATTTGACTTCTCTGTACTTCAAATTTGCCATCTGAAAAATAGGTTAACAAGTAGCTTTCAAAATTATTGTGATGATCGAGATTTCATATTTATATATATATATACATACGTGTGTGTATGTCTCTTTCATCATGCCTGCCCCAAGTAAGTATATAGTCTTCTTCTCAGACTATTGTACTTTTTTTTAAAAAAGATTTTATTTATTTATTCATGAGAGACACAGAGAGAAAGCAGAGACATAGGCAGAGGGAGAAGCAGGCTCCCTGCAAGGAGCACAATGTGGGACTCCATCCCAGAATCCTGGGATCATGCCCCGAGCTGAAGGCAGACCCTCAGCCACTGAGCCACCCAGGCATCCCTACACATTTTATTTTATTTTTTTAATTTTTTTTTTAAATTTTTACTTATTTATGATAGTCACAGAGAGAGAGAGAGAGAGAGAGAGGCAGAGACACAGGCAGAGGGAGAAGCAGGCTCCATGCACTGGGAGCCCGATGTGGGATTCAATCCCGGGTCTCCAGAATCGCGCCCTGGGCCAAAGGCAGGCGCCAAACCGCTGCGCCACCCAGGGATCCCCCTACACATTTTAATATTCAAACTTTGTAATCGCATTTGTCAGCTCCAATTTTCACATGACTTTGGTCCTTTTAGAATTAATAGGGAAGACTACTGATTTTGTATGGCCCCCAAGCCAAGAATAATCTTTAAAGGGTCATTTAAAAAACAAAGACAGGCATGCCTAAGAGACCCATAAATGGCCCTCAAAGCCTAAAATGTCCTATCTGGCCTTTTGCAGAAAATTTGCTGACTGCCAGGGCATAACATTCAAGAAAACACATTATTAGCACAGCAATTTCTTTCTTGAGAGTTATACTTTGGCTATTAAATGGTCAGGATCAGAACCCACACCTGCTGACTCTCAGTACTGTTTTTCCTCTGCCAGGAACCTCGTCTGTGAGGCTCTAGTTGAACACAGGGCAACCTGGAAAATTCAGCTCAGTGCCATGTTGGTTGGTAATACTGGCACAGTGATGTCTCTGGGAAAAACACATATGAAAGAAAGGACCAAGAAACTTGAAAGCACAGAAGAGAGTAGAAAATATCTTGTTTCTATTGTTTTTTTCCCTGATGTAAGGCTTTTTCTTTTTAAGACCCAGATTTTAGACACCTCTCCCATTTGGAGTGATGTCAGTTCCCTCAGAAATGTGGCAGTAGGTCAGCTTGAAAGAAAATGAACTTTGGCATCACGGAGACCAGGGTTCAAACTCTAGCTCTGCCACTTACTCGTTTGTGATGTCCTTGGGCATTATTTTGCTCACCTGGAAAATGGAGTGACTTACCCCAACTAGGGTTGTTTGGAGGAAACAGAGGTGCTCTGGTTGACATGTGTTTAGCACAGCACCTTTTCCCTTGTCTGAAGGTCTCTTACATGACTTATGTTCATTCTTGTACACCTCCACATCATTATTAAACTACTAGTGAGGACAGCGTTTAGGTTTTTATACTACCATGGCACATGTAACCATAAATTGCCAACATCTGTTGTCTGCGTGCACTGTTTATGTTTTTAGAAGTCAATTTCTACTTAAGGAGTTCTGACTATAATTATTTTCCCTCTAAAGAGTGTGTTGGTGGACAGTGACTATCAAAAGTGAAAGCCAGGCTCCTGGGTGGCTCAGTGGTTGAGTGTCTGCCTTTGGCTCAGGTCGTGATCCCAAAGTGCTGGGATTGAGTCCCACATCAGGCTCCCCGCAGGGGGCCTGCCTTTCCCTCTGCCTGTGTCTCTGCCTCTCTGCCTCCCTCTCTGTGTCTCTCATGAATAAATACATAAAATCCTAAAAAAAAAAAAAAAAAAAACTGAAAGCCAAAGCACAAAATAGAAAAAGATCTCCACGGGCTTTAAGTCTTAATAAGCTTTTATTATTTTTTTTTCTTAATAAGGGCTTTTTAAAAAATTGTTATTTTTATTTAATGTAGTTCTTTTTTTTTTTTTTTTTTTTTTTTTTTAATGTAGTTCTTTTAGGAAGTGGGTTTAACACTACTGCCACAAAGATTGAGAATTACTGGCTTAGTATCTTAGCATTGACTAACAACTAGAAAGTAAAAATGAGAAAATCAGATATTTTTAAGATACTACTAAGTGGAAAAATAGGTTATAAAAAAATCATGTTAAATAAAATTCTCATTTTCAACATTTGTTATTATTTGGCTTTTTGTTATATTTGTGAACTTCTGTTCTAAAAACTGCGTTTTGAAGTCAGAGAGAATGGTAATGGTACATTTTATTTTTCAGGCCGTTAATAGGTCCTGCATTACCACCCGGTTTTATTAAATCTACACAGAAAAGTGACAAAGGCAGAGATGATCCAGGACAACAAGTATCATCATATTTCAACTCTGAGGTTTGGAAAATTTCTGATTAAAGAATAAGATGTAGCAAACTCAAGACTTTATTCTATATTATTATATTATTCTATATTATATTCTATATTATTATAGAATAATAACTGTAATCACTTAGTTCAAATGTAACAAATATGCAGTCCTATTCACATTAATCTAGGATTGTAAGGTAGATAGATGAAATCAAAAGCTTGTCCCAGAACTGAGATGTTAAACAAATAACAAAGCAGTAACATGTTGACAAAGGTGTTACCTATTTGTGCTTCTCATCCTTGAAGAGAAGCTTTAAAGTGCTAGGAAATAGAACATGATGAAAAGTTTACAAAATTGTGATTTGACCTGAAAAAGAGAAAGCTGAGGAATTTGTTGACAATGATCTTTGCTATAAAATTAGCTCTTACCTCTACAGCTCTGGTGCCTGTATATAACAAAGCTGGGAGTTAAGTCATTTTATGAAAAGATAGGTCAAATGATTTTAGAGTCAAATATGAAAGCTGTTTTCTTGTTAGAGGCCTGGCCCTTAACAATAGCTGAGATTTGTAGAGTACTTTATAACTTGTAATGCTTTTTCCCCATATATGGAGAGATATTATTTTTATCTTTTCTATGTAATAGATATGATCCACCATCTTACAGATGCTAAAAATGATAAAAATTAGGTAACTTACCCAAGATTGAAATTTGTACTTATCAAAGCCAAGTCTTAAACCTAATTCTTTTTTATTTATTTTTTTTTTTTTAAGATTTAGTTTTAAGTAATCTCTACGCTCAACTCAGGCTTGAATCCACAACCTCAAAATCAAGGTCACTCACTCTACCAACTGAACCAGCCAGCACCCCTTAAACCAAGTTCTTAAGACTTTAGATCACCTGTCCAGCCTGTTATTCTACAGTAGCTTCTTGTATGTTCATCTCTACTGAGAAATCAGCAGTTACACTGAGGTTGTTACTAAGAAAAATATAATGCAGGCGGTAAGACCATATACGTCAGAGTCATTTACTCCTTCCTTAGAGATTTATAGAGCACCTACAGTGTATCAGGCACATAGTCACAGAAGTGAATCGGCCAACAAATCTTGTTCCTACCTTCAAAAGACATTCATAATCCAGCCATTTCTGCGACCACCCTAGTCTAAGTCAATGTCAGTCATATTTCACCTGTTTTATTGATCTTGATACTTTAGCCCTTGTTTTTATGCTACCTCTTCTCAACACAGCACCTACAGTGGCCCGGATAAAATGGAGTCAGATTGTGTCACTCACACTCAAAACCATCAGATTGCTTCTCCTCTCTCTGCAAAAAAGCCAAACCCTGGGGCCCCTGGCTGGCTTAGTCAATAGAGCATGCAGCTCTTGATCTCAGGGCCATAAGTTTGAGCCCTCTCTTGAGCCTAGAAATTACTTAAAAAAGAAAAAAATGATAGGCAGCCCGGGTGGCTCAGCATTTTAGCACCACCTTCAGCCCAGGGCCTGATCCTGGAGACCCAGGATCAAGTCCCACGTCGGGCTCCCTGCTTGGAGCCTGCTTCTCCCTCTGTCTATGCTCTACCTCTCTCTGTGTGTCTCTCATGAATAAATAAGTAAAAGTAAAAAAAAGTAAAAAAAAAAAAAAAAGAAAGAAAAGAAAAAGCCAAAGCCCTTATGGGGCCCTCTACAATCTGGTCTCCTTTAGCTCCCTGATTTTGTCTCTTACTTTAATCTGACCACGCTGTGCTCCTTGCTGTACCTCCTCCCACACACAGAGAGGTTCCTACCCCTGAGTTTTTATACCTGCTAAGCCTCTCCAAAATGGCCTTCCCTTGATATCTATGTGGCTTGCCTCCTAGAACTTCAGTTTTTGGCTGAAATGTCACCTTAATGAGGTCATTTCTGACCTCCTAATTCAGAATTGCTAACTCTTCCCCTGATTCCCATCTTCTTCCCTCCTTTAATTTTCTCCAGAGCATCTATCACTACCTCAAACACCATTTATTTTACTACTTCTTTTTGTTTATTGTGGACCTCTCCCCACCATAATGCAAATTTGTTGAGGACAGAGACTTTTGTCTTCTTTCTAGTGGACATTCAGAAGTATTTGTTTAATGAATGAATGAATGAATAAATAAATAAATTAGACATAGTCCCAGCTAATCACACCTGCAACGTAGTGGGGAATGCAGACATTAAACAAACATCTAACATTATGAGTGATTCAAAAGGTGAGACCAAATACAGTGGAACTATGGCAGATGACTCAAAACTAATCTGAAGAAACAAGAAAGTCTGTCTCTGAGAAAATGTCTAAATTAAAGATTGATGAGTTGGAAATATCTCAGCAAAGAGGGCAGGAAAAATTGTTCCAGAAAATACAGATAGCTTCTCTGAAGGCAAAGAGTGTGGAGAGGGAGAGTTAGAGTTTAAGAAGTCCAATGTGGGGACACCTGGGTGGCTCAGCAGTTAAAGTGCCTGCCTTAAGTTCAGGGCGTGTTCCTGGAATCCCGGGATCGAGTCCCACATCGGTCTCCCTGCACAGAGCCTGCTTCTCCCTCTGCCTGTGTCTCTGCCTCTCTCTCTCTCTCTCTCTCTCTCTCTCTCTCTCTCTCTATATATATATATATATATATATATATATCATTAATAAATAAAATCTTAAAAAAAAAGAAGAAGAATTCCATTGTGGTTGGAATAGAGAGAAAGGAGAGAGAAGGCAAGAGCCACTTGAACTTTGAATCCTGGGTAAGCTTAGCTTTTATACCTGGGCGTGTTCCTGGAATCCCGGGATTGAGTCCCACATCGGTCTCCCTGCACAGAGCCTGCTTCTCCCTCTGCCTGTGTCTCTGCCTCTCTCTCTCTCTCTCTCTCTATATATATATATATATATATAATTAATAAATAAAATCTTAAAAAAAAAGAAGAAGAATTCCATTGTGGTTGGAATAGAGAGAAAGGAGAGAGAAGGCAAGAGCCACTTGAACTTTGAATCCTGGGTAAGCTTAGTTTCATGTCAGTATCACGCCGGTTGTTATACTTACCTTAGAGTGTGGTTGCAAGGATTAAATCAGAACAGTAGGTATTCAACCTGTAATAGCTCTCATCATTGTCATTATTCTTACCATCTTCACTCCTCATGCCATGAGAGTATCTTTGAAAATTTTAGTCTAAGGAATCCTTCCAGCAAGGTTGCTAAATACAAGAATAAATTACCAGGGAACTAACCTCCAGGCACACAGAAGACTGCACTGACATGGTCCTATGGTCATACTCCCATCTCCCTGCCACAAACACAAAGAAACACAAGGGGAAAGTAGTAACAAAGCTAATATACAGCAAAGCTCAAAAGAAAGAAAGGAAAGTCCACAGGTGCTAGTGACATTGAGAGAATTCAAAGCTAGAGCAGTAAACACAAGCTGATGTGGCAGAGGACCAGGGCAGTTTTAGGGAAGCCAGCCATAAATCCTAGAGTTGGG
This sequence comes from Canis lupus familiaris, assembly GCF_011100685.1. Taxonomy (NCBI): domain Eukaryota; kingdom Metazoa; phylum Chordata; class Mammalia; order Carnivora; family Canidae; genus Canis; species Canis lupus. The sequence continues at coordinate 5,975,713 of NC_049243.1, read as the reverse complement.
CTTGGGGACCAGAGCTGTAACTTTAGCTGTGAAGGCAGAGGAGAGGGAATTGAGGTCTCTGGATAAAACCTATCGCCTCAAAGTTCCACTCTGTCTGCAAAAAAATGCTGGAGACATATAACCCACAGCCCTTGGAAAGTGGGCAGGAAGTTTCATGCTCTCCATAACCTACTTTCAGGTGATTCCTAATATGTCTTACCTATCGTCTCACACAGAGAGGGGCAGGGAAATGGGGAAAGAAGGAGAAATATGGTAAAATGTTAGCAGCTGATGAATTTGGGTGAGGACACATGGGTGTTAGTAGTGAACTACATTTTCCAAAACATTTGCCAAAGGTGTAGCATAATTCACCTTGACACATGCTTGGAATTTTGTCCTAGCTCACCTAGACAGCAAATGGATAGTTTATGCAATTCCCTGGTGGTATCTATCCTATATTTTCTACTTCCCTTAGCAAAAGGTGAGGGGTTACAACAAGGCAGGGACTATACCATTGTAAACCTGTTACAGGTATACTTGGCTCTGAATTATTTGCTTTATAATTTCCCTCTAAACCTTTTTCAAAAGATACTTTTTTGTTTTCATGTTTTCCTTTCTTGAAGAGGGGCTTCTCTTAGTCTCTCATTTACAACATATCCCCCTATATAAAGACATATGCAATACTAATAGTCAACATCTGTTGAGCAATTGCCGTAAGGCTGACACTGCAAAGGACAGTGTAAACATATATTTGTTGTTTACATGACTTAATTATATTCCCAGGCCAACACAACTTAATTTTAATCGAAACAACAGTCCTGGGAAATGGTGTGTCAGCTAGAAAGCTTTTAGCTGCAAATAACAGAAAATCCTACTCAAGGGCAGCCCCGGTGGCCCAGCAGTTTAGCGCTGCCTTCAGCCCAGGGTGTGGTCCTGGAGACCCGGGATCGAGTCCCACGTCGGGCTCCCTGCATGGAGCCTGCTTCTCCCTCTGCCTGTGTCTCTGCCTCTCTCTCTCTCTGTCTGTCATGAATAAATAAATAAAATCTTAAAAAAAAAATTCCTACTCAAAATGGAACTTTGTCTTAACCTCTATGGTTAAGCAAATGGTTGTTTATATAACTGCTGGGGTGATATATAACCTACATTCCCAAAATAAGGAAAATGTGTTTCATATGTAACAAAAGGTATAGAACTAGGGTCATTCTAGATTGGTGAATTGAGCAGCTAAATGATACCCAAGACTGCAGCTTTTTTTTACTTTCTTCTCTGTCAGCTACAATATGTCAGTTCCCCTTAGGTGACCTTTTATTATACCAGGAAGCCTGTCAAAGTTCTGAGATTCACACACACATGCCAGTGTCCAGACACAGGAGGGAATGATCCTACCCTGTGCCCCTTTTGTAGAGAAAGGAACACCTTTGCAGGTTTCCTATAGACCTCTTCTCGTGTTTCTTTGGCCAGATATGGATCACATGCCCATCCCTTGGCCAGTCAGGTAGGCAAAAGGAATTTGACCAAATTGATTGGCTTAGAATTATCAACATTTTCCCCCAGGAGCTAGGGAAGTTCCCAGGTTCCTAAGAAAGATGTGGCTCCAAAGAGGATGAACAAAACATGAGGTTCTCTTTAAAAATAGAGCAGTTACTGGTTGGAACTGTTATAATCCTGATCTAAAAGACAAAAATCTGGGACGCCTGGGTGACTCAGCAGTTGGGTGCCTGCCTTCAGCTCAGGTCATGATCCTGGAGTCCCAGGATCGAGTTCCACATCTGGCTCCCTGCAAAAAGCCTGCTTCTCCCTCTGCCTGTGTCTCTGCCTCTCAGTTGTGTCTAAATCTTTTTAAAAAATAAAATAAAATAAAAGACAAAAATCTGGAACACCTGGGTGGCTCAGTCAGGTAAGCAGCTGGTTCTTAATTTCGGTTCATGCCATAATCTCAGGGTCCTGGGATCTGAGTCCCAAGTTAGGCTCCACGCTCAGAGAAGAATCTGCTAGAGGATCCTCCCTCTCCCCCTCCCCCATCTCTCTCTCTCTCTCAAATAAATAAGTAAATCTTAAAATATATGAATAAATAAAAGACATAAATCTAAGGTCTAAAAAGGCTAAATAGCACATCTGAGGTCACAGAGCTAATACAATGGCAAATTCAGGCCTTGGAACTAGTTCTAACTCTAGTCCAAATATAAACTAGTAAGGTATATAATTTCTACTCTATTTCTGGATAAAATAACTCACCTTTAAAAAAATTTTTTTTACCAGGACACCAAAATGATTAGGTATCTAGATTAGATTTGGATTATGATTCCAGTTTTCTTTTTTCAGTTTAATGTGTTGGGCCCAATTTTCAGTTTGCTCCCTTACCCCTCAGTTAGTTTATAACTCCCAACACCCTAAGCGATTTTTATTTCTAAAAATTCCAGGCATCATCCTACCACGATGTACAAGATGTGCCATATTCTATCTTTATAAAATCATCTCTTGTTCTATGGAAGTAAAAATACCATTTGCATATCCCATCATCTTACATTTCAATACTATATTGATATCATGCCTCTTATAGTTGTAAAAGTTCATTATATTTTTTATATTGGGTCATTTTATGATGTCACCAAGTATCATTTTGTAAGTGCTATAAATATGTTTAAGATAATGTCTTTGACATCAAAGAGCTTACCTTTGTAGAGATGAGCTATAAACACTTAAGGTTAAACATTAACAGTTGAAATTAAAAAAAGAAATAGAGGGCATTCTCTGGTGTAAGTAGAAAACATACTAGCCTCAATCTTAGAATATTTTCATCTTAAATACCAGTTTTATAACCTTGAACAAGTTGTTTAACCTTTCTAAATATGTTTCTCTAAACCTAGGTTTCCTTTGAAAAGAAAACTGGAATAATAATGCCTTTTCACAGTTTTGTTATAAGGATCAAATGGTTCATTGTATACCAAAGTCCATAGTTAGAGAAAGTGAGTGTACTTGTGTGCGTAAATGATTTAGAGTAAGCCAAGAGATATGTAAATATCTAATTATTTATACCAATAGCAATTGCTTTAAGGGTGCAGAGAAGAAACCACAGATAGAAAGTTACCACTGAGTATCTAGTGGGGAACATGTAAACAACACAAATGAGCTTGATCCTGATAGTTTGAAAAAATAAGAGCAAGAAGCTGCCCAGCAGAGCTGAGGACAGATGTCTTATTATTGTTCATCTTAACCATCTCCTCCTTGAGGACAAAGGACTGCTTCAAGCCCTAGAATATATAGCATTTAACACAGAGTCTTATACATAAACTCTTTATTAAAATGATTTATTCTCTCACTCTCTCTCAAATAAATAAAATAAAATAAAAAATAAAATGATTTATTGAGGATGCCTAAATGGCTCAGTCGGTTGGACATCTGCCCTCAGCTCAGGTCATGATCCTAGGGTCCTAGGATTGAGCCTTATGTGGGGCTCCCTGTTCAGTGGGGAGTCTGCTTCTCCCTCTCCCTCTACCCCGCCCCCTGCTGGTGCTCACACTCTCTTTCTCTCTTTCTCTCTCAAAATCTTAAATAAAATGATTTATTGAAAGCAAATTGAATTCACTTATTACAATACTATTATATCTTTACAGTAACGGGGATACTTTGGGAACGAAGTTAACTCATTTGGGCCAGTATTTGTGGGGCTGTTGCATAGCATTTGTTTTCAGTGCACTGTGCTGAGTCATGAAAGTTCATACAGTTTCCAAGAATGTCTTAATTGTGTGTGTCTTATTCCAAAGAGTTCTTTCTGTACCAGGAACGAAAATGGTTTCAACTTGTGTCATCTCTGACCAGTTGGTAGTAACTACCTGGGCCATTATATTAAGAGGAACTGTGAGGCCACATCTGTATCTATCAGGAGGAAAGCAGAAATAATTTAATGAGGCCTGCCATGGACATGGGAGTGTGGGGACAATCCACATTCCGTGATTTTGTCATCTCTGTTCTGTGTACTTTAGGAAGGCAAGGCAAAGGCCCTCATTGCTCAGCAATTAGCTAGCAATATATTGTTTGCATTTTTGTTTTAGTGTCTCTGGGTAATCAGTTTTTGGTGAAATTTTAAGCAATTTAGGATCATTTTCTATAACCTGTAGCTCTGCTCCTGGTTTAAAGGTAATATCTTATTTCAAAAGGAAACAGATAGTAGTGAAGATGAGGACATTGTTGGACCAATGCCTGCAAAAGGACCAGTTAACTATAGCGTCACAACAGAGTTTGAAAAAAGAGCCCAGCGAATGAAAGAAAAATTAACCAAAGGAGACCATGTAAGTGTTAAAAAGACTGTTCTCTGAGAAATAGGCTAAATGAATTAAAAATCTAAATTTTCCAACATTGCTTCTTTCATGAAAGAAATATATGCATATATGTATATAAAGAAAATTTAGGAGTAAGGTAACCCAGAAGCTGGAAAAGGAAAAGACTGGCAAATTTGCCTATATAAAAATTTCATATGGCAAAAGATAACAAAGTCAAAAAAATAATAAATTAGACAAAGGTATTTGTAACATACGTGAAAAAAATCAATCCTTTATATTAAATTCTTTCTCATAAAGTGTGTTTTTTAATGTTAAAGCCTCAATTAAGAAACATGCCCACTTACAGAATATTTTATACACACACACACACTCTGTCTAGGCTCCTTTTTTTTTTCTTCCACTTTTTACTTCTCTTAAAGGATTCATCTAAACCAATTACAAGAGAGTCATGGATGACTGAACTTCCTCCAGAAATGAAAGACTTTGGTCTTGGGCCCAGAACTTTTAAGAGAAGAGCCGATGACAAATCTGGAGATCGATCAGTCTGGACAGACACTCCAGCGGACAGGGAGAAGAAAGCCAAGGTGAGAGGGTTTGTTTGTTCCTGTATTTCTGCCCGTGTTCGCTCTATTTTGAAAAGATAAAAGGCATAATTATTTCAAGGTACTATTTTTAAAATTATGATTCCCAAGGGAAAATACAAATTTCCCCCTGAAAGAAAATAAGGAAAGTGATACCAGTTGCTTACTATTTCCCAGTGAGCTGTCTCATTTAAATCTCAAGAAAACCCAGAGACATGGACTTACTGACTTCATTTTATAGAAGGAAAAACTAACTTTATGAGGTCAACTTTTCTGGAACTAGAGGGCTGGTACATAATGAACAGTAGTTTTTTCTAGAACTTTCTATAACTCAAAATCCCCTAGTGTTTATATACAACATCACACTCTCTCCATGAAACCAAAGCCACACATTGGCCTAGCAAGTTAAGTGATGCATAGAGACGCTCTCTCAAACTTACCTCAGGTGCATTAAGCTTTGCATTACTGTCAAAACAGGCAAGAAACGCTCTTATCAATAGTGCTGAATACTGTATGATCTCTCTTATTTGCGGAATCTGAAAAACAAACAAACTAAAAAAACCCAAATTCATGGATATGAAGAACAGACTGGTGGCTGCCTGAGGAGGGGGTGGGCAAGGTGGGTGAAATGAGTCAAAAATACAACGTACCAGTTGTAAAGTGAATTAAGTCGTGGGGATATAGTGTACAGCACAGTGGCTATCGTTAGTAATACTGCATTGCATATCTGAAATTAGCTAGGAGAGTGGATCTTGAAAGTGCTCATCATGGTGGAAAAAAATGTTACTGTGTTTAGTGATGGATGATACCTGGACTTATTTTGATTATTTTACAGTATACACAAATATCGAGTCATTATATCATACACCTGAAACTAATATAGTATTTCATTGATTACACCTCAATTTTTTTTTTAAAAAAAGAAGCACTTTCATTAGTACATTAAATAATTTGGGAAAAAAAGAAAAAAGTATGGATAGAATACATTATTGACTATTTCTGCTTATTGCCAAATATTCTATTGTAAATTAGGAATTGAACCGTTGTAAATTAGAAATGCCCCAGCACTACTTTTGAAATTTATTCCATCTGAAGGCTTAATTCCCTTTAATTCAAGTTTAAATGCTTGAATAATTGGTACACGAGGGTTATAGCTTTATCAGTTTTGATTTGAGTAGTTCCACACTTCATTTCTGCCCCTAACTCTGTTTTAACTCATTACTGCCCATCAGTAATGAGAATTATGAGGCTTTCTATCTTCATTCTGTAACAATAAATCAAATACCTTCTCTGCCAGGAATTCTGTTGGGTGCAGGTAATAGCAAAATGAAAAAAGCTTCTTAAGGAGCTGTCATTTTTGTGGAGAATTGGTTGTAAGATGCACAGTGTTTTTCTTACAATGTGGATGATATGGTGAGGTCTCCAGACTTTAACACCCTACCTTGTATATGTGGCAAAATCACAAGTTCTCTTTTGTCCAGAAGATGAAGGTTGTAATAGACAGTTGAGGTGAACCGACAGGTGATTTTAGGCCCTGTGATTGAGTTCTTTAGATCCTCTTCTTTTCAGCACTGAAAGTGTTTTGCTCAGTATTACAGTGAACTCATAAAGGGACTATTAATAACTCCTTAAATTTTATGCTATACTATATTAAGCATATGGTACCACAGACTTAGATTTATGGCATAAACTACACAGTATCAGAGAGCTATTCATTTTCTTGTATATTTGATCCTGTGTATAATTTATGACTAATTTTTGTTATGGAAGCTCTTACCCAAATTTCCTTTTTGACAGGTTCTCTCCACTCATCTTTCTTTTCTTTTTATTTTGTATTATTCCTATGGTACCATCTTTTTTTTTTTAAGTTTTTATTTAAATTCCAGTTAGTTAACATGCAGTGTAATATTAGTTTCTGGTGTACAACATAGTGATTCAGCACTTCCATACCTCACCCTGTGCTCTTCACAAGTGCCCTCCTTAATCCCCATCACCTATTTCCCCATCCTCCATCCACCACCCTCTGGTAACCATCAGTTTGTTCTCTTCAATTAAGAGTCTGTTTCATGGTTTGCCTCTCTCTCTTTTTTTCTCCATTTGCTCATTTGTTTTGTTTCTTAAATTCCACATATGAGTGACATCATATGGTATTTGCCTTTGACTGACTTAACTTCACTTAGCATAAAACTCTCCAGTTCCATCCATGTTATTGCAAATGGCAAGATTTCATTGTTTTTTTTTTATTTCATTGTTTTTTATGGCTAAGTAATATACTGTGTGTGTGTGTGTGTGTGTGTGTGTGTGTGTGTACACACCACCTCTTCTTTATCCATTCATAAATTGATGGACACAGGCTGTTTCCATAATTTGGCTGTTGAAGATAATGCTCCTACACACCAGGGTGCATGTATCCCTTTGAATTAGTATTTTTGTATTATTTGGGTAAATACCTAGTAGTGTGATTGTTGGACTGTAGGATAGTTCTAATTGTAGCTTTTTGGGAACCTCCATACTGTTTGCCACAGTGGCTGCACCAGTTTGCATTCCCACCAATAGTCCACAAGGGTTCCTATTTCTCCACATCCTCTCCACCACTTGTTATTTCTTGTGTTTTTTATTTTAGCCATTCTAACAGGAATTTATCCATTTCTTCTAGATTGTCCAATTGGTTGGCATCTAGTTTTTCATAATATTCTCTTATGATTATTTGTATTTCTGGGATGTTGGTTGTCATTTCTCCTCTCTCATTTGTGATTTTATTTTTTGGGGTCCTTTCTGTTTTCTTTTTGATAAATGTGGCTAGAGGTTCATTAATTTTATTAATTTTCTTTTTGAAGAACCAGCTCCTGGTTTCATTGATCTGTTGTTTTTTAGTTTTTGTCATTTATTTCTGCTCTATCTTTACCATTTCTGTTAGCTTTATGCTTCATTTATTGTTCTTTTTTCAAGCTCCTTTAGGTATAAAGTTAGGTTGTTTATTTGAGATTTTTCTTGCTTCTTGAGATGGACCTGTATTGCTATCCACTTCCCTATGAGGACCACTTTTGCTGCATTACAAAGGTTTTGGACCACTGTATTTTTGTTTTCATTTTTTCCATGTATTTCTTCTACTCCTCTTTTTTTTTTTATTTAAAGATTTTATTTATTCATTCATGAGAGACAGAGAGAGAGAGAGAGGCAGAGACACAGGCAGAGGGAGAAGCAGGCTCCCTTCAGGGAGCCCGACATGGGACTCGATCCCTGGTCTCCAGGATCACACCCTGGGCCGAAGGCAGCACTAAACCGCTGAGCCACCTGGGCTGCCCTCTACTTATCTTTCTTTTTAATATTTGACTTCCCGGCATAATCTCCCATGCCACTAAGTCTCACATTCACTTAGCCAACATGGCCTAAAGAAGTATGATTGCTCTTTAGAAAGAAATGGATGTGTTCAGTATAAATTGACATTTATTATGTTCTCATCTGTCTTTTTTTTTTTTTTAAGATTTTATTTATTTATTTATGACAGACACAGAGAGAGAAAGGCAGAGACACAGGCAGAGGGAGAAGCAGGCTCCATGCAGGGAGCCTGAGTGGGACTTGATCCCAGGACCCCAGGATCACACCCCGGGCTGAAGGTGGTGTTAAACTGCTGGGCCACTGGGGCTGCCCCCTCATCTCCCAATCTTGACTAGATATATTAACTCTATTAGATGATCGAGTTTTTTTTTTTTTTTAAGATTTATTTATTTATTATAGACATAGAGAGAGAGAGAGAGAGAGAGAGGCAGAGAGAGAAGCAGGCTCCATGCCAGGAGCCCGACGTGGGCCTCGATCCCGGGTCTTCAGGATTGTACCCTGGGCCAAAGGCAGGCACCAAACCTCTGAGCCACCCAAGGATCCCCAGATGGTCAAGTTTTTGTCTCTATTTACCATAATACCATTGTTCTCTTAATATTTATAAATGAGAACATCTGGGCAGCCCAGGTGGCTCAGCGGTTTAGCGCCACCTTCAGCCCTAGGCCATGATCCTGGAGTCCCGGGATCAAATCCTGCATCAGGCTCCCGGCATGGAGCCTGCTTCTCCCTCTGCCTGTGTCTCTGCCTCTCTCTCTCTCTCTCTCTCTCTGTGCCTCTCATGAATAAATAAAATCTTTAAAAATAAATAAATGAGAACATCTGTTTTCAAGGAAAATTTTGTAAGAAAATAAGAACTGAGCTATTTCTGTATTTTTAACATTCTTCATTAAATACGGCATTGTTTTTAAGTAGGCTCCACATCCAATGTGAGGCTTGAACTTACAACCGTGAGATTGAAAGACACATGTTCTACCAACTGAGTTAACCAAGCACTGTTTTGTACATTATTAAGATAAAAATTGCAGATGACCTCCTTGGTTTCCTTAAGCAGATAACAGCAGTATAAAATACTTGAGAACAGTGGTTTTCAATTGTCTTTTTATGAGCTGTTATCATTCCTGGTTGGAACTATAGTCTCTAGAATCTTTTTTTCTAATTAAAATCTGTTGGAAATTTACCTAAGTACTTCATCTTGTGTACGCACTGTTGTTAAATTTTCTTTTAAGTTCTTATTCCAATTGTTCATTGTTGGCATATATTGTATATTGACCTTGTATCCTTGCAGCTTTGCTGTAGTGTACTTGCTTATTAGTTCCAGGAGTATTTTTATAAATGGTTTGGAGTTTTGTTTTTTTTTTAAGATTTTATTTATTTATTCATGAGAGACACACAGAGAGAGAGAGAGAGAGGCAGAGACACAGGCAGAGGGAGAAGCAGGCTCCATGTAGGGAGCCGGATGTGGGACTCGATCCCGGGTCTCCAGGATCACACCCCAGGCTGAAGGTGGCGCTATACCGCTAAGCCACCAGGGCTGCCCTGGAGTTTCCTATAATCACATCATCTGTGAGTAAAGATAGATGTATTATTTCTTTTCCAAACTCCTTAAACCTTGTCTTTTTATTTTTCTACCCAAAGAGTGACTTTACTAGTTTTAAAAACAGGTAATATAGGATTTCTTTTTTGTATTATTAAGAGTTTATTTTTAAGTAATCTCTATACCCAACATGGAGCTCAGACTTACAACCCCCAGATCAAGTCACATGCTCTACCAGCTGAGCCAGCCAGCTGCCCCTATAGGATTTCTTTTAAAGTCTAATTTTCTCTTTTTTTTTTTTTAAGATTTTATTTATTTATTCTTGAGAGACACAAAGAGAGAGGCAGAGACACAGGCAGAGGGAGGAGAAGTAGGCTTCATGCAAGGAGCCTGATGCAGAACACTATCCCGGAACTCCAGGATCACACCCTGAGCCAAAGCAGATGCTCAACGGCTAAGCCACCCTGGCATCCCTAATTATTCTCTTTGTCATCATTGTTTGTCAAACTCCTTTGTGAGTTTGATAAATAAGGAATTTCTTCCAGTTAGTTGATTGAACAGGTTTCTTCTTGTTTTTAAGAAAATCATAGAGTAGAACTTGAACAATCCCTTCAACTATATGTTGATGATCCCATATCAACTATATGTATATATATTCCTATTGGGAAAAGATTCATCAATCTTAGTTTAGTCTCTTATTACTCAATCTGAATAAAAATAATAGGTTTTTTTTTTTTAGTTTTTCTTAACTATATGGCTCAATAGTATATTTTCTGTGTTCATTCTTCAGGAAACACAAGAAGCAAGGAAGTCATTTAATAAGAAGGATGAAGAACATGTATTGTCAGGAAGGGAAAAGAGGTTGGCTGAGCAGGTGTCCTCATACAATGTAAGTAAGAATAAAATATATAAGCGTTTATTTTCTTCTTTTTCTTTTAAGAGCGGTCATAAGTTTTGTCATTATTTTTTAAAAATTTATTTATGTATTTGAGAGAGAGAGTATGTATTAGTTGTGGGAGGGGCAGAGAGAGAATCTCAAGCAGAACACTGAGTGTGGACCCCAACTTGGGGCTGGATCCCACAACCCTGAGATCACAACCTGAGCCGAATCCAAGAGTCAGATGCTTAACTGACTGTGCCACCCAGGTGCCCCAAGCTTTTTTTTTTTTTCCTATCCTTCAGTATTGTCTTTCTTGTTTCTCTTTCTTTTATACATCTTCCTTTTTACCTCGATCTTTTTCTGCATGTATGTCCTGAGAAATATCCCACTTTGTTGTATTATATACATTTATCTTAAATCCTTTTTATAGGATTTTTGTAGGATTTTTTTTGTATTCATGTAATATTTTCAATTTGTATTTTTTTTAAGATTGTATTTATTTAATCTTGAGACACAGAGGAAGAGAGAGGCAGAAACATAGGCAGAGGGGATCCCTGGGTGGCTCAGCAGTTTAGCGCCTGCCTTTGGCCCAGGGCGCGATCCTGGAGTCCCGGGATTGAGTCCCACATCAGGCTCCTGGCATGGAGCCTGCCTCTCCCTCCTCCTGTGTCTCTGCCTCTCTATGTCTATCATAAATAAATAAATCCTTAAAAAAAAAAAAAAAAGAAAGGAAGGAAGAAACATAGGCAGAGGGAGAAGCAGGCTCCATGCAGGGAGGGACTCGATCTCAGGACTCTGGGATCACGACCTGACCCAAAGGCAGATGCTCAACCACTGAGCCACCCAGGCGTCCCTTTCAGTTTACTTAAGTTATATATCAGAAATTTAATTTCTAGAGATTAGTAACAGATGATCAGAAAACAAGAGCCCTGGCCTTGCAGATACTTCCACCCAGAGCCGCCTGCGCCACCCAGCCATGGTCAGTCCCACCACGTTCTTTGACATCACTGTGGACTGGGAGCCCCTGAGCTGCATCACTTTCGAGCTGTTTACAGACCAAGTTCCAAAGACAGCAGAGAACCTACCTCCCGTGGGTACTGGAAAGAAAGGATTTGGTAGTAAGGTTCCTGCTTTCATAGGATTATTCTAGGACTTATGTGCCAGGGTGGTGACTTCACACGCTATGACACTTGTGGTAAGTCTACCTATGAGGAGAAATTGGCTGATGAGAATTTCATCCTGAAGCACATGGTCCTGGCATCCTGTCCGTGGCAAATGCTGGACCCAACACGAACGATTCCCAGTTTTTCATCTGCACTGCCAAGACTGTGGTTGGGTGGCAGGCAGGTGGTCTTTGGCAAGGTGAGAGAGAGCATGAATATAATGGAAACGATGGAGCAGTTTGGGTCCAGGAGTGACAAGCCCAGCAGGAAGATTACCATTGCTGACTGTAGATAAATCTAATAAATTTGACTTGTATTTTACTTTAACTACCAGACTATTCCTTTGATAGCTCAGGAAAGCACTCCTTTACCCTCATCTGCTCAAAAAATCTGATAATCTCTATGCTCTCACTGCAGTTCAGTGGATTCCACATTTTCCTTACTCCCCTCCCAAGTCTAGCTGGATTGAAGAGTCAAGCTTATGATTGTGAAATAAAAACTAAACAGCAATAAAAGAAAGCAAAAGCCTTACTAATTCCTAGAGATCCTCAGTTCATATTTTATATTATAAGCAGATTTGGAATATTCAATGTGAAGATTTAAATATTGGAGAAAAGAATCTAAATTTATAAACTAAACACTTTAGTATTCATTTGACATTTTGTTATTTCATTATATTCTCTTACTTTAAAGAAAAAAGCAAAAAACAAAAACTGGTGATTGTTCCAGCTCAGAGAATAAATGTAAATTACCAAACCTTTCAGCCCTGCAGTGTTTAGGTATTTAAGGAAAATTACTTGTTCTCAGTGTATTAGTTAATGAAAAGTTCCATAAATGTTAAAAACATAGTTAGCATGATTAGTTGGACATATGTAGACCAGTACACAAACACTAAGCATACATGAAACATTCTTGGAAACTGACCAAAAACTCCACTTACATGGGACATTTTTGAAAACTGACCAGCTTAAGAGTCAAAGCTCAACAAAACTAAGAATCACTATCATTAAAGCCATGTTCTCTGAACTCAAGAAATTGAAGTAAAAATTCAGAATAATTTAAAAGACTTATACAAGGGATCCCTGGGTGGCACAGTGGTTTGGCGCCTGCCTTTGGCCCAGGGCACGATCCTGGAGACCCGGGATCGAGTCCCACGTCGGGCTCCCGGTGCATGGAGCCTGCTTCTCCCTCTGCCTGCGTCTCTGCCTCTCTCTCTCTCCTCTCTGTGCATTCTCATGAATAAATAAATAAAAATCTTTATTAAAAAAAAAAAAGACTTATACAAGTGGAACTTAGAAAAATTCAGAATTTGAATTTTGCATGAAAAACATGAAAAAAATGAAAAAAAAACATAATAATGAAAGTTAGAAAATACCTAGACATGAATAACACAAAAATATGACATACCAAAAATGTACGCAATGCACTATCAGGTGGTACTTAGAAGCAAAATTTATAGCCATAATGAGTTCTGTTAGAAAAGAATAGCTGAAAATCAATAAGCTGGGCCTTTTTCCAAATAGGCATTTCCTTTTTTTTTTTTTAATACATGGTTTAGTACCTGTGCTTTTTTTTTTATTGGAGTTCAATTTGCCAACATATAGCATATCACCCAGTGCTCATCCTACCAAGTGCCTCTCCCCCCAGTGCCTGTCACCCAGTCACCTCAACCCCCCACCCACCTCCTTTCCACTACCCCTTGTTCGTATCCCGGAGTTAGGAGTCTCTCATGTTCCATCACCCTCACTGATATTTCCCACTCATTTTCTCTACTTTCCCCTTTTTTCCCTTTCACTAATTTTTATATTCCCCAACAAATAGGCATTTCCTATACTACACCTCCCCTGTGACCCTACAGCATCACCCTGGGCATCTACTTAAGGCAAATGAAAACCTAACCAGCACAAAGATTGAATATGCTTTATCCTTAATGTCTTCAAAAAGACTTCTATGAGAAGCTCTGCCTCTGAAACTAATAATACACTATCTGTTCAAATAATTCAAATAGTTGAATTTGAATTTTTTTTTAAACTTTCTTTTTTTTTTTTAAGATTTTATTTACTTATTCATGAAAGACACAGAGAGAGAGAGAGGCAGAGACACAGGCAGAGGGAGAAGCAGGCTCCATGCGGGAAGCCTGATGTGAGCCTCGATCCCGGAACTCCAGGATCATGTCCTGGGCTGAAGGCAGACGCTAAACTGCTGAGCCACCCGGGCTGCCCTTGAATTTGAATTAAAAAAAAAAAAAAAAGAAAAAAAAGATTTGCACATTGGAAAAAAGTCTTCTATAAGAATGTTCAGGGATCCCTGGGTGGCGCAGCGGTTTAGCGCCTGCCTTTGGCCCAGGGCGCGATCCTAGAGACCCAGGATCGAATCCCACGTCGGGCTCCCGGTGCATGGAGCCTGCTTCTCCCTCTGCCTGTGTCTCTGCCTCTCTTTCTCTGTATGTGTGTGACTATCGTGAATAAATAAAATAAAATTAAAAAAAATTAAAAAATAAAAAAAAAAGAATGTTCATAGAAGCTTTATTCATAGGGGCATCTGGGTGGCTCAGTGGTTGAGCATCTGCCTTTAGCTCAGGTCATGACCTTAAGGTCCTGGGATCAAGTTCTGTATCGTGCTCCCCACAGGGAGCCTGCTTCTCCCTCTGCCTGCGTCTCTGCCTCTCTCTCTCTCTGTGTCTTTCATGAATAAGTAAATAAAATCTTAAAAAAAAAAAAAGCTTTATTCATAATAGCAACATTCTGGGGACAGCTCAGATGCTTATCAATAAGAGAAAGAAAAATAATTCAATAAAATATTACTCAGAAATAAAAAGGAACAAATAACAGGGTAGCCTGAGTAGCTCAGTCAGTTATGCATCTGCCTTCAGCTCAGGTCATGATCCCAGGGGCTTGGTTGGGATCAAGCCCCACATTGGTCTCTCTGCTCAGCAGGGAGGCTGCTTCTCCCTCTCCCTCTGCTTAACACTCTACCTACTTGTGTATGCTCTCGCTCGCTCTGTCAAATAAATAAATCTTTTTTTTTTTTTTTTCAAAAAGGAACAAATTACAAATAAATGGAACAACTTGGATAAGTCTCAAAGTCATTACACTGAGTACAAGGAAGTATGTACAAGAAAGTACATACTGCACCATTCCATATATATGAAGCTCTACATTAGCAGAATGAATCTGTGGTAGAAAAAAATCAGAATACTGGTTGTTGGGGTCACGGTATGAGTATTGACTAGGAAGGGGCAAAGTGTGATAGAAATGTTCCAGATTTTGAATTATAAAACTCAGTGACTGTACACTTAAGATTTATGCATGTTGGGGGATCCCTGGATGGCTCAGCGGTTTGGCGCCTGCCTTTGGCCCAGGGCGTGATCCCAGGGTCCCGGGATCGAGTCCCACGTCAGGCTCCCGGCGTGGAGCCTGCTTCTCCCTCCTCCTGTGTCTCTGCCTCTCTTTCTCTATGTCTATCATAAATAAATAAATAAATAAAATCTTAAAAAAAAAAGATTTATGCATGTAAATTTACCTTAAAGGAGAAAATTGTGAACAAATGTGGAGTTCTAGCTAATGAAATGAATGCTAAAGTACTTAGGGATTGTGTAATGATGTCTACAGTTTACCTTAGAATGCATCAAAGGGTGCCTGGATGGTACAGTCGTTTAAGCATCAGACCGTTAATTTCGGCTCAGGTCATGATCCTCAGGGTCCTGAGTTGGAGCCCTCTGATGGGTTCTGTGCTGGCTGTGGAGCATGCTTAAGGTTCTCTCTCTGCCCCTCCCCCAGCTCCCCTTCTGTGCTCTGTCTGTCTCTAAAATAAAATAAAACAGGGCAGCCCAGGTGGCTCAGCGGTTTAGCACCACCTTCAGCCCAGGGCGTGATCCTGGAGACATGGGATCGAGTCCCATGTCAGGCTCTCCCTGCATGGAGCCTGCTTCTCCCTCTGCCTATGACTCTACCTCTCTCTCTGTGTCTGTGTCTCTCATGAATAAATAAATAAAATCTTTATAAAAAAAATAAAAATGAAATCTGTAGGACAGGCCAAATCCTGTCTTGGATTTGGCAAAACCTATTAGGGTTTGTAAAAGCCCTCCTTAATGTTCGTTCATCATGACTGCTTAATCATTTTGCTTCATGATCATATTCTGTCCATACTCGTACAAGTAAAGTTTTTTTTTAATTTTTATTTATTTATGATAGTCACACAGGGAGAGAGAGAGAGAGAGAGAGGCAGAGACACAGGCAGAGGGAGAAGCAGGCTCCATGCACCGGGAGCCCGATGTGGGATTTGATCCTGGGTCTCCAGGATCGCGCCCTGGGCCAAAGGCAGGCGCCAAACCGCTGCACCACCCAGGGATCCCACAAGTAAAGATTTTCATTTCTACCCCTCTTCCTCTCCCCTAGGAATCAAAAAGATCAGAATCTCTTATGGACATTCATCATAAGAAATTAAAAAATAAGGCTGCCGAAGAGAAAAATAAGCCCCAAGAAAGAATACCATTTGACCGTGATAAAGATCTCAAAGTTAATCGGTTTGATGAAGCTCAGAAAAAAGCTCTGATAAAGAAATCTAGAGAACTAAACACCAGATTTTCACATGGCAAAGGCAGTATGTTTTTATAAGTAAGTATATCTCAGTGAGGTATATTTTCAAACTGATAAATTTGAACTTTTCTAAATACGCTGTTATCTATAAGTAATTGTGTGTAAAAATCTATTTCCTTTTATAATAAAGTAGTTTATAACCTGAAAATCTTTTTTGATAAGTCAACCATGAGTTTTTGAATATTCAGCCCTGTGGGATAAAAAATGTAGTTAACTGGAAAAGTAGCCTTGTCTTCAGGCATTGCTATTAACCAGGCATTGCTATTAAAAACACTAAAATTACATTTTAGTTTAAAAGAAATGGCAAAGGAAAGAGTGGTTTAAGGTTGGGTAAATATGCATGCTTTTTTAAAGAACAGAGAAAGATGTGTTTATCGTTTCTGTGTTAAACAAGGTCACAGTTAGAAAACGTTCATTGCTTTGAAAGCTTCTAAGTTAAGGTTTAAAATCACATCCTTCATCCAAGCCCAATCTGACCAGGGTTCATAAAGGTGAGTAAGGAATTACATAAAAACTGAGGTTGCTCCTTAAAATCTTTAATTGTATGAAACCTACATCAATATTAAAATATGGCTTTAAAGGAAAATACAGGGGTGCCTGGCTGGTTCAGTCGGTGGAGCATGTGACTCTTGATCTCAGTATTGTGAGTTCGAGCCCCACGTTGGGGTGTAGAGATTACTTAAAAATCTAAAAAAATTAAAAATAAAGGAAAATATGGTTAAGGTTAGAAACATTTCCAACTTACTAAACTTTCTTATTCTTACTTCAGGGGGATTTCCCTGTGCAATGAAGAAAAGTTGAAGAACACTCTTTTGTCAGTCTGTCCACCTTTATTCCTTTGTTTTGAGTTTCTTAAAATTAGAGATTACTTTAGTCTTAAAAACCATACAAACGTACCTTGTGCTGTATGTCCTGTAAGTCACGTGGAAACCTAAAGTCAGTATTTCTTATGTGGAATAGAATTTTATGTGTCTTTGGCTTCTGAGGAAGTGTGGGCTTTTCTTCAAATAATTATTTTGAGGGCAGCCCGGGTGCCTCAGCCATTTAGTGCCACCTTCAGCCCAGGGCATGATCCTGGAGACCCGGGATCGAGTCCTACATCAGGCTCCCTGCATGGAGCCTGCTTCTCCCTCTGCCTGTGTCTCTGCTTCTCTCTGTGTGTGTCTCTCTCATGAATGGATAAATAAAATCTTTTTTTAAAAAATAATTATTTTGGGGATCTCCCACCTATTCCCTAATTTTTGTGGTGTCTCCCAAGTATTGTGTAAGATCTGTTCAGGACTATTCACTGAATCTCCACCAGTGTAGACCTCCTTATCAGCTGTTCCTAACCTGCCCTGGAGTAAGTGTGTTGAGTCCTTGCAGTAAATCCATGCATCTGAAATTGTTCGGGTTTTCCCTCTAAACTGCAGCCAGTGAATACACATTTACAAATAGAGGGCTTGGAGGTTTTGTCTGTTTTGTTGACGTTTTGCTTGTTTGGGCAACCAGGGCTTTTCGTTTCTTGTTTGGGTTTTTTGTGTTGGTTGGTTGGTTGGTTGGTTGGTTGGTTGGTTGGTTTTTAAGTAAGAAAGAAGGGCCTCTATGTTATCTCGTGTACTAAGAAAAACTAATTTGATTTTTCCAACTTTAATAAGTACTTCTAGGAGAGGCGAATCTAAGGGACAAAATATGCCATTAACAATTAGCAGTGTGAAGTCAAAGACTTGGTCTCTCTGGGCTCAGCCAAAGCTTTCTAAGTCTTTAAACTTTGCTTTGAGGTTATCTTATTTTACCCATTTATATTTAACAGATTTTAGCTAATTTATTGGGGACTGATCTTTTATATCAATCATGAGTAGTCTTTTTTAAAAATCAAGTTCATAATCTTGAAATATAAAAATATGAATGGAAACTCTAATCATAACCACTCTAATGAGAGTACGTAACTTGGTAATGCTTTGAGGCACTGTCTCTTAAGATGTTAAATAGAACATTCTAAATAGTTAAAGCCTAAATTCAAATTCTCTTAGTTATGTTTTATTACAGAGTCATCCTAATTGTTCACTAGTTCTGTGTTATAGTTTTGATAAAGCATGAGGGGTTTTGTTTTTTTGTTTTGTGTGGGGGAAAAAAAGAACACAAAATGAGAGACTAGGTAGGAGGTGGGAGGTTTTAATGGAAAAACATTCTGATTCTTAGTTCATTTAGGCTTTGTGAAAATTGAGTACAGTGAACTGTTGAGATTATGGCACAAGTTATTCCTCGTTGCTCTTTTATGATATCAGCGTAAACAGTAGCCTACTCAAGGAGTGTAGCTTTTAAAGAGATGAATTCTCCTAAGCAAACTGAAACAGCTTCTTGTCTAAGCAAAATTGAACAGAGCTACCATTTGACTAAAGATGTCATTTTTAGTAATATTTTCTGAATGCAGAACATTGTGCAAAAGCATCCACTGCTCTCATTTAATTTCGTTATAATTTTCCTGGACGAAAGGAAGACATGTTTTCCAGTTCCTCACCCTTCTATAAATTTCTAACATACAGTTTTGGGAAACTTTGTATTTTTTAAAGTAAAAATATCACCTTTGGTTACTTCTTTTTCTTTGTTTTATTCATCTTAAGGGGATAGGATATTTCTGCATCACGTAGTTACTGTTTTTCCCGTCACCTTGAAGCGTCTTTGTCCTCTGCAAAAGAGAGAAAAACCTCTTCTCTCTGCCTGATGCTTTCCATGAGTTACCATCTTACTGCTCCCTTGGGTGTAATGCTCTTTCATGCCATCCCAGTTTTAATCAAACGTGAGGCCAGACCAGAGGTTTTTATGCCCCTCGGAGAGACTAAGCCCAGTAGAATAGCATTGATAATAAAAGAACAGAGTTGCTATTTACACAGAATGGAAAGGTGCTCAGGGCAGCCCCTCCCCTCTTCCAAAGTGGTAAAAAGCCTAATTAATTCAAGTCTCCATTCATCTGGCAGAAAATTAGCATCAGCTGGCATTTTATATGCAGTAGTGGATGAGTGAAGGACTATAATCATAGCTCACTACTTGCTATTGTTTTTGTTTTAATATTCAACTATAGTAGTGTTTTAAAAGTTAAATGAAGAATAAACTCAAATATATTAAAAAAAAGAAAATTAGCATCATTGACATCTTCTAATAAGACCTTTTTAATTTCTTGTACTTCTTGGCTAAGTCTTATAGAACTGTGGCCTCCTTTGAAACTTAAAAATGAAGGGAAAAATTAAAAAGCCAACACTAAGTTCAAAAGATGAAGCAGGGGCAGCCTGAGTGGCTCAGCGGTTTAGCGCCTGCCCTTGGCCCAGGGTGTGATCCTGGAGACTCGGGATCAAGTCCCACGTCGGGCTCCCTGCATGGAGCCTGCTTCTCCCTCTGCCTGTGTCTCTGCCTCTCTCTTCTCCGTGTGTCTCTCATGAATAAATAAAATCTTTAAAAAAAAAAAAAAAAAAGATGAAGCAGATACTGTAACATTCTTTTCTGTTGAAGGTGACATCTAAGTTCATTGTACCTGAAATTACATGATTTTTGTCCACCTCTGTAAGTTGTCATCTCAGATAGACTGAGTTACTTCCATGAATAACCACATTACTGATAAATAAATGGTGGCGTTAGCAAGGGAGGGGATTGGGAGCGGGAACAGAAGATGAGAGATGGTGGCTACACCATTCATTATCACATAAATTAGAACCTTTTTATATTAGCAAAATATTGTAAATTAAACCATTGCTCTTTAAAAAAACAAAACAGGGATCCCTGGGTGGCGCAGCGGTTTGGCGCCTGCCTTTGGCCCAGGGCGTGATCCTGGAGACCCGGGATCGAATCCCACATCGGGCTCCCGGTGCATGGAGCCTGCTTCTCCCTCTGCCTGTGTCTCTGCCTCTCTCTCTCTCTCTGTAACTATCATAAATAAATAAAAATTAAAAAAAATAAAAATTAAAAATAAAAAAATAAAAAAACAAAACAATGACAAAAATCATGGTCTTACTAAGAGGTTTTCAGTCATGTTTGGATATAGCAGCCATTTCGCATTTAATTTATCTTTTGAACTTTTAATAGTTCTTTTAATTAATGAGTTTTTTTAGAAGCGAGGTTGAGATTGACATGGTACCAAAACTTCCTTGCTCCAGAATAGATTAATAGTTATTCTATAAATTATTTGGTCCCGAAACATCACGGCACTTTTTATTTCTTATATGGGGTAGATCATGTTAATATTATTACTCAGAAACATATAATCATGGGAGATAGGTTTCTTAAACTATAAGAGTCCTTGTCTTGTGTCTTTTATACTTCTTTCATGGTGATGATAAACATTGTTAGAAAAAATAACTCTCTGTTGAGTATTGTACCTACGAGGAAGAATTAACATGGAGGAAAGTGATTAGAGATAGTGCCTGTGTAACATCCGTGCCAAGTCTTCTATTTCATGATATTAATTTATTTTACTTTGGTTTTTACACCATCATGAGATCTAAGTCTGCAGTTACAGAGGTCATGCATTTCCTGTTATAAGAGAGGTATATTTTTTTGCAGCTTCAAAAATTGTTTTACTGTGCCTGTGGTTTGTAAAATACTATAAAGAGCTATACACTGCCCCCTTTGAATCTTTTCATTTTGAACTTTACAATAAAAGACTGTTTTTAGAAAAGAATTCCTGATGTATAATTTTTTATGTATAAATAAAGTTTCATCTCTATCTGAGAAGCTGAGGTCTTTTCTTTTTCTTCTGTTTTAATATTACTAACTCATCTGAAGCAAGCAATCTTGGCAAAGAGAATATTCCACAAAAATACATTCTGGCCAACCGGATCATTTTAGGAAGACAGCTCACTTGCCAGGTTTTCATTATCCCAACATAATTACAAACAGTAACTGTTTTCTTTAGACATGCAAGACAAATTGGAAATGCTCTTAAGAGCACCATGGCACAAGAGGGCTAGCACTGGCTTATCACCAAGATTCCATTGTTTTGGAACGGTCGGTGGATGTTTTCAGGAGTGTTTGATTATCAGCTTTTTTCTTTCCTACTTCCCAAATTCTTTCAGAACACATGTATTCTTTTATCATTTGGGGTGGAGGGATTATCCCCCCCCCCTATTTTTGTAAATCCTACCCCCCCTTTTTTTGTAAATCCTAATTTTTTATTATATAGGGTTAGTTGAG
Source organism: Canis lupus familiaris (assembly GCF_011100685.1). Lineage (NCBI taxonomy): Eukaryota > Metazoa > Chordata > Mammalia > Carnivora > Canidae > Canis > Canis lupus. Next base: position 5,954,193 of record NC_049243.1, on the reverse strand, counting down.
GATGAGAAACTTTTCAGGTAAAATGATAAGAAACGTCTTTCTGAAGAGATGTCATTTAAGCTAAAACCTAAAAAATGAAAAAGATGCTAGCAGTGTGAACAGTGACTGACCACACATGCAAAGGCCTTGAAGCATTAGTTCTGAGGTGTTTGAAAAACTGCACCAGGGTGGACGGTATGTAAGAAATACAGGGGCTCAGGGTTGGTCCTTGCTACTGATGCCAGGAACCCCAGATAAAGGCATCTGAGCAGTTAGAAGGTGAAAGGAAGCCTCCCAGAGGAGAGTATACTTTGGCCAAGTCATAAACATCACACAGGAGTTAGCCAGATGGGTCCTAACACCAAAGATCTGTCCTCCTGGCCTTCGAGGATTCCCAGCCATGTCTGCACTGGTCCTTCAGGTCCTTGCTCTGAAGACTGCACGTACTCCACTAGTGTCAGCAGCAGAAAATAAGTGCATTGAACGTCTGCCTATACTTGTCCCCAAAACTACTTCAAGCACAGCCGGGGCCTTTTGTCTTATCTTTCAAAATTTGTCATAAATTATTGTTCATTTCCTCCCCATAGGCCTAATTATTAAGGATTATATACATTCTCTTTAAGAGCTAAATAGCACCAGATACCAAATGAGTAAATGAATCTTTAAAATTCAGGGCTTGGAAGGAGATTTTCATATTTCTATTTCTTGTGATCCTTGGACCGCCATCAGAATCAACTGAGGAGATTGATTAAATGCAGGTTCCCAGGCCCACTCCTCTGGGAATCCTTGAGGTTAGAGCCCAGAGAATCTCTGCTTTTAACCATCTCTCAGGTCATCCTTCGTAAAAAGTTTGAGAATCACTGCACTTACTATATCCATGATCATCTTAGGTCGCACAGCTGCAGCCACTAGTACCAGCAATAACTTGCATTACGAAGAGTAGGTTGTCCTTCCTATCGGGGAATTGATGCCTAAAAGGGTATATTCTTCAAACATTTTGACCAGCCAGCTACCACGGGGCTCAAGATTCTACTGTCAGTGATAGTTTGGTTTCATTAGATTGCCTTCTCGTAGGCTCCTTTTAAAATGGAAGAGTCTTCAGGAGGAGTAGTACGTTATAAGATCTTTGGCGCTGGCTGGTGGCTCTCAAGAGATCGCTGAATACCCTGGAAGCGCAGAACACACGCATGCGAACCATGAACTCCAGAGGTGGTCTCTGCCTTGTGACTTTTCCTTAGCAAAACTCACCAATGTTGAGGTCTGAGATAACTGTGCCTTGACAGCTAATTATTTTAACTAAAGAACGTTGAAAGCAAGTGAGTTTACTTTTTGGATACCATTTTCTACATTTGCTAACAAAAGAACAATGACAGTAGCTAAAGGAACGTCAAGGAGAAACAAAGGGGCATGATTGTTTTAAAGCTGAAAATTTTCAAGGACCTATGCTAGAATATTTAAAAGAACTGCAGAACTCCTGTCAGGTCTCTGATAACCGCCTCTCTGCCATCCAACCTTTCCATTTGGTCTCCTTAGGATGAGGTAATGTTGGCCAAACAGGGCATGTGATGAGTTATTTAGTCCTAAAGTTTTCATACAGTCAACGCTCTGAGATGAAAACAGATGTGCTCCTTCTATCACTGGGCACAAGAGCCCTCATTAACATAGGAGAATTAGTGATACTATGCTAATTAAGAGCATAAACATTGGAAACCAGCCTGGAATGGAATCCTGGCCCTGCCACTAGCTGTGTAGACTTGAGAAAGTTCCTTAACCTATCTCAGCCCAAATAGGTCTTAAAATGAGACGAGTAATACCTCAAAGGGTGGCATGAGGATTACAGAGATGACACATGCCAACAATTAGCACAAAACCCAACAATAAATGGTGGTTATCCCCTGGGTGAGAAGCCCGCTGAGACAACTTTTGTAGACATATCCACTCATATAATCTCAGAGTAGTCCTATATTTATCAGGGATCTTGGCAGCAAGTGACAGAAACCTAATTCAAACTGGCTTAAGTAAAAAAAAAAAAAAAAAGATCGTTTATCCCCTCATGTAATGAAAAGTACAGAATGTAGCCCTGGCTTTGGGTACAGCCGGATCTGAAAGCCCAAATTATGCCATCAGGATTCCTATCCCTCAGCCTGCCTTCCTTTGTGTGGACTTCGTGGCTAGGTGGGCTTCCTAGTTGATGACAGATGTGGGTAGCAGCACTTCTAAAGTGACATCCTACCAGCTTAGCCACCCAGTGAAAGGAAAGCTTCTCCTTCCCATTAAATTCCAGCCAGAGCCCAAGGACTAATGCTGACTCTGAGGACAAGCTTTGGTCATTTGTTCATCCGTGAGTCAATCGTCAGGAGACACAACAGCCCGCAACCCAGGCTGGTTCCCATCCCCTTCCTGTGGAGCCAAACCTTACCCAACCACACAGACTTCAGAGTTGGGGGTGGGGGGTAGTTCCCTAAAACAAAATGGAGGTGCTATAACTGGCAGCAAAGTAACAGGCAAAAACAGCTGATGCTTCATTAGCCCCCATCCCAGTTTTCATTCCCACCTATTTTCTAATGAGAACACCAGTATTCTGTTTACCAAAATGAGAGATCACCCCCCTACCTGTCAGTTCTCCCCCGGTTATCAGTATTACTCCCTGGACATCGTGCATCTCCTTTCCATTAGGAATATTCTGGTGCAGGTAGTGGGGTCCGAGCCCGAGTGCAGGGAAGCGTGGGGAGGGAGCACGCGCTGAGTGCTGCGCAGATGCCTGCGCCAGGTGAGGTTCCACCCAGTGATTGCTCCTACTTTATTGGCTTCCATCAAGTCCTCTGATACCAAGAAGCACACTCAGCACAAAGTCGATGGGAAATGAAGCCCCCACCGGATCTTCAGCTGCGACGTGTGGCTCACGATACAATCCAAAATGATTGATTCAGCCTTTCTTTCTACGAATGACAAGAAAAAGGAAAGGGAAATGACAAATGATGAAAAGTTGCCAGCTTCAACCCAACCAATAGCAAGGAAGCTTGCCTGACCCTGCCAGTTAATCACGGATCTGGGATAGGAGGTGTTCAACGTCTGAGGAGGCTCTCGAGAGGGGGTAGCCAAAGTGAGAGCCACATCCCCCAGATCATAAAACTAGGTGGAAGCAAGAGGAGGGAGGAGAGAGTCTCCAATGTTTCTCCCGAGCACCTGGAGGACTAGGCCTGGAGAAGAGCCAAGGGCAGTAGGCCGCACAGTGGCCCCCAAAAGGCATGTCCACCCAGAGTCTCAGAATGTGACTCATTGGGAGCGAGGGTCGGGATCTCAAGATGAGATCATCCCGGATTTAGGGTGGGCCTTACATCCAACCACTGGTGTCCTTATCAGAGAAAGTTATACTTGCCACAAGCCAAGGAACTTTACAAGCCCCCACAGGCTGGAAGATGGGAGGAAGGACTCCCCCCTGGAGCCTTCAGAGGAAGCCTGGCCCTGCTGACACCCCTTGATTTCGGACTGGTGGCCTCCACAACTGTGAAAGATAAATTCTGCTGCTTTCAGGCGCCAAGTCAGCGGCAGGTTTTGGGGGTTTTGCAGCAGCAGCAGCCCTAGGCGACTAGGAACAAGTCGGGAGCTGGATTCATCTTCACTTTCTCGAGGCCAAGACGGCAGCCTCGTGGTAGCGACCCCTCCGGCCGCTGGCACTGCGAGGGCTCCGGGGGCCCTGGGTTTGCCGGGCGCCCTGCCGCTTCCAGTCTCTGCGCCACAGAGTATCCCTAAAGGGAAGTGGAGGCGTTTTTACCTAAAGAAGGGAATATATCCTTGGCAGCCAAAACTTGAAAGCAAACACCTAGTCAGTAAAAAGCCTGACAGGGAGTAGTTAGAAATGGATTTTTTTTTTTAAGTGTTGTCGAGTGGAAGTCGTTCTGTAATAAATTGTTGTTTAAAATTAGCAATCGGGGGGCAGCCCCGGTGGCGCAGCGGTTTAGCGCCGCCTGCAGCCCCGGGTGTGACCCCGGGGTCCCGGGATCGAGTCCCACGTCGGGCTCCCTGCACGGAGCCTGCTTCTCCCTCTGCCTGCGTCTCTGCCTCTCTCTCTCTGTATTGCTCATGAATAAATAAATAAAATCTTTTTTAAAAGACAGAGGAAAGAAATACGAGGGGGGGAAAAAGTGGTGCTACTTCTGGACAAACCTATGGTGGGTCTCCATCGAAAACTGTTTCTTGGGGCACCCGGGTGGCTCTGGCTGAGTGTCTGCCTTCGGCCCAGAGCGTGACCCCGGGGTTCTGGAATCGAGTCCCTCCATGGGCTCCCCGGTGGGAGCCTGCTTCTCCCTCTGCCTGTGTCTCTGCCTCTCTCTGAATAAATAAAATCTTTATTTTTATTTTTTTACATTTTTTAATTTAAATTCGATCTGCCAACATACAGTTGCTCATCGCAGGCTCCTCCCATCCAGTGCCCCCCTCAGTGCCATCACCCAGCTACCCCCCACCCACCTCCCCGAATAAATAAAATCTTTAGACAACAAAAAACCGACTTTCTCATTCTGATTTCAATACCTCAAGAAAAGACATAACATGTAAATCAATAAATACTTTTGATGGTGGGGGTGGGAGAAAGGAAAGAAGAGACAGAGGAAGGAGGCCTAGAGCAGAAGGAAATCCGTGAGCTCGTGCCTACACCTATGCGTGGAGCTCCCGCGGCGTGCGAGACGTTGGCCTAGAGGTAGAAACGTAGGATGGTCGCGGTCCCCAGCTTCCTGGGGTCCCAGGGGGGACAGCACGGCCGCGTTGGGGCGCGGGGACAGGCACCTGCACAGCCGGGGGACGCCGCAGGAGGGGACACCCAGGGGCATGGGGTGCGCACCCAGGGGCCAGGCCTGCGGGAGAGGAAGGAGCCCGGGGGCGGGGGGGGGGGGATGACTCAGAGGAATAATCAGGTGGAAAAGGCTGGGGTTCAGGGTGACCCATAGGGTTGGCTTCGAAGGAAGGATGAGGACGCCTGCGCCCTCCAAAGGCTGGGGAAACGGGGGTGCGGATGGGACCGGTCGGTGAGTGTTCCCGCAGCAGGAAAACGCTTCTACCGGCTCCTCTCAATTTGCTGAGGTGGGGGTCTCTGAACCTCCCGGGGTGCTGAGACTGATGAGCTCTGCACCTGCCGCACCTGCCGCACCTGCCGCACCTGCCACACCTACTGCACCTGCCACACCTGCCGCACCTGCCGAACGTGTTTTTGGGGAACCGGTTTCCCAGCGTCCTGAGCCCCCCACCCCACCCCACCCCACGGACTCCGGGTGCCAGGGGTCATTTGCTGGGAGGAAGGGGTCAGCGCCCCGGACCAAGGCGGCGGGGGGCGGGGGGGGGGGGGTGGAGGCGAGAGGGACCCGACCCCGAGAAGCGGAAGGCGTCGTGGGTGGCGCCCCAGGTCCAGGCTGCGCTGCGAGCCTTCCAGAAGGACGGAGAAGGTCGGTGCGGGAGCGCTGAGGGGAGAAGCGCGAATTCCAGGCGGGGGGGGGGGGGGGGGGGGGGGGGGAGGGGAGGGGCACGAGGTGGCGGCCAGGGGCCCCGGGAGGCCCCCACCCCGAGGATGCAAACCCGGTGGAACCTGCAGGCACCGCCGCCCCCGGGCCCTTGCCTCCATCCTCACCTCCTCTCCCTGGAGGCCCCACTGCACCCCCTCTGCACTCGCCTTCCCCCACTTCCCCCTCCAGGCAAACATACTCAAGGCCCTCCCATATTTAAAAATAAAATAATAACAGGGGCATCTGGGGGGCTCAGGGGCTGAAGGTCAGCCTTCGCTCAGGGGTCCTGGATGGAGCCCCCATTCAGGCTCCCCTAAGGGAGCCTGCTTCTCCCTCTGCCCCTGTCCCTGCCCCTCTCTCTGTGTGTCTCATGAATAAATGAATAAAATCCTAAAATAATAACAGCAAAAACAACAACTTTCCTTCAAGGATAAAGTTGGGAATGGGATGAAAGCTCATCTGTCACAGAAAGTTCTGAAGCAGACAGAGATACTAAAGGAGGCATTTCACATCAGTGAGAGGGGAAGTAATTATCCCACAAATGGTGTCCAGACTTCTCAGTAGACACGTGGATGGGAAATGAGGTTGGATCTCTGTCTCATGCTGTAGATCAAAGCAAACTCCAGACAGATTATATGTTTAAAGGAAAAGAAGAAAATGAAACCATAAATGTACTAGAAGAAAATGTGAGAAAATTTATTTTCATGATCTCAGAATGGGCAGGGAGGGACTGCCAAAAGATAATGTGACATCTAGAAGCCCTAAAATAAAATGTTGACAAACTGGATGATATTAAAAGAAAAATTCTGCATAGAAAGCAGTCAAAAGACGAATGAATATTTGCAACTCACATCACAGACCTAAGTGTGATTTCCTTAACATTTGATTAACTGATTAAAGTCGAGAAGAAATTCAACAACAAGGGGCGTCTCCTGAGTGGCTCAGTTGGTTAAGCAGCCGAATCTTGATCACAGCTCAGACCTTGATCTCAGGGCCGTGAGTTCAAGCTCTGCGTTGGGCTCTAGGATGGGCATGGAGCCTACTTAAAAAACAAAACAAAAAAAAAAAAATCGACAACAACAAAAATGAACAAGTCAACAGATAAATGGGCAAAAACTAGTACAATTCATAGAAACAAAACAGTTTAAGCTTAAATATTGGAAGAGGAAGTCAACCTTGCTCATAAAAAAGACATGCAAATCAAAACTACACTAAGAAACCACTTTTCAATTAATAGGTTCGGAAAGGTAAAAAAAGTTAAAACGCTCTGTTGGCAAGAGTGGTAGGAAATGTGTTCTTCACATTGTTAGAAGGACTATAAACTGGGGTGGCCTTTTTGGCCATTTGTGACTATTCATAAAAATCACATACAACAGAACTATTCCACTGCTAGGAATTGATCCTACAGGTAAACCCGCACGAGGAGAAAATGACATGTCATTTTACATTGAGCGTGTTGGCAAGAGCAAGAGATTAATGCCCAGCCTAGGGGACTGGCTATAAAGAAATTGAAACACTGCTATTTAAAAGAATGAGTCGGGGGATCCCTGGGTGGCGCAGCGGTTTAGCGCCTGCCTTTGGCCCAGGGCGTGATCCTGGAGTCCCGGGATCAAATCCCACATTGGACTCCTGGCATGGAGCCTGCTTCTCCCTCTGCCTGTGTCTCTGCTTCTCTCTCTGTGTGTCTCTCATGAATAAGTAAATAAAATATTTAAAAAAAAAGTCCCGCCCCCCCCAAAAAATGAAGTCTCTAGGCAGACGGCTTTCCTTCAGTCCCTCGCTTGCTGGACATCTCTACCTGATGCTCACAGGTCCTTCCTTCCGACACATGACCAACCAGGATCCGTTACCTGCTTTAAATCAAAATGTGTTTGTAGAAGCAAAGAATACATCAGAGAGAATCTATAAGAATCCAGTAGGCGCGGCTGCTGTCCCCTGACCCCTCCTAGATTGCCTGTGAACAGGCCCCTCATGTTAGGCCCCCCAATCCCGAGCGCAGGGGTCATTCTTGAACTTAGCCATGACCACAAGGCCGTAGATAAGCACTTCGTGATACACCAACCTGATTGTGTTGCTCTCCCCTACGTGACATCTTGCAGTGACGCCATGGCCTCCAGATGAAGGGGCCACGTCCTCCCTGCTGCAGCTGGGGCTGTGTGGGAGCCTCCCCCCAGCCTCTGTGTGCGCCCCTGGGCTCACCCGTGCACCCCCCTTCTGCCCAGTGACCGGGCTGGTCCTTCCCAGGCCCAGGCCCAGCGCCCACAGGGCTGTGTTGGATCAGCCTCCCCGGACACCTCCTTCCCAGGTTGTCCCCTCTCCCCGCACTCTCTCTGTGTCTGTTTCTTTTTTTTTTTTTTTAAGATTTTATTTATTTATTCATGATAGACATAGAGAGAGAGAGAGAGAGGCAGAGACACAGGAGGAGGGAGAAGCAGGCTCCCTGCAGGGAGCCTGACGTGGGACTCGATCCCGGGACTCTAGCATCACCCCCCAGGCCGAAGGTGGGTGCTAAGCCGCTGAGCCCCCCAGATCCCCCTCTGTGCCTATTTCTGACCTCAGAGGAGCAAGCACATGGACCCAGATAAAGATGGGTATGCTGCGTGTGATGCTCCAGGGTGTGTTGATGACACAGCCCCCTGTTGATGAAGGACTGTCTTCATGTCCCCTTTCAACGTGGAGGGACGTGGTTTTTGAACATCCAGCCCAACAAAGTCTTCTACCTTCATAGCTGACACGCTCTCCCCAGCCAGGGGGTCCCCCCCTCTTCGTCCCACTTGCTCTTAGGACTCTGAGGCGCTGCTCACTTGCTCTGTCCCTTCCCCACCCCCGGATTGTGAACTCTGAGAAGGTTAATAGCCTCTCGTCTGCTGTAGTCTTTCTGGGGCCTAACTGAAATGTAATGGGAACCCCATAAAGTTTGTGGGAGAGGAGGAGCGAAGGAGGGACGCACTGATCCATGGAGAAAGACTATTTCTGCTTCCTAAATACTAGCAGGTGTTTGTTGTCTGAATACTAGGGGTTTAGAACCCCGGCTTGGGGCTGGTTTCTGGAGGCTGAGCTAGAGCTGGAAGTGTCAGCGATGCCACAGGGGGGCACCACACTTCCACTGGGCTCCCTCTGCCGAGCAACGCCGGATCCAAGGACGCGTCTTGACCCGGGCTGGTGCCTTGTTCACAGATGCCTGGTGGAGCCAAAATAGGCCTAGAGAGACGACTGGATGAGGGCTGTGGGGGAAATCCGTGCAAGGAGGCGACGGCACCAAGGAGGGGAGCCCTCACTGCACAGGGACTCTCACGTGAGAGAACTCCCCCTCCACTCGGGACAACATCCCCCCTGCCCCCCGGAGCCAGATCCAGACACAACCACTGTGCCCCCCTGCCCCAGTTTTCATCCTCTGCTAATTAAGCAGGACACCGGGGTTTGTAATAGGGCGATATCTTTCTCCACCCACACTGGGTCCCCACGGGATCCTTTCTTCCTCGCTCAATGATTGATTACAGCTGTCATCAATATTATCACCGTGTCCCCCCCTTTCCTTCCCAAGGGGTCACTGAAACTTCCATCTCAGCCCTTCGAACCCTGGATTTCTGTGTAGGCTGGCAAGAGGAGGGGGGAAAAATCCTTTGAAATCTCAAATACGTATATGTATCTCCTGCGAGGGACTGGGAAATGTAACCATGGAAACCGGCGCATGCCTGTAACCATGGAGACCCATTTAAACCAGCTGGGCCATTGCCTTCTAGAAGCTGGTGGGGCTTGACTGTTAGGATAGTTAATATGGTCGAGTGATTTCAGTTGTTTAGGTGAGAACCATACAGACATTTTAAGCAATTTTAAGCAAACTGCCAACACTTAAAAGTGTTAGAGGAATAGCCGTTTAAAAGGACTCCCCTCTGTTAGACTAACCTCTGAGAGACCCCCCCAGATCCCTTCCCCGCCCTAATCACATCCATTCAGTAACCACTGTGGAGTGCTGGGCACCCTGGTGGATCCCATCGTATGCGTTCTCCAGGTAATAGACGTTACCTGTTCCATTAGCTTGAATGCCGAGCCACCAATAAAGGGTCTGTTTATGGCCTCTTTACCAGAATCCATCAGAATGTGGCCTTGTGTTTCCAGCAAGTGAGATGTGAACTAGCCTTTTGGCATTGAGAAGGAAACTTCCAGCAGCTGAGGCCCAGAAGTGCTTCCCGGAGCCAGATGACCTGTCAAGCGCGTCCTTTGCCCCGACCCCACCGACCCCACTGTCGCCCCGCAACCACAGCTGCAGAAGCCTGGTGACAGTTTGCTGTGGGCGCTGCTCTGCGGCGCGTTCTGGGCCCCGCTGTGGTTAGAAGAGCCCTGGCGGCGCATCCCTTCCCAGCATGGACCCCCAGGCCGGCCCCGGGAATTCTTGAAACCTCAGGTTTTCTCCCCTGCAAAAGGGCAACAGGCCCCTCTCTTTAGGTTATTTGAGGATAGCTTCCCACAGCTGGCAAGACTGCCACTGTCACGGTCCCGTGTGTCCTGGTCCTGTCTGCACCCCCCCACCCTCCTATCACCCAAACCTTCATGTGCTTTGGTCCCCTTCTAGGTGACCCCACAGCTGGCCCAAACCTTTCCTACCTCCAACCATGCACCGGGGACCGTGTGGCTCGGCAGGGTGACCGTGGGGATGACACCACTGGGACAGGTGGTACATGCTGCCCGTGGGAAGCTGGCTCTGACCCAAGCCACCAACCCCCCAACACTGTAGCCCACTTCACCCTTCCAACAGTCCACAGTGGATTCTTCTCCTCTGCATGGTACAGATGAGGAAACTGAGGCTGGATGGTGTCTGGGTAAATTTGGGGTCACAGCTAGTGATGGCAGGAAGAGCACGTGAGCCCCGGGCTCGCCTCCGGAGTCTGCTCTGTCCGCTACTGTGGGCCATAGTCCTTCCTAAGGCCCGTGTCCCCCCTGCCCACTGGGGATGGAATCCACGGGTCCCCCCTCCATCAGCCTGTCCCAAAGGCCTCCTCTGGGCTCCCCAGGGAGGGAGCAACTTTCCTCCAACCCTCCACCCACCCCCACATCAAGTTCCTTGCTCCCCCAATTATTCCCTTTGTCCTGATCCTCAGGCCTCCCTCTCATCTGGCACTTTCCTCTCAGCCTGTCACTGGATCCAAGTCTGTCCTAGCTCATTAAAATCAAATCTTTAAAAATGTGACTCTCTCTGCTTGTCATCCTCTCTCCTTTTCACAGCCAAACTTCTAGAAAGTCTTCTACCTCCATGTCTAGGCTTCCTGACTCAAGGCTCTGCTGCAACTGTTCTCCCCGTGGCCCCCCAACTTCTAACATAAATGGTCTTGTGCCTTACCCCCTCCCTCCCCTCCCTTCCTTCCTGTCACCTTCCTCCCTTTCTTCTTCCCATCACCCTTCTTCTCCCTCTCCTCCTCCTCCCTCTCTCCCTCTCTCGACTTCTCCTATCTCCACCCCTTCTGTCCAGAAACAAATAATATAATATATAACATAACATAACATAACATAACATAACATAACATAATATAATATAATATAATATAATATAATATAATATAATATAATATAATTAATATAATATAATACCTTGTTAGGGTACCGGGTCCTGCTCCTCTTTGTAGGACTTTATTGATCAAGTTCTCCCCTTTAATACGTTCCCTAAGCATGACCTCCTGTTCTCCTACTCCCTGGCTCTTCCCTCACCACCTATTCCTTACATCTGGTGTCCCTGGAGGTCCTTGACCTGTGAACCCGGGTCACCTCTCTCTAGGGACTGTCAGTGACATGTCTGTAGGTTTAGCCACAACTTTCTTCTGAGTTTCATAGCAGTAGATAAAAATGAAGATTAACCATTGTGAGGCAGGCTCCGCCTCCCCAAGTCACCAACTGCCCTCCACCCAGGGGCCCATCATCATCCTCCAGTCTCTGCCTCTCACCCACCTCACCAGGACCTTGTATATCCTAAATATCTCTTCTTCCGCTCCTTGTCCCATTCCCCTCACCACTGCTTTAGGCCAGGCCCTCGTGCTCTCCTGCTATATTAAAATCACCTCCTTATCCTATACCTCAACATCTATCAAGCATGATGGTATCAGCTGGGCCTTTCTTTTTTTTTTTTTTTTTTAAAGACTTTATTTATTTACGAGAGTCACAGAGAGAGAGAGAGAGAGAGGCATAGACACAGGCAGAGGGAGAAGCAGGCTCCATGCAGGGAGCCTGATGTGGGACTTGATTCCGGGACCCCGGGATCACGCCCTGAGCTGAAGGCGGCGCTAAACCGCCAAGCCACCAGGGCAGCCCCAGCTGGGCCTTTCTTTTTTTTTTTTTTTTTTGTTTTAATTTTTTTTCATTTACTTATGATAGTCACACAGAGAGAGAGAGAGAGGCAGAGACACAGACAGAGGGAGAAGCAGGCTCCATGCACCGGGAGCCCGACGTGGGATTCGATCCCGCGTCTGCAGGATCGAGCCCTGGGCCAAAGGCAGGCGCCAAACCGCTGCGCCACCTAGGGATCCCCAGCTGGGCCTTTCTAATACCCATACCCAGCCGTTGTTCCAAGACCCTCAAGCCAACATAAAGAAAACGAATTCCTCCCTCCTCTTGTGTCTCTGCCTCTCTCTCTCTCTGTCTCTATCATAAATAAATAAATAAATCTTTAAAAAAAAAGGGGGGGGGGAATCCCTGGGTGGCTCAGTGGTTTAGCGCCTGCCTTTGGCCCAGGACGTGATCCTGGAGTCCTGGGATCGACTCCCACATCAGGCTCCCTCCATGGAGCCTGCTTCTCCCTCTGCCTGTGTCTCTGCCTCTCTCTCTCTCTCTCTATGTCTATCATAAATAAATAAATAAATCTTAAAAAAAAAGAAAGAAAATGAATTCCTTTGCATAACAAGAGAGGCCCTTCAAGACCTGGCCCCTGCCTGTCTCCAGCCTCCTCAGCTGCCTCTCTACCTCCCTCACCACTGCCTTTCTAGCTCTGTGGCCACAATACTGAACTCCAAATGTAATAATAATGGCCCCAAGCATTTCTCTCACACTTCCTTGCTTGGCACATTCCATCATTCTTTCTGGAACTGCTTTCTCAATTGGCTCATCACCGCCATCAACATCAGAAAGCACACACCAAAGCTATGTTAATAGCTTCTGCCTTTGGTTCAGGTTGTGATCCTGGGGTCCCAGGATCGAGCTCTGCGTCGGGCTCCCTGCATGGAGCCTGCCTCTCCCTCTGCCTGTGTCTCTGCCTCTCTCTCTGTGTCTCTCATGAATAAATAAATAGAATCTTAAAAAAACAAAAACAAAAAAAAACCCAGGGCCTACAGACATCACCAATTCACACACCAGGTGACAGGTTGTACTAGGTGGTTTGTAGGGTCTCTTCAAATACTGACATTCTGTAAGCAAAGGCATGAAACCAAGTCATCCAGTCAAACCGACCACCATATGAGTGCCTATTGTGTGCAAGGCTTTCACCAAATGTTATAATAAATGAGTAGGAATAGACCCTTACTGGTATCTAGATCAAAGATAAATACAATTAAAGGCCATTTGGATGTGAGATTGGGAAGGTTAAATAGGAAAGACAAAGGAGAGAGCTCGTTTGTTCAGCTAACACTTGTTAGGGCCCAACTCCTCCAGGTTCTGGGTCAGGAGCTGGGGTATAATGATGAAACCACGTGCCCCCTGCCCTCAGTGTGCTCGAGGCCCGGTGAGGCAGACCGACAGACAGCCATCAAATGCAACAGGCAGGAGGCAAATGGTGCCTAGAGGGGTGCCTGGGTGGCTCAGTCAGCTAAGCATCTGCCTTTGCCTTGGGTCATAATCCTGGGGTCCTGGGATCGAGCCCCAGGTCATCGGGCTCCCTGCCCAGGGGGAGTCTGCTTCTCCCTCTGTCTCTGCCCCTCCCCTGCTCTCATTCTCTCCCTCTCTCTCTCTCTCTCTCTCTCTCTCAAATAAATAAATAAAAATCTTTAAAAAATAATTATTATTATTATTCCTGGAGAGAGAACACAGGACGGAGCATAGACCTCAATAAATCTCCCAGTTGTGGCATCTGGTATGGCTCTTGAAGGGAGAGTTCCGCAGCGAGAGAACAGAATGAACTGAGGAAGCACAGAGTTTGCAGCTGAGGCACCTTGGAAACCATTGATTTTCTCCAGGATGCACACAGCAACCGCTGCGCAACTTGCTCAGAGCTCCAGAGGCTCTTCCAGGGCCCGGGTGGTGATGGGTGATGGGCATCCTGTGTGGCTGGAGCCCACGATGTTGGTTGGGAAGCGGGGAAATACAGCAGGATCACAAAAAGCTAACACACATTTTTGGGATATGCAGAAGGAAAACTAATTTTTAGTTCAATTTAATTTAATCCATCACTAACCTAGTCTTCCTTCTCGGCCCTTCCCACACCTTTGCCTGAACAGAAGTAATACCGAGGCAGCTAATACAATAGTTTCATGATCCATGCGGGTAACGTGTCTCCCAGATAGCTCACCCGGCCCTCTGCTTCTCTTCCCAAGAGAGTGCTGAGGATTATGGTTTTTCCAGCCTCATGATGTCCAGGAACAGTTAACCTAGGACAGCTCGTTTTTCCCCTTGGGTGCTGCCTACCATGCTGGCATTTGAGGCTGAAAGTCTGAGGTTACTTTGGTCTAACTTAGCTGGACTCAGCCAGCCAGCAGCACCCTATGGACTCTGAGCCCTCATTGCCCCTCAAGCCCCCCACTCTGAGGTCTGTGACTCCCAATCGACTCTTGCTCGGACACTCTTCCCTACACAGGACTTTGCTTTAGAACAACATTTTCATTATATGTTGAGCTCCTCAGCTGAACTCTATAGTTTATTGGTGCGATACTGGAATCAAGGCATCTTTGGCCATTGAACCTCAGAAACTCCCTCTGCCCCACCAAGAGAAAATGGTTGCAACCAGGAGCAATTCAAAATATTTAAAAGCAAAAAAAAAAAAAAAATTAAAGGCCCTTGAAGAGATACCTGCATTCTCATGTTTATAGCAGTATTTTTCACTATAGCCAAGACATGGGAGTGACCCAAGTGTCCATCGATGGATGAACGAATAAACTGTGACGTGTACATACAATAGCATGTTATTCAGCCTTTATTTTTTTGTTTTTTCCTTTATTTTTTTTAATAATAAATTTATTTTTTTATTGGTGTTCAATTTGCCAACATACAGAATAACACCCAGTGCTCATCCCGTCAAGTGCCCCCCCTCAGTGCCCGTCACCCGTTCACCCCCCCGCCCTCCTCCCCTTCCACCACCCCTAGTTCGTTTCCCAGAGTTAGGAGTCTTCATATTCAGCCTTTAAAAGGAAGGAAGTCCTGTCACGTGCTACCAAATGAATGAACCTTTAGCGTATCGTGCTAAGTGAAATAGGACAAATACTATATGATCCTACTTGTAGGATCCAAAGTAGTCAGAATCATAGAAACAAAGGGACTTCAGGGAGGGAGGCAGGGGGGACATCTGTTTAGTAGATATGGAGTTTCATACTTGCAAGACTAGTAAGTTCTGGAGATCTGCTTTATGGCAATGTTGAGTACTTCATACTACTGAACTAATGTTAAGATGCTAAATATTAGGTTATGTGGGATTTTTTTTACCACAATTAAAAAAAAATTAAAAACAAAGAAAGAAACCCAAAATATTTTATAAGCCTGTAGAGCATAAGCACAGCGCAATCTAAGTGGACCCTGGCCCTTATGAACCCAGGCAACCAGAACAGGCTGTGAACCCCCAGAATGACTCAGGTAGGGCAGATGGGCACAGGTGCACCCTCTAAGAAGGCCTCCGTCCTCCCTAACTTACCTATGTTCTGCTCCCTCTCCAAGCACATTTTTACCCACTCTCTTCTCCTATCTCTTCTATCACTCGCTCCTCTGTTCTTCTCTCCACAATTTCTCATGCCTGAGAAGACTTTTATTTCATTTATCGCTCATTGATTTTAGGTGCAAGGAGCAGAATTGACTCTGGCAGAGTCAAGGGACAAAATAACTCACCAGAAGGCATTGGATAGCCTGCAGGACCCTTGGGAGGGCCAGAACCAGGTACCAAGGCTCTGCAGCGAGGAACAAGGCTCACAATAAGGCCTTAGAAACACCACTGTTGCCATGGACACTGGACCCCACAGGTTCCTCCACTGACAACACTGGGCACAGGACGCAGCCGAGGTCACTGTCGTCACCCAAGGCCGGAATAGTCTCTGTGCTACACTTGCTTCTTCCAAATCCCAGCTTTCAAATCAAAGTCAGGGAAGATGGATCTGACTGGCATGTGCCTCACTTATTTTTAAGGGAAGCTAGGAAAGCAAGTATCTGGTATTTTCTGATTCTATAGTAGGTGCAGGCTCTGCTCAAATAGAGAACAGGGCTTCAAAGTTTGTATGGTCAGTATGCCTGGCATGCTCTAGGTTTCCCTCATTTTCCCTCATTTTCCTACTATTACTTGCCTGGTTGTCCTGGAAATTAGGGACAGGCTTGCCAGGCTTAGCAAATAAAAATACTAGATGCCCAGCTCAATCTGAATTTCAGCTAAACAGCAAATAATTTCTTAGTGTAAGTATGTCGCATGCAATATTGAGAACATACTTATATTTTAAAAGTTTTCATTAACTACTTGAAATTCATATTTAACAGGGCACCGTGCTTTTTATCTAGCAGCCCTCCTTGGGGCTGTCTCGTCTATATGTCACCACACTTTTTCTACACTCCCTGGTTCTGGGGACACACTCAAGATGCTCACCTGCAAAATCCATATTCAAGACAAAAGCCTCACTGTCTAATCCTGGCTATAAATGCCCCAAGTTGGAAATGACCCAGTGTTCCTCTTTGCTTTCCTCCCATAACAGATTTTCACCTCCTCCAAATCAGATACCTGCCTAGAACCAACTAAGGGGAAACTTATGTCCTTGGGAAAGTGAAGGAGAAAGGCACATTAATATTCTAAAAACAATTACCCAGTTGCAACAAGGAAAAGTAGAGTAAGCAGTGCAGAAAGATTTCATGAATTTTTTATAGCGGCCTCTCAAATTCTAGGACCTCAGGTTTACTATGACTCACACTTAACAGGGCTCTAATAGGAGGTGAAACTATAAAGTAATGAAACGGATTTTCGTGTGCTGGGTATGGAAATGAGTCTCTGTGAGTCAACGATTACTGTAGCTCTCACCTCCCACGTGGCAAGGTGGATCCATAATCCAACTGCCAATTTGTTCCTTTGATGTGAAAAGGCAAATGATTTTCAAAGCCACCACATTTGAATGTAGTATAGGAAATTATAGGACTATTTTGTAAGGTTACTTGAAATCATAAATAACACAAACAAGGCACACTTTGTCCAATTCTAAGGCCAACAGGCACAAGGACTTCAGTCACTTACTCGGGTCTTATGTAAGGAATAATGAGACTTTTCCAAACCAATGTCAGCTCTCTCTGGGCTGCCGGCCGGACCACAGTGGGATCGTTCCAAGCCACAGAAAAGAAACGGTGTCTTTGAGAGCCGATGTGCATGTTAGAACGTATTTCATCAGCCAGCCTCGGGCCCTTGGGAAGAGAACTGATTTCTGTATTTGCCTAAACCAAACCTTTTTTTCACTTCCTCAAACATGCTTGTCCCTCTCATTTGGGGGGCCTTTGTGCACACTGTTCCCTCTCCCTAGGATTCTCTTCCATGCTCCATCTAGTTAACTCCCCGAGGCCTTTGTTCAAAATTACTGCCTCCAGAAAAAGTCAATTCTCTGACCCCCCCAACCCAGACTGGATTGGGACCCCTCTTTATACTTTCAGAGTTCACTCTACCATTTTATCTCAGTTTATTAGGATACAGTTCTGAGATCTGGGTGCAAATATCTTATCTCCCTGTCTTCCTGAGTAATGAGAATTTCATCTGGACACAAACCAGCCAGAGACCAATTTCCCAGCATCCCTTGCAGCTAGGTGCAGCCCTAGGATGAGCCCCTCCCCAATGTGAAGAGTTCACCTCCTGAGGGTCACCTTTGGAAGGAAAGGAGCACACACACCCCCTCCCTTTCCTTTTTCTTTCTCTCACTGGCTAGGAGGCAAATACAATGGTGAATGGCCTTCACATTTGCAGGGATGAGGGATGAAAAGGACTTGCGTCTCCATCCCCGTAGAACCTTCCGATCAACCCTCAACTAATGATCAGGAGTTGAGGAGGCATTAACCTATTTTCTTATTTCAGCCACTGTTTTGTGTCTCTTATTAAGGCATCTAGCAATCTCCAGCAAAGGCAGGGTGGGACCCAGGGCCACTTGACCAGAGTCCAAACTCTGAGCCACTGCAATATGTTGTTTTTCCACAGCACCCACCTCTTCTCTACCATGCACCTTATATCATATATCACAGATCACACAGTGGAACACTTTGACAAAGGTGATTCTCACTTCCTGGATCTACGTTAGATCCCAGAGTGCATGAGAGATGGCACCCTCCAAGAGTTTTTTCCCATACTCTTTCCTTCTCACTCAATTCTCGTGTATGTTTTTACCTCTGGGAGCCTCTGGTAAGGTCCTCAGGACCACCTTCATGTCTATTATTATAAATAAGTAATTTGGCTTCCTACATGCCAGTCAGCAGGCCATTCCCCAGGTTAGGAAAAAGGAAAGCCCGCCACGGCCAAGAATCTTGGTGTCTCCCAGAGGTCAGTGTTCCCTGAAGCTGTCCCTCTGCCACTAATGTGAGCGGTTTCAGAAATGATGGCAGCAGAGCTGAAGAACTGCTCTCAACTTTCACCTGGGGAGGAAACAGGTTAGCTTTTTCTGCACAATTTTTAATTTTTTTCTATGCCACATAAATTTTACCTAAATGCAAGTCATATGTGCTTTTATTGTTTTAGTGCAACGCTTTTTCTTTTCCACTTGGTTTCCTCTTTCCTTTCCTATTCTTCCTCCCTCCCAACACCAGACATTCCCATACCAACCCACTCACAAGCTGGATCACCAGCCAACTGTGCGTTCTCGCAGATTTTTCTCCATGCTCACAAACTTGGGTATAGGGATTTGGAGGGGTTCTTATCTCTTTTTTTGCTTTACAAAAAATATACACACTTTTATATATAACCCTACACAGGCCTCAGCTCAGTGTATATTTTATACTTTTCTGCATTTTTCTCTTCTCACTTAACAGTACCTCCTGGAAATCTCTCGAAGTCAACGGGTTTAGATTTAATTCAGTCTCTTTAATGCCTGAACAATAACTTATGATGTTGTGCACTGTAAATTATTCATCCATGGGCTTTGTTTCCAAACAAACATGTTGCAATGGCATCCATGTACGTGTGTCTTTTTGAACAAGTAGTTTTGTCTCTGTGGGATATTCCCAGGTATAGGCTTTCAAAATATATATGAATTTTTAATTTCAGTAAATATTATTTTCAGTTGCAATTGCTTGCTTCCCTAGAGCCAACCTTTTCCCCTTCCACTCCCTAGTTCTCTTTCCCCACTTCCCTGTTGCATCCTTCCTGTTTTTACTTTCCGTAGTTAAAAAGCTGGCGTGTTTATTTTAGGTCTAATCTGATAGGCGAAGATTTGTGCTAATCTATGAAAATGCAATAAACATTATTTTAAGAATCATCAAATTAAAAGGCTCAACAGGAAGAAGCCCTCTTCTGAAAGGAACCAAGTGATTAAAAGTGTGGATATACTCTCCCTCTGCCCTTCTCCCAGCTCCTGCTCACACTCTTCCCATCTGACTTCAGCTCAGGTCATGATCTCAGGGTCCTGGGATCGAGCCCCACGTAGGACTCCCTGCTCCTCGGGGAACCTGTGTGTCCCTCTCCCTCTGCCCCTGCCCCCCATGCCCTGTCTCTCTCTTTCTCTGTCTCTCTCTCTTAAATAAATAAATGAATTCTTTTAAAAATAAAAGAGCATGGCTATAGGTATGTAATGTGATACTTAATTTTCCTCTTTCTATATTTAATCAAGATATATGCTCACAAATGCCCAAGCACTATGGCAACTAAATATTATCAGTAGCAAATTATGCAATATCCTGCCAGTGTTTCTTACGTAACTCATTATACGGAGTATTACTTTCCTGAGGCATACATTGTCCCCCAAATCCCGCTCTCGGGGCTATTTATTCATTGAACAAATATTTATGGAGTTACTGCTACATGCTAGGCACCGTGCTGAATGATGGGGATAGAGCAGTGAATAAGATGGACAAGGTCCCACTCTTACAGAGCTCCTTTTCCAGCTGAAGAGAAAGATAGTAAGCAACTAATTACACATGTATTTGCATAATATTTTTCCAAGTTTTTAAGTTTTTATTTATTCATGTAAGTAACCTCTACACCCAACGTGAGGCTCAAACTCACAACCCCCAGATCAAGAATCACATGCTCCTCCGACTGAACCAGCCAGATGCCCCTGGATAATATTTTTATTGTGATCAAATACGCACAACACAAAAATTAGTTATGCCACTATATTGTGTTTCTTATTAAAGTTGCCTTTATCCAATGAATGCGGATTTAAACATGTTTAGGTGTACTGTTCAGTGGCTGTAAGTACATCCACATTGTTGTGCAGTTGTCAACACCTTCCATCCCCATAGCTCTTTCCATCTTACAAAACTGTGTAACTCTGTACCCATTAGCCGCTAACTCCCCATTCTCTCCCAGCCCTTGGCAACCATCAATCTGCTTTTTTATCTCTATGTATTTGACTACACTCATGCAGGTGGATCATATAGTATGTCTTTTTGTGACTGGCTTATTTCCTATGTGTGGTCAAGGTTCATTCATGTTGTACTATGGACAGAATTTCCTTTCTTTTTAAGGCTGAACAAATCTTATTGTACGTACAGCCCATATTGTGTTTACCTAGTCATCAGGGGACACTCACTCGGGTTGTTTCTACCTTTGGATATTTTTAAACGTTCTTTTCTTTTCTTTTTAGAGAAGCTTAAGCTTCCACACTGGATTCAAATAAGCTTCCACACTAGACTGGTGAAGACTGGTGAATTATTTCTTCCACATAACTTTACTACACATTCCCAGAGTAAATATATGTTTGAACTACTATTTTAAAAATATTCACCAATATTTGCCCTGTCTAACTTTCCTTCCCTTGCTTTGTCACTATTAAAATAGTAAAGCTGTGTTGGGATCCCTGGGTGGCTCAGCTGTTTAGCGCCTGCCTTTGGCCCAGGGCGTGATCCTGGAGTCCCAGGATTGATTCCCACATCAGGCTCCCTTTCTTGAGCCAGCTTCTCCTCACTCTGCCTGTGCCTCTGCCCCCCTCTCTCTGTGTCTTTCATGAATGAATAAATAAAATCTTTTTAAAAAATAAAATAAAATAGTGAAGCTGTGTTCATTGCTCCAGAGGAGGTTGGGGCAGGGCAAAAAGTTTTTCCAGGGGTTTCTTCGGCTGCTGTTGTCCAATGACCTAGGTACTTAAGGAAATAGAACCAACCAGATTGGACTCTAAGAATCTTAACAGACAGCTTCATGGACAGATAACACTTAAGACAAAGCGGTCACTCCCCAATGCCTTCTTGTCCTCCTCTTCCTCCCTCCAACTGTAGAAACTTAATCCTACGTAACTTTAGAATCTTTTGGGACCCCAAATATGATTTCTACCACAATGGTTGAATGGAATCTTGAAGTATAAGTTGTTACATTTCTTGCCCACCTAAGCTGTGGATTAGGATCCTTACTCCTCTACCCAGTGAATGATGTAATTACAGTGGTGTTAGATGCTGTCAAGGAAGGACGGATTCTATGGGAGCCTAGGACAGGGGCCTCATCTGGATGGTGGGGGGAAGGGCTAGCAGATGAGCAGGCTAGGCTTCCTTAGATTTGAGCTGAGATCAAAGATGAACATGAAGCCACTGGATGGAGGCCATGGGCCAAGAAGTTGCGTCTTCTCCTCAGTGCTGCCAGCCCACATTCCCACATCCTCTTCCAGAAAAAATCCCCAACCATTGCTTTGTTACCAGGAAAACCTGTCCAGCACTCCCCCTTACAAAAACTCTACTTTCCCAATTCTTATGAATACTGCTGAGGTGTCCAAAACTCCATGTGGATGTCATCGGTTTCTAGGAGTTCTATATTTGGAATTCTCTAGACACTAAGATGCCATCTTGATCTTTGCAGCTTACTTCTGAACGTCTGAGCATTCTTCATACAGCCCAGACGTATCAGCTCCCATGTGTTTTCCCTAGCATGTTCCTATTCAATCCTAACACTCTATCCCTTATCAGACAAAGCCATCGTGTTGAGAGACAAACAAAGGAAAAATATTTTTCCCACATCATTAATTACTCCACTTTTAAGCAGACACAAACACTTTTCCTCTTTGGATTTGAAACAGCTACTATGGCTGCCAGCTGGGACCCCCGCAGGCTTCAAGAGCATTAATCACCAGACTAAAGCTTTGTTCTTTTAAGGAAAATAAGAGTAAATTAAAGACACACTCAGATATTTTTCCCCTGGTTGGAAAAGGCACCTAATTTGGCAACTAATTTCTCACATACTCACCAGTGATTTTTTTTTCCCAGTAACTATAATTCTAGTAAATTTCTATTGAACTATAAGGAAATTAAAATTTAACGTTTTTTTAAGATTTTATTTATTGGGACGCCTGGTGGCTCAGCGGTTGAGCCTCTGCTTTCAGCTCAGGGACTCATCCCGGGGTCTGGGGGTCAAGTCCCGCATCGGGCTCCCCACACGGAGCCTGCTTCTCCCTCTGCCTGTGTCTCTGCCTCTCTCTCTCTGTGTCTCTCATGAATAAATAAATAAAATCTTAAAAAAACAAAAAGATTTTATTTATTTGAGAGAGAGAGAAAGAGAGAGAGAGCACACGCATGCACACGTGCATGAGGGAGGGTGACGAGCAAAGGGAGAGGGAGAAGCAGACTCCCCACTGAGCAGGAAGTTGGATATGGGGCTCCATCTCAGGACCTGGAGAGCATGGCCTGAGCGAAAGGCAGAAACTTAACCTGCTGAGCCACCCAGGTGCCCCTCACTATTTAGTCTAAACCCATTTTGTAGCTCCAAACTCATATCCAATTATGTACCACATCTCCCCTTAAATATGTCATGGGCATTTAAAAGTGGGAAAAAAATTGTCTAGACTCAGGATTCTGACACAAAATGTGTGGGGTATTTCCACACGAGAAAGTCTTTTTTGAAGATGTGTTTATTTATTTTAGAGAGAGAAAGCAAGAGAGCAAGGGGAGGGGCAGAGGGAGAGAGGGATCCCAAAGCAGACCAGCCCTGAGTGCAGAGTGGAGCCTGATGCAGGGCTCCATCCCAGGACCCTGAGATCATGACCGGAGCCCAAACCAAAAGTCAAGAAACCCAGCTGACTACACCACCCAGGCACCCCATGCCACCCGTACCTCTGACCAAGGGATTCTCATGCCCCTCTTCTCTGGTTCCATGACTTGCTAGAATGCCTCACAGAACTCAGGGAAACACTTTGCTCACTACTACAGGTCTGCTGTGGGGAGGTACACAACTCAGGAACAGCCAAATGGAAGAGCCGCACAGGACACGGTTCGGGGGGTAGGGGGGCAGGGGGGTGGGAATGTGTGCAGAGCTTCTGGGTCCCCTCTGGAAATGCCATCCTCTCAGTACCTCCAAGCATTCACTGACTCAGAAGCTCTCCAAATGCTGTTGTTTAGATTTTTAAGGAGGACTCATCACATTGGCACAACTGATTAATTCATTGGCCATTGGTAATTAGGTCCATCTCCAGCCCCTCTCCTTTTTCCAAGGGTGAGGGGAGATTGGAAAGTTCCAACCCTCTGGTAAGGAGCCTCCACCCTACAAGAGTCACCTCATTAGCATAAAATCAAGTGTGGTTGAGAGGGACTTATTCTTTTTTTAAATATTTAAAAATATTTTATTTCTCTATTCATGAGAGACACAGAGAAAGAGGCAGAGGGAGAAGCAGGCTCCCTGCAAGGAGCCTGATGCGGGGCTCGATCCCAGGACCCCGGGATCAGGCCCTGAGCCAAAGGCAGACGCTCAACCACCAAGCCCCCCAGGTGCCGAGGGGGCTTGTTATGAATAATCTCCTCTCACCCTAGCACTCAGGAAGTGACAAGGGTCTTAGAAGTTCTGTGCCAGGAACTGGGAGCAGACACCAAAGGCATATTTCTTTTTATGTCACAACATCTCAAGGTAATCATGTCCAAAGCTGAAGATTCTCTTTTTCTCTTATTTTCTTCTAAGTGGGCTCCATGCCCAATGTGGGGCTTGAACTCACGACCCTGAGCTCAGGAGTCACACGCTCTACCAACTGAGCCAACCAGGCACCCCCCAAAATGGTCTTTTTCCCCAAATGAATAAATATTGTCAATCCCCACCCATGCACCCAGTATCTTGCGGACCCCGGGAGGCATGTACACAAGCTGTCCTCTTCGCCTCGACTGCTTCTCCCTGTTCAACACCCAACTGGCTTCCAGCCAGCCTTCCAGACTTCAGCCTAGATGTCACTGTGCTTCAGAAGCGTCCCCTGACCCTCTCCCAGTCCAAATGGTATTCCCTCCTGTCCCCTACCTTCTCCATAGCGCTTATCACAGCTTTTATTGGTGTTTGATGATGGTTTGTATACTGTCTGGCTCCCCAGCTAGTTGTGAAGGTGCCAAGCGACATGGTCCTTGCAGCCACAGACAGCGCAGGGCCTGTGTGCGCCCCTGTCCCCATGGGGCTGCTCCTCCTGCCGGGGTTGAGAGCCTGCAGGCCCGCAGCCTCTGCTCTCCACTAAGGCTGGCAGAACGGTGGCCAAGGTTTACGAACATGGAATGTGGGGATGTGGAGGACGAATCAGAGAGCTACAGAGGCCTGAAAAACTTAAAGGGAAAAATAAAAGACCTATTGTCTTCAATAAGATGGTGGTTAAGCAAATGATGGCATAGGCTATAACCACAGACACAAACGCAGTATGTTGCTACACTTTAATGTTACATTAAGGAAGTCATTCGGAAAAATATAATGCCATCCTAGGTTTTAGTAATCAAATATATGCATGGAAAATGTCCCCAAGGACATATGCATCATTATACATAAGCTTGATGTATTGGGACTGAGGATGACTCTAATATTCTTTTAGAGTCTACGGTTTATAAAGTTTTGACAACATGGGGATCCCTGGGTGGCTCAGCGGTTTAGTGCCTGCCTTCGGCCCAGGGCGTGACCCAGGGGTCCCAGGATCGAGTCCCATGTCGGGCTCCCTGCATGGAGCCTGCTTCTCCCTCTACCTGTGCCTCTGAGTCTCTCTCTGTGTCTCTCATGAATAAATAAATAAAATCTTAACAAACAAACAAAAAAAACCCTACTACATGCATTTAAAGGGAATAACAATAATGCAAGAGAACTTTCATGTCAGACATCACATGGGGAGCTACATCTGTCTCCATGTCAGGATCCCTATGTGTGGGTAAGGGGCCCCTGGGTGGCGCCGCCAAGTGAGTGTCCAGCTCTTGGTTTCAGCTCAGTCATGCTCTCAGGATCGAGATATTGAGGCCTGTGTTAGGCTCTGCGCTCTGCTCTCAGCTAGGAAGCTAGGAATCTGCTTGGATTCCTTCTTTCCCTCCCCTGCTCTCCTTCTGCCCCTCTCCCTGCTTGCTCACACAGTCATTCTCTCTCTCTCTCCCCCTCTCTCTAAAATAAATAAATCAATCAAATCTTCTTTTCTTTTTTTTTTAAAGATATTGTATGTGCAGATAATGTGTAAGATTCTTCAAAAGCCTGTATTTTTGCACAGAAAAGAGCTCAGGTTTTGAAATCTAAGTAACCAGATTTAAATCATGACTTCAAAAAAAAATTTTTTTAAATAATAAATCATGACTTCACCTCTTTTTTTTTTTAAAGATTTTATTTATTTATTAATGAAAGACACAGAGAGAGGCAGAGACATAGGCAGAGGGAGAAGCAGTGAACCTGATGGGACTCGATCCCAGGGCTCTGGGATCATGGCCTGAGCTGAAGGCAGACGCTCAACCACTGAGCCACCCAGTGGGTGGCTTCACCCGTGACTTCACCTCTTATAAGTTGTTTGCTATTCCATGAATTAGATAACATCTAGGGATGTTGTGAAGAGTGAATGGAATGTATGCCACCTAGTAAAATGGCCAAAATCTGTGACATGGACACCACCAAACACTGGCAAGCACTGGCAGCAACAAAACTCTCCTTCTTTGCTGGTAGAAATGCAAAATGGTACGGCTACTCTGGAAGACGGTTTGGCAGCTTCTTACAAAATTAGACATATTTTTACCATACAAATCCAGCAATTGCACTTCTTAGTTCTATCCAAAGCAGTTGAAACCTTAGGTCCACACAAACCCTGTACGTGGATGTTTATGACAAATTTATTTATATTGCCAAAACTGAGAAGCAACCAAGATATCCGTCAGTGGGTGAATGGGCAAAGAAAGTGTGGTCCATCCAGATAATGGAATACTGGTCAGTGTTAAACATAAATGAGCTATCAAGCCATGAAAAGACGTGGAGGAAACTTAACTATGTACCACTAAGTGAAAGAAGCCGATCTGAAAAGGCTCTATACTGTATGATTCCAACTACATGACGCTCTGTAAAAGGTAAAATTGTAAAGACAGTAAAGAGGTCAGTGGTTGCCAGAGCGGAGAGTGGGGGAAGTGATGAATATACAAAGCACAGAGGATTTTTAGGGCAAAAAAAATACCCTGCTCTGTATCTTATAATGACAGATATAGGTCATTATACATCTGTCTAAACCCTTGGAAAATACAATAGGCTGAAGCAAGGTGGACATCTTCAGTTTCATCCTGATTCTTGGGGACACAGGTCTATTTTTGTCCTGCTGGGGAATGACAAAGAACATTGACATTTAGTGCTTTAGTGGAAGAAGAGGAGTCCATGAAAGTCTCTGAATAAGAATAAACAGGTAGAGGAAAAGCAGTTAAAAATGTTTTTGTTTAACTTTGGAAGAAGAGAGAATTTTAAAGAGGGAGTAATTACTGTGTCTAATGCTGCACTGAGTACAGCTAATGTGTCCAAGGCATTTGGAAATTGCAGCACTACGTTCAGTAAGAAGAATCCACAAGGAAATTAGAAAATACTTTGATATGAATAAAAATGAGGGACTCCTGGGTGGCTCGGAAGTTGAGTGTCTGCCTTTGGCTCAGGTCATGATCCCGGGGCCCTGGGATCAAGTCCCGCATCAGGCTTACCACTTCTCCCTCTGCCTCTCTCTGTGTCTTTTTTCATGAATAAACAAATAAAATCTTTTTTTTAAAAAAAGAGAAAGAAATGAAAATGAAAACAAATTAGAGCTTGCATATTTGCTGTGAGGGAAATTAATAGCTCTAAACACCTTTTAGAAAGAAGAAACCTAATAAGCTAAGCTTTCACCTTATGACATTGGAAAATGAGAGGCAAATTAAACCCAAAACAAGCAGAGAAAGGAAATACTGAGAAGTAGAACAGAAATTAGAGAGTAGAAAAACAATAGAGAAAATCAATGAACTCAAAAATTGGTTCTTTGAAAAGATCAACATAGTTGACAAATCATTAGTGAGGGTGGCCAAGGGGAAAGAAAAGAAATTCAAAGTACTAGAATCAGAAATGAAAGAGGGAACATTATGGGGCACCCTGCTGGCTCAGTGGGTAGAGCACATGCCTCTCAATCTTGGGGTCCTGAGTTCAGCCCCCACGTTAGGCACAGAACTTACTTTAAATAAGTAAGTAAGTAAGTAAGTAAGTAAGTAAGTAAGTAAATAAATAAATAAATAAATAAATAAAAAGACTGATATATTTAAAACTAAAAAAAAGAAGAAGGGACTTTTCTACTGACCCTCCAGAAATGAAAAGATTGTAAGAGAATACAATGAGCAGCTATATGTCAGCAAATTAGATAACTTAGGAGAGAGAGATGGTCAAATTCCTAGAAACACAGAAACTATTAAAACTGGCTCAAGAGGAACTAGGAGTGAGGCTAAAAGCCTCCTGGGTGCCTGGGAGGTAAGAAAGGGCAGATGTGCATAGACTGTTCTTTGAAGAAGCTTGGCTATGGGGGCATCTGGGTGGCTCAGTCGGTTAAGCATCTGTCTTTGGCTCATGTCATGATCCCAAAGTCCTGGGATCCTGCCCTGCAACAGGCTCCCTACTCAATGGAGAGTCTGCTTCTCCCTCTCACCTTCATCCTGGTCATACTTGTGCTTTTCCTCTCTCTCTCTCTCTCTGAAATAAATAAAATGTAAAATAATAATAATGAGTTTTTTTGGCCCAAAGAATCAGGGTTTGGGGGGAAGGGGAGCTTGGGGGATTTTGTTTTTGTTTTTCTGGTTCTGTTTTCAGGATGCAGAGACTTTCTTTTTCTCTTTTTTCAAAGTTTTTTTTTTTTTTTTTTTTTTTTTTTTTAATGATAGTCACAGAGAGAGAGAGAGAGAGAGAGGCAGAGACACAGGCAGAGGGAGAAGCAGACTCCATGCATCGGGAGCCCAACGTGGGATTCGATCCCGGGTCTCCAGGATCGCGCCCTGGGCCAAAGGCAGGCGCTAAACCGCTGCGCCACCCAGGGATCCCCCCTCTTTTTTCAAAGTTTTATGTCAAGTAGGTCCCACACCCAATGTGCAGCTTGAACTCATGAGCCAGAGATCAAAAGTCACACGCACTACCAAGCCAGCCAGCCAGGGCCCCAGGATGCAGAAACTTGACCATAGTTGAACAATAAGGGACCAAAGGAGATGAGAGGTTGAGGACATAAGAGGAGAGAGAGGAACAGGAGGAGGTGGCAGGAGATGGGATGGTGTCCAGAAGGAGAACGTGGGTGCCATGCCTGCCCTCAGTCACGGGGACCAGGGTGTGGGGAGATAAGTGGCCTCTATTTGGAAGGTCCACACGGAGAGTCAGGCTTCTGTTAAGGCAAGAAGGTGCAGGGGATATAGACTGAGACTGATTTCAAATGAATTAGATGCCTCCGAGGTCATAAAGAGAATAATTAAAACAGAGGCTGGTGGCAGTAGCAGGTAGAGGTACACTTGGGTCTGTCATCATAGAAGCCACACAGAGCTATCTTGCATTCCAGCCCTGGGCAGAGCACTATTCTCCAACTCTTGCTCTATCCCCGATGCTCCGGTCGAGGGGGAGTGACCGTCGCCTACACTCATACCACCCTGCGGTACTTCTATTATAGGAGTTAATTGCATCGTATCATAATTGCATGTTTACTTGCTTATCTCCCCTACTAGACCATGACAGTCATTAGTATAATCTTTACATAACGGTTTTTGCAGCTTTCTTTTCTCACTTATGTTTTTGGAGCTCCAAGTCAGTAATTATAAAAAGGAACTTTAAAAAACTTATAGAAAATGTTCAATATATACAAACGTATAGGGAATAGTATAATGACCCTTCTCATCATGCAGATTCAGCAATTATCAATTCATAACCATTCTTTCTTCACTCATGCTCCCACCCACTTGCCTACCCTGATCCTCTCACTTTTTTTTTTTTATTTATTCATGAGAGACACACAGAGAGAGAGACAGAGACACAGGCAGAGGGAGAAGCAGGCTTCATGCAGGGAGCCCAATGTGGGACTCGATCCCAGGACTTCAGGATCACCCCCGGGCTGAAGGCGGCACTAAACTGCTGAACCACCTGGGCTGCCCTTTTTTTTTTTTTTACAGATTAATTAATTAATTTTATTTTTTTTTATTTTTTTTTAATTTTATTTATTTATGATAGTCACATAGAGAGAGAGAGAGAGAGAGAGAGAGGCAGAGACATAGGCAGAGGGAGAAGCAGGCTCCATGCACCGGGAGCCTGACGTGGGATTCGATCCGGGGTCTCCAGGATCGCGCCCTGGGCCAAAGGCAGGCGCCAAACCGCTGCGCCACCCAGGGATCCCAATTAATTTATTTTAGAGAAAGGGAGCATGTGTGCATTCATGCAAGTGGGGGTGGGTGATAGGGAAATAATCTTAAGCAGACTCCTTGCTGAGTGTAGACCCTAATGTGGGACTTGATCTCGTGATCAAGATCCAGGTCCCAAGATCATACATAACCTGAGCCCAAATCAAGAATTAGACACTTAATCGACTGAGTCACCCAGGTGCCCCTCCTCTCTCCTGATTCTTTTTTTTTTTAAGATTTTATTTATTTATTCATGAGAGACACACAGAGAGAGAGTCAGAGACACAGGCAGAGGGAGAAGCAGGCTCCATGCAGGGAGCCCGACACGGGACTTGATTCTGGGTCTCCAGGATCAGGCCCTGGGCTGAAGGCAGCGCCAAATCGCCAAGCCACTTGGGCTGCCCTCTCCTGATTCTTTTTTTTTTTTCTTTATTTCTTTTTCTCTTTTTTTAATTTTAGTTTTTATTTATTTTTCATGAGAGACACACACAGAGAGAGACAGAAACACAGACAGAGGGAGAAGCAGACTCCCTGCAGGGACCCCATCCCAGGACCCCGGGAATCACACCCTGCGCTGAAGGCAGATGCTCAACCCCTGAGCCACCCAGTCGTCCCTCCCCTGATTCCTTTGAAGCATATCAGAGACATCATATTTCACCTGAAATATTTTAGTGTATGTTTCTAAAAGCTAATTCTCTTTTTAAAAAACATAACCACAGGTTATTATTATATATTTAAAAATTAACAAGTTCTTAGCATCACCAAATAGCAAGACAATGTTCAAATTTCCTCATTTGGCTCATAAAAATTTGTATACTTTTTTTTAATCACTGCAATTGGTTGATACAGCTTTTAAGTCTCTTTTTAATATAGAAGTTACTTCTCCCTGATACTCTACACAGAAAACCCAAAAGACTCCACCAGAAAACTGTTAGAACTAATATATGAATTCAGCAAAATTACAAGATATAAAATCAATGTGCAGAAATCTGTTGCATTCCTATACACCAATAACAAAGCAGAAGAAAAAGAAATCAAGGAATTGACGCCATTAGCAATTGCACCAAAAACAGTTAAGATAACCTAGGAATAGGACAGCCCCGGTGGCTCAGCGGTTTAGCATCACCTTCAGTCCAGGGCATAATCCTGGAGACCCAGGGTCAAATCCCACGTTGGGCTCCCTGCATGGAGCCTGCTTCTCTCTCTGCCTGTGTCTCTGCCTCTGTGTGTGTGTGTATGTCTCTCATGAATAAATAAATAAAATCTTTTTAAAAAGCATCATCCTTTAAAAAAAAATAAGATAACCTAGGAATAAACCTAACGAAAGAGATAAAACACCTGTACTCTGAAAACTACAGAACACTTATGAAAGAAATTGAAGAGGACATGAGAAATGGAAAAGCATTCCATGCTCGTGGATTAGAAGAACAAACATTTTCAAAATGTTTATTCTACCCAAAGCAATCTACACATTTAATGCAACCCCTATCAAAATGACACCATCTTTCACAGAGCTAGGACAAACAGTTCTAAAATTTGTATAGAACTCGAAAGACTCCGAATAGGCAAAGCAATCCTAAAAAAGAAAAACAAAGCTGGAGGCATCACAATTCCGGATTTTAAGCTCTATTACAAAGCTGTAGTCATCAGGACAGTATGGGACTGGCACAAAAACAGGCACACAGATGAATGCAACAGAATAGAGAACCCAGAAATGGACCCACAATGTAATCTTTGGCAAAGCAAGAAAGAATATCCAAAGGAAAAAAGAGTCTCTTCAACAAATAGTATTGAGAAAACTGGACAGCCACATGCAGAAAAATGAAACTGGACCACTCTCGTACATCATACACAAACATAAATTCAGGGGATCCCTGGGTGGCGCAGCGGTTTGGCGCCTGCCTTTGGCCCAGGGCACGATCCTGGAGACCCGGGATCGAATCCCACGTCGGGCTCCCGGTGCATGGAGCCTGCTTCTCCCTCTGCCTGTGTCTCTGTGCCTCTCTCTCTCTGTGACTATCATAAATAAATAAAAATTAAAAAAAAAAAAAAACATAAATTCAAAATAGATCAAAGATCTAAATGTGAGACAGAAAACCATCAAAATCCTACAGAAGAACATGGGTAGAAACCTCTTTGACCTCAGCCACAGCAACTTCTTACTAGACATGTTGCCGAAGGCAAGGGAAACAAAAGCAAAAAAGACCTCTTGGGACTGCATCAAGATAAAAAGCTTCTGCACAGTGAAGGAAACAACCAACAAAACTAAAAGGCAGCCTACAGAATGGGAGAAGGTACTTGCAAATAACACATCTGATAAAGGGTTAGTATCCAAAAATCTATAAAGAACTTAATCAAACTCAGCATCAAAAAAAAATAATCCAGTAAAGAAATGGGCAGAAGACATGAACAGACACTTTTCCAAAGAAGACATCCAGATGGCCAACAGACACATGAGAAGATGCTCCACATCACTCATCATCAGGGACATACATATCAAAACCACAATGAGATACCACCTCACACCTGTCAGAATGGCTAAAATTAACAGGTGTTGGCAAGGATGCAGAGAAAGGGAAAAACTTGTGTGCTGTTGGTGGGAACGCCAACTGGTGCAGTCACTCTGGAGAATGGTATGGAGATTTCTCAAAAAGTTAAAAATACAACTACCCTCCTATCCAGCAATTGCAATACCAGGTGTTTACCCAAAGGATACAAAAATACAGATTCAAAGGGATACATGTACTCCAATGTTTATAGCAGAATTATCAGCAATAGCCGAACTATGGAGGGAGCCCCAATGTCCATCGGCTGACAAATGGATAAAGAAGATGTGGCATATGCATACAAAGGAATGTTACTCAGACATCAAAAAATACGAAACCCTGCCATTTACAGCAATGTGGATGGAGTTAGAGTATATTATGCTACGTAAAATAACTCGGTCAGAGAAAGACAAAACCATATGATCTCACTCACATGTGGAATTTAAGAAAGAAAACAGATGAACATAGGGGAAGGTGGAGGTGAAGGAGAGAGGGAAACAAACCATAAAGGACTCTTAACAATAGAGAATAAACTTGAGGGTTGATGGAGGGAGGGATGGGGGATGGGCTAGATGGGTGATGGGTATTAAAGAGGGCATGAGCCCTGGGTGTTGTATGGAAGTGATGAATCACTGAATTCTACCCCCAGAAACCAATATTGCACTGTATATTAACTAAGTACAACTAAAAAAAAAAAAATCTGAGTACCTCTCTATTAAAATGTTGAGGCCATTTCATATAGATTATATTAAATGAATCAGAGGTATAATAAGAATCAAGGAATCAATCAAGGTGGTAAGAGGATAAATTATATCATGTATTGCTCATACTGTTTTTGGAAAAATCATATTCTCACTAAAATAAAGGTTAATTGACTTTTATTTCATTTAGCCTTCAGATAAATTAAGTCTAGTTAAAGCCATAAAAAAAAGTTCCCTGGGCAGCCCCGGTGGCTCAGCAGTTTAGTGCTGCCTTTGGCTCAGGGCATGATCCTGGAGACTCAGGATCGAGTCCCACATCAGGCTCCCTACATGGAGCTGCTTCTCCCTCTGCCTGTGTCTTTGCAGCTCTCTCTCTGTGTCTCTCATGAATAAATAAATAAAATCTTAAAAAAAAAAAAAAAGAAAGAAAGAAACAATGTTCCCTATCCTTCTCCTTCTTTCTCCATACAATTTATCTTTTGAAAAAACTGGACAACTTATCTTTTTTTTAAATTTTATTTATTTATTCATGAGAAATACAGAGAGGAGAGAAAGAGGCAGAGACACAGGCAGAGGGAGAAGCAGGCTCCATGCAGGGAACCCGACGTGGGACTTGATCCTGGGTCTCCAGGATCATGCTCTGGGCTGAAGGCGATGCTAAACCGCTGAGCCACCCAGGCTGCCCTGGACAACTTATTCTAAAGAGTTTCCCACATTATGGATTTTTTTTCACATTATGGATTTTTTTTCACATTATGGATTTTGATTATAGCATCTCCATTGTAGTATTTTACATATTTTTTAAAATATAGGATAGCCTGTTAAAATATACAGCTTAACCCTCATATTCAATTGTTAACGTGTTATTTTAGGACTCTGTGGCTGCAAATAAGGAGAACACATCCAAGCAGGCCTACACAAAAAGATGGAACTTCCCAAGTAGCAAACTAGCAAAGGGTGCTCCCTCCCTCCGCTCATCCAGCCCTGCCTGCCCTGATACAACTGGGTTAGGATAATGACTGAACATTCTGTAAATTTACTAAAATTTAAATGGCTTACATTCTAATAGGGAGAGACAGATAACAAATAATAAATAAGTAAAATATATGGAATGTTTGATGATGAAAATGCTGTAAAGAAAAAGTGCACAGACCTGAAAATTACAAAGACTTTGCTCTTTTCCTCATCTCCTTTGGGGAGAGAAAGGGATTGTGATGGGATGCTGGGGACAGACTGCTGGAGGGCTCTTTTCTTTTGTCCAGTTATTGCCACCTAGAACTAAAGCAAGACGATTACCTAGCATGTTGGAGAGGAGAAGCAGTGTTGGCTGGACACCCACCAGAGAACAGTGAGCTTACACTATTATACTTGTCTTATGTGGGGAGAAGATAAAGATCTAATTCATGTAAGAAAGTGATGCGACTTGATAGAAAGAAAACCAAACAATCCAATTTAAAAATGGGTAGAATAACAATAGATAATAATAAAATATTCTAGGGGGGTCTGGGTAGCTCAGTTGGGTGAGCATCCAACCCTTGATCTTGGCTGGGGTCTTGATCTTGGGGGTAATGAGTTCTAGTCCTGCGTGTGGCTCCATGCTCAGCCAAATATTTTTTTATTACTTAAATAATAATAATAATAAAAGAATAAAATATTCTAGATATGATAATGAGTGAACAATTCTGTGAATTTACTAAAATTAAAAGAATTCACATCCTAATTCAGGAACAGACAATAAATAATAAAGAATAATAAAGGACATGTTTGATGGAGCACCTGGGTGGCTCAGTGGTTGAGCAAATGAGCCTAAGAAATCAGAAAACAAGCAATGGGTCATACCCAAGGAAACCAGAAGAAAACAATAAACATAAATACAGAAATTAAGGAGAGAGCGTCAACAAATTACACAGTAGAGAATATCAAGGAAGCTAAAAGCTGTTTTTAAAAAAGAACTGGAAAAACTGAGGAAGAAAATAGCAGACAAGAAACAGTTACAGAATAGAAATGGAAAAATAGGGGCACCTGGGTGGTTCAATCAGTTAAGCGTCTGCCTTTGACTTAGGTTGTGATCCCAGCACCCCCCCACCCCCTCTACCCCTGCATCAGGCTCCCTGCTCAGCAGGGAGCCTGCTTCTCCCTCTGCACCTCCCCATGTTCACTCTCTCTAATAAATAAAATCATAACCACAAGCATAAGAGTTTAAAATAATAATAAAAAATAAAATGAGTAACTATTTGGCAGCCTGGGTAAGAGATATAGTCTGGGGAAAAAAAAAAACACCAAAAAAAGAAAATGCCAAAACTGATACAAGAAGGAAAAGAAACATGGAGAGACTAATACTTAAAGAAATCGACATGGTTATCAAGGGCATCTCCAACTTCACCCCCAGCAAAAGTCCTTGCTCCCAATGATTTTACTATTGAGTTTTGACAGTTTTCAAGAAGCAGAAAGTAACTTTATTGATACAGATTATTCCAGAAAATAGCAAAAGAGGGATAATCTTGTTTCTGGAGGCTGCTCTAACTTTGGTTTCAAATCCAGACAGAGTCAGGACAAGAAAAAGAAATTATGAGCTCTTTTCACTTCTGAGCATGGATGCAAAAATTTCAATAGACTATTAACCACCTGAGCCCAACAGTGTATTATTACTATTATAAGAAACATCATGACCAAGTAGTGTTTATCCTAAAAATGCAAAAACAGGCAACATTAAACATTCAGTGAGTGACTACCTGGCATATGATAATACTCAGTAAATATTATTTATTGGCTAATAATGATGATAAGAGTATAAACTTGTGCTATTGTTGCCTGGTGAACTGAGGAGGCTCCGGAGCCCTGGAGCCTCAACCCTGCTGGATCTGAAGGACTTGCTAATGGTTCTTGATCCTCAAGAGAATGAATTCAAGGACAGAGGCTCAGTGTGACAGATGAGTGACACATGCAGCAAAGTGTATTAAAGCAAAAATACAGAGATAGGAGAGCAGGCAAGCTTGAAAGAGAGACAGAGACAGAGAGAGACAGTGAGAGGGAGAGTATGCTGTGAGCTCTGGGGCAGTTGTTAACTAGGGGGTGGAATTTTTGTTTTGTTTTGTTTAAAGAATTTTTTTAAAAAGATTACATTTATTCATTCATGAGAGACACAGAGACACAGGCAGAGGGAGAAGAAGGCTCCCTGCTGGGAGCCCAGAGTGGGACTCAATCCCAGGACCCCGGGGTTACGCCCTGAGCCAAAGGCAGATGCTCAACCACTGAGCCACCCAGGCACCTGGGGTGGACTGTTTATTACTTGGGGTGGGAAGCAGGGTTTCACACTTTTTCTTCCTAATCTGGTCAGGGGGTTCCTGTCATGACATCCATCATCTTGGGCCTGTCTGGTTAGACCCGACTTCCTGGGGAGTGCTGCCAGAGGCCCTTCTCCATTGCTGGCCATGACTTCCACCTTGCCGGCCTCCAGGTATCCTGTTGGAACCTAACCAACTGCCTCCACTAACACAGTGACTTTAAAAAACAATTTGATACTATTTTGTAAAGTTGAACATGTGTAGCGGGAATTTCTCTCTGGGAAAATACACCCCAAAGATTCTTACTTATATGCAGCTGTAGACATGCACAAGAATATTCTTAGCAGGTGTTTTTTGAAATACTGAAAAAAGAAAGAAAAAAAGGGAAGCAACTTAAGTGTCTATCTATAGGAAAAAAGGAGAAATAACTTGTATAATAATCACACAATAGCTTGCATTCAGCAGTGGGGTTGGAGGTAAGTAAGCGAGGGTCAAAGGATTGAAGATGAAAAGAGAAAAGAAATTAAAACTATAACCGAACCAGGGCACCTGGGTGGCTCAGTCAGTTGGGTGTCTGCCTTCGGCTCAAGTGTTACGCTTCTATCTCTCTGCCCTTCTCCCTTGCTCATTCTCTCTCTCTCTCTCTCTCTCTCTGTCAAACAAATAAATAAAATCTTTTTTAAAAAAAAACTATAACCAAACCAACACCAGTTTGCTCCTTGGTGAGTCACAGAAATGGTACCAGGTGAGGTGTCGCCCAAAGAAAACTTTATTTGCAGCCAATTAGGAGTCACAGCTTCCAGATAAAGCTTTCTTTGCGGGACACCTCACCTGGTGCCCTTTCTGTGATTCACCAACTCAAGTTGGTGCAGTTACATATTTGGCAACCCAAGTGGGTGGGGGGGTGGGGAGATGGGCACTAAGGAGGACCCTTGATGGAATGAAGCCTTGGGTGTTATATACAACTGAGGAATGAACTCGACCTCTGAAACTAAAACACACAACCAAACCAAACCAAACCAAACCAAAACAAATTTGGCGACCTTGAGCTTAAGCCCTCTGGTTCCTTGACTCCCAAGTGTCAGAGCAGAGGGCAGCAGAAGCTCAAGTGGGCCAAACCTTAGCTCAAGCTAGAAGGACCAGGGGCAGATTCCTCAGAGGGGACTCTCCCTTCTTGGTACTCGTGACTACCAGCCTGCCGTTCTGTCCTCACTTGAAATTCAGTGGTAATTTTGCTGTTACTGAGAGGATTTCTTTTGGCGTAAATTATGTCAGGTCCGTGGCACAGGTGTAGAGGTAAAACTAGAGCTGCCCCACGAAGTCTGGGCAAGACAGCATAACAGTCAGAAGACTTGGGGTAAAGAGGGCCTCTCTGGTAAACACCCTGGGGGACTGAACACTTGATGGGGGCCTAGTGTTGAATTTAGACATCCCCAGGGGCCAAAAGATCACTCAACCCCAGCCATTCGGAGGGTTGGATACTCTAGCCTGGTGAAACAGAAGTAATCTCCTTAGGGCCTGGGAGATGGAAAGAACTCTCTGTCCCACCTAGTGATTTGGTCCATTTGTTGTTGTTTCCTCTGTAGATCTCCATCCTGGCTGCGTGGCTCTTGCACACCCCCTCCTTCCCCTTACAAACCTGGATGAAGGAAGCAGCAGCTCTTTGGGTCCCTGGAAGCACACATGGGGAACAGGTAAGAACTCTATTTAATTAGTTAAAAACCAAGCACTTATTGGGCATTCATGAATTTAATTAGTTGAATTCATATTGTATCTGTTGCAATTTGTCAGCAAAAATGACTTAAAAAGGATGGTTGATTTTTGTCTGCCTCATGAAGTTTTCATGGGTAATTGTTAGGAACAAGTAGGTGGAGGGGTGCCTTGCTGGCTCAGTCAGTAGAACATGTGACTCTTGATCTTGGGGTTTTCAGTTCAAGCCCCACCTTGGGTGTAGAGATTACTCAAAAAAAATCTTAAAATAAAATAACAAGTAGGTTGAATAGATAAAAAGGTTTATAGGCAAAACTTGTAAATAGCTCTCAAAATCTTTGGTAACCTGAAACTTTGAAGTTTTGCTGTTAAATGATACATTGGGTTGAATTCATCAGATATCTAAGTTTGTTGTTTTTTCAAATAAGATGTCATTAAAAACGAAGGTTTCTAAAAGTAAAAATTCTGATAAATGTAATTGAGATTGCTAGAAATGATAAGGAAAACCACTCTGCAAGAAAAGATGTTTTTCGTAAGAAAGATATAGGGAATGGGAATACATTTTGTTGAAGGGAAAAGAGAAATTTTGTCCAAAAAGGAGACTGATTATTTAGAGATAAAAGGCTTAGGACAAAATTTGAGTGAAAAAGAAACTTGCATGGGAAGCCTGGGTGGATCAGCGGTTGAGCGTCTGCCTTTGGTTCAGGTCGTGATCCTGGGGTCCTGGGATCATGCCCTGGGCCGAAGGCAGGTAGATGCTCAACCACTGAGCCACCCAAGGCACCCTGAAATCCCTCAAGTCTTGACAAAAATAAAATTATTGAAATGTCCTGTGTCACAGGAATAACTGGATTTCTTTGTCAACCACATTATCTCATCGGATTTTTAACTATGTCCATTTTTGAGGGAGGGTTTCTTTTTGTCATTTATTATTATTGTTCCAATCTCTTAAAAAATGTGTTTTGTCTCCAAGGAGATTCATGAAAAAGACTTTTTGACAAGCATATGTTTTTGATACCCTTAAGATCATAAAACTAAGCTAAGTACAAATTTCTGGAACTAATGGAAAAGCTGCATTCAAACAGAACAAGAATGACATGGGACTGAATGAACTGAGGAAGATGATTACAGTTTTTGTGACTCCTTTTGGAAACATTGCTGGTTCTCTAATGTTCGCTTTTCTAGATTGAAGGAAACTTTCTCTTAAGATATCCATGATAGCGGCACCTGGCTGGCTGCATTGGTGGAGCATGTGGCTCTTGATCTTGGGGCTGTGAGTTCCAGCCCCATGTGAAGTGCAAGATTACTTAAAAACAAAATCTTTGGGCAGCCCGGGTGGCTCAGCAGTTTAGCGCCACCTTCAGCCCAGGGTGTGATCCTGAAGACCCAGGATTGAGTCCCACGTCGGGCTCCCTGCATGGAGCCTGCTTCTCCCTCTGCCTGTGTCTCTGCCTCTCTCTCTCTCTCTGTGTGTGTCTCTCATGAACAAATAAATAAAATCTTTTTTAAAAATCTTTTAAAAAAAGATATCCATGACGTACAAAAATATGATAAACTATTCCTTTGTGAACAAATTGAAGC
This sequence comes from Canis lupus familiaris, assembly GCF_011100685.1. Classification (NCBI taxonomy): domain Eukaryota; kingdom Metazoa; phylum Chordata; class Mammalia; order Carnivora; family Canidae; genus Canis; species Canis lupus. Next base: position 5,915,017 of record NC_049243.1, on the reverse strand, counting down.
ATTTCTCTTTTCTCCCTACCTGAGCCCTCCAGAATTCAGAAACTCCCAATGAGTGTTCTCTCTTTCATGGCAGTTATAATTATTTGCATAAGCTCAATAAGAATCTGTTCTGTGTGTAACAGGAGATCATTGGAAACATTGGTTATTTTACCAAGGCTTTGACTTGAGTAATAGATTTGAATATTATATGCATAGACCCAGGTATGCCCAAACAGCTTTAAAGAATTAAGGTTGACTTTATGGAGCCCCTGGGAAATGTTGGCCTGGTACCTTGCTGACAGAGTTCCCAGCAGTCTTACCAGGTGAGTAAAGAATGTCACTTCCTGGCAGGTGCTGGAACCTCAGGATACTTTGGGGACCTCAAGAAGAAGAAATCATCCAAATCTCCAGGCAGCGCAGGCAAGTCTGATGGCAAGTATTTGGCTTAGCTTCTGACCTCGAGAGGCTATTGAGGGTTCAATCTAGAAATTCCTTCTGAAAAGTTCTAGCAAAGTGAGTTTTATTTATTTATTTTTTAAAAGATTTATTTATTCCTGAGAGACAGAGAGAGAGAGAGAGAGAGAAGCAGAGACACAGGCAGAGGGAGGGAGAAGCAGGCTCCATGCAGGGAGCCCGATGTGGGACTCGATCCCGGGACTCCAGGATCACGCCCTGGGCTGAAGGCGGTGCTAAACCACTGAGCCACCCGGGCTGCCCGCAAAGTGAGTTTTAAAAATAACTAAAAAATAACAAGAATAACTATTCTTGCTGAGCTTGTGTAAATAATCAGGCCAAGCCTGTTAAAAATGGATTTGTTTGGGATCCCTGGGTGGCTCAGCGGGTTTAGCGCCTGCCTTCGGCCCGGGGCATGATCCTGGAGTCCCAGCATGGAGCCTGCTTCTCCCTCTGCCTGTGTCTCTGCCTCTCTTTTTCTGTGTCTCTCATGAATAAATAAAATCTTTTTTAAAAAATTAAAAAAAAAAGCTGGACTTGTTTTACAAATTAGTATTGATTTGGCCATCATTGGTGGAAATGAGGGTGATTTTATTTTTTTTAATTAATTTTTTAAAGACTTCACTCTATTTATTCATGAGAGACACACAGAGAGAGAGAGGCAGAGACACAGGCAGAAAGAGAAGCAGGCTCCACTCAGGGAGTGGGACTCGATCCTGGGACTCCAGGACGACGCCTTGGGCCGAAGCCAGGCACCAAACCGCTGAGCCATCCAGGGATCCCCAATGAGGGTGATTTTAGAGAAAAATTATGTTTCGGTAATACATCTTTGTGAATGTTAGATTATATGTTTGATTGTCTTAGTGTTGGTTGTTTGCCTGCAAAACTGGGCTAGATCCTGGATTCTAGTTTCCTTGAATATCTAACTATGACCCTCCAAACTAAGGTTTCCAAGTTTCTTTCAATCAATGAGAACTAAAACTGTCCCTCCCCCCTTTCTTCCTAAAGCCCTGCAAACTAAAGGGAGGCAATGTAAAGCCCTACTTGTGAGGGCTCCAGCCTTAGCACTACCTGACTTTGACAAGCTGTTTTATTTGTTTATACATGGAAGGCAAAGAATAGGGGTAGGAGCGTTTACCCAAATGCTGGGGCCCCTAAAGAGAGCGAGAACTTATTTTTCTAAACATTTGGATGTGGTGGCCTAGGGGAGCTGTAGCAGCCACCTGCCTCTTGATAAATGAAGCTTAAAAACACAAACAAAGAATTATTGATGAAGTTTTGGAATCTAGGTGAGGTTTGGTGGGGTGAGGTCTGGAGCCAACGACCAAGAAAGAATTCTTGAGACATCTTCAGAGCCAAATGGTGGTTTTATTAAAGCCCAGGGACAGGACCTGTGGGCAAGAAGAGCTGCTGCCCGGGCCTGGGAGGGGTGGCTGATTATATACCTGGGAGTTGGGAGGGGTTTGAGGATAGCATGCTCTCTAAGGAATTTTGGAAGCAAGGTTTCCAGGACCTTTAGGGGGCGAGGTATTGTTGGGAGAAGGTCATGGATTACCGCCTAATCAAACCCAAGTCATGAGACCCTTCAGATGGATATCGTGGGCCATGTGCTTGGAGGATGATTGCCAACACGTATCTTGGGGGTTTAGAGATAAAGGGAAATTTGTAAAGGAATTTTTATATGTTAAAGTAGACTTACAGGATCCTGGGGGTCGGGCTAAGATTGCCTTCTGCTCTTAGGAAAGTATTAGCATCGAGGCAATGGAGTCTGTGGAGGGAGGTCCCCGTGACTGTTTCAAGGACTTGTCAGTGTGCTTTGTCCTCAGCCTGTCCTCTGTTCCCCCATCACTATGATGATGGTTTCGAAGATTTTTTTGAAACCTAGGCACATCTGTGGCTATCCCAAAACAAAATGTTACAACATCAAGCCACCCTGGTAGATACCCCACATACGGCTGCCTGCCTACTCCCCCAATTTGCTCTGGCAACAAGAATCTCCAGGGTGAACCTCTGTCCAATGCAGAAGAAATCTGGTTTATAGACGGCAACAGTTTGATGAAAAATGGGCTATGAAGGCAGGATATGGAGGCAGTAGTAATCCTAACCAGAAACAGAAAGGCTGACCCCCAGCACCTCCGCCCAGAAGGCAGAAACAATTGCACTAACCAGGGCATGAGAAGTGAGTGAAACAAGGTGTGAACCATTTACACAGATTCTAAACATGCCTTCTGGAGGGCTTGAGTGACTCAGTCGGTTGGTTAAATCCTTGTGCTCAGGTCATGATCCCAGGGTCTTGGGATCAAGTACGTATCAGGTCCCTGCTCAGGAGGGAACCTGCTTCTCCCTCTCCCATTCCCACTCCCCCGGCTTGTGCTCTCTCTCTGTTAAATACATCCATACATAGTAAGCAAGCCTTCTGTGTAATACATGCCCATGGAGCAATAAGGAGAGGAAAGGACCGTCAACCGTGAGAATGGAGAAATTAAATATGGCAAGGACATCCACAGGCTGCTGGAAGCCATTCCTAAGCCTAAGGATGTGCAGTGGTCTGGTTACAAAACCAGAAGGCGGTTTGCACCACCAAATGAACCTAGTGTGCTGTACTGTGCAGCTGAGTAGAACAGAAGCTAAAGGCAAGGATTTATGATGAGGATATACTATTATTTCATGGGTTGCAAGAACAGGAATGCGGTTGAGCTAGGTTTTAGAAAGGAGCTGAAAGGAAGGCCAGCGAAGCTTCCAGGTGTCTTTCTCCATCTGTCATCTCTGCTTCTCCGTATGGATTTGTTAGACTCCCCCCACCTCTCCGTGGATTTCTCTCCTCTGCAGGTTCGCGGGGAAGAATGACTGCCTCACAGTTGTTAAATTTATAGGTTGCAGTTCCAGACACATAATGAGTCTGACCTAATTCTTCCTGGATCCCAATTAAAAATTTCCAGTAAAGTGAGTTTTACAGGGTGTCAAGCACTAGCTCTAAATCCTGTAGATCCTGTGATACAAATACCACTGCCAGAGGGCCACTCCTGCCTCGACCAAGAAAGAAGTCACTGAAAATTTCATCCTACAGGCATTTCTTTGGGCAGTTAGAATTGCAATTCTGGAGACAAAGATTGAGGTAGAAACCTGACTGTGAGGAAGACAAAGAGGGGCAGGGTTACAAAGGCAAAAATTCCAGGAGTGCAGCTCTCATTTAAACCCTCAATGGGGGGGGGGGGATTTAAATAATTAATTAATTAATTAATTAATTAAAAATAATAAACCCTCAATGCAAAAAATGCCCTTTGAAACTAGGTGCCTGGGATTGACTGAACTATCATGCAATGAGGGATTGGAACTCGTCCAGACCGGTTGGCTCCTTCTGAAGTGAAGAATGATAAGGATTCAGGTGTCCTGGTGAGGAGGGAGTTAAATCCAGGCTGTTAGCTGGCAGCTGGCACAAAGTTTATGGTTCCTCCAATGAAGAGGGGCATAAATTCCTCCTGGTTTATGGCCTCCTAACCCCCCCCTTTTTTTTTTAAGACTTCATTTATGAGAGAGAGAGAGAGAGAATGCACGCACGAGAACAGGAGCAAGGGGGGCAGTGGCAGAGGGAGAAGCTGTCTCCCCACTGAACACGGAGCCCAGGGCAGGGCTCAATCCTTGGGTCCCCCCACTCTAGGTCTTGACCAGAGTGGAAGGAGGCAGACACTTGATCTACTGCACCACCCAGTCGCTCCTCCTAATCCTATTGTAAAAGGAACTCTCTTGGGCAGCCCAGGTGGCTTGCCAGTTCAGCGCCTGCCTTTGGCCCAAGGTGTGATCCTGGAGTCCTGGGATTGAGTCCCGCATTGGGCTCCCTGCGTAGAGCCTGCTTCTCCTCTGCCTGTGTCTCTGCCTCTCTCTCTCTCTCTCTGTGTGTCTCATGAATGAATAAATAAAATATTAAAAACAAAAGAAAAAGGAACTCTCTTAGCAAGCTTGCTTGCTCCATTTTAATATCTCCTTTTACACCTGAGAACTATGGATCAGGGTGGCAGTTCCCAAAAGAGGGGAATCCTTGTGAGCTAAGCAGGTAGCTACTTACAAATGACCAGCGTAAGAATCAAACTGACAGTCAAGTACAGGTCAAAGGGCAGAGTGATTGACTCTGACTCCCCAGATCTGGGTTTCCAAGCAGAGTCTATAGTCCCAACCAATTCATTATTTTTTTTAAGATTTTTTAAAAATTTTATTTATTTATTCATGAGAGACACAGAGAGACAGGCAGAGACACAGGCAGAGGGAGGAGCAAGCCCCATGCAGGGAGCCCGATGTGGGACTGGATCCCAGAACCCAGGATCATGCCTTGAGCCCAAAGCAGACGCTCAACCCCTGAGCCACCCAGGTGCCCCCAATTCATTATTTGAATTGATCTGGAAAACTTTTCCAAGTAGAGTGGTAGGGCAGCCTCGACAGAGGAAACATCATTATTAGAAACAAGGAGCATTAAAATGGGCACCCCAGAGGAGGACTGGCAGGATTCATACTGTGGCTGTTGCCAAGATTCGATATCAAGATCCCAAGTGGGGGAAGAAAAGCAGACAGAGAAGGTAATGTCAGATGTGAAAGCGTTTTGTGCCAGACCTTTGAATGTTACCTTGAAAACAGAGGGAGCCCCTGAAGGTTCTAAAGTACAGGATTGTCATGTGTCATCTACAGCTTAGAAAAGAAATGTGGGGACACCTGGGTGACTGCACCACCCAGTCGCTCCTGCTAATCCTATTGTAAAAGGAACTCTCTTGGGTAGCCCAGGTGGCTCACTGGTTCAGCGCTTGCCTTTGGCCCAGGGCGTGATCCTGGAGTCCTGGGATTGAGTCCCACATCGGGCTCCCTGCATGGAGCCTGCTTCTCCCTCTGCCTGTGTCTCTGCCTCTCTGTGTGTGTGTGTCTCTCATGAATAAATAAATAAAATCCTTAAAAAAAAAAAAAAAAGAAAGAAATGTGGAATGTTGCCACCGATGCTAAAGTAAAACAATCGTGGTTGCTGATGGAAACTATTTCTTGAATCGATTCTGGTTTTCAATTTAACATATATGTATTGACAAATATCTCCAGGAGAAATCAGAGAAGTTGTTAAGCAATCATTGACCTAGACCAGTAGCTATGCAGTTTCTTCACGGAATCCTCCTCCTCACCGCCTGCAGAACAGAAGACAAAACGCGGCACCTTCACCCTCAGTGTGGCGGGAGGGCCTTAAAAATAAAGATTGCGTGGAGAAGCTCATTGTGTCCCCCAGGAAATCAATGTATTATGAATTCCAGGCAGCTTGTTTATGGGCTGTGAGTAGGAGATGCTCTGAAAGGGAGCGATGGGAACGAGCCGTGCTTTATGGGAGGAGCCCTGACCCTGCTGTACTTCTCTCTGAATGCCAGCATTCCGCCCTAATCCATTTATGAGGGCCGCCTGCCCTCTATGCTGCTCATCTTCCCATATTTCTCTATTGGACCCACATCTGGTTCCAATAAGGTTTCATAGCCCATTGACTTTTGACTGGCTGATCCTGCTCCCGTGGGGACAACACTACCTCCGTGGGTATGAACACTTCCTATAGTCTGTTTTTATGTCAACTAGTAGCACAAGAATTCATGTACAGACAGTTGCGGAAGCAGGACTGGATTTAAGTGTGTGATCCTAAGCAGCTGCTGCATGCATGGTCAAGCCTCTTCCTTCCTCTTTCCCACCTGTCAGGGACAGGAGGGCAGCTTGTGGCCCCACGTGAAGAGTCCAGTCATACAGATGTATTTTTAAAATAGAAATGATTAGTCTCCCTTCTCTCCTCCCCGAATTATCGTGAAGATCCAATGAAAAGTAGTTGAAATTCCTTTGTAAGCTGTAAAGGGCAAAACTGTTGTCACAGCCTTGCCTAAAACCCTCCGCTCTCTCCCTTGGGGCCTTGGAATGAAGTCGAGAGTCTGCCTTCTTCCTGAGTGGGCTCACCTGTGCGGCCGACCCCGTCTCTGAACCACCTCCTGCGCTAGGCCTCACCGGGGCGGATCCCGCACCGGCTGCTCCCCACAGGCCCTTGCTCACACCAGCCCCTCTGCTTGCACTTTTCTTGCCCGCTCCTCCCTTTCACCCTCGTGGGAACTGGTGCTCCTCCCCTGAGCAACTTGGGCAACCTCCCAAGGAAGCATTTCTCAACAGCGGCACCATTGACATTTGGTTGACATTTGGGGCTGAATTGTTTTAATTGTGTGTGGAGGAAAGTCTTTTTTTGTTGTTGTTTTTTAAGATTTATTTATTTATTTAGAGATTATTTATCTGAGAGAGAGAGAGAGCTCTGGTGGGAGAGGCAGAGGGAGTGGGAAAGAGAATCTCAAGCAGACCCCATGACTTTGTGGGGGGCCGTCTTTAACATTGTCATGTTTGGCAGCATGTATGGCCTCTACCCACCGGATGCCAGCAGCACCCTCTCAAGTTGTAACAACCAAAACAAATGTCTCCAGACACTACCACAAGTCTCCTGAGGAGCAAAACTGAACCAGAAAATCACTGCTCGGGACGCCTGGTGGCTCAACGGTTTAGCGCCTGCCTTTGACTCAGGACATGATTCTGGAGACCCGGGATCGAGTCCCATGTCGGGTTCCCTGCATGGAGCCTGCCTCTGTCTCTGCCTGTGTCTCTGCCTCTCTTTCTCTCTCTCTGTGTCTCTCATGAATAAATAAATAAAAATCTTTAAAAAAAAAAAAATCACTGCTCCAAGGTATTGCTTTTACTGGGTCCAATTATACTCTAGATCCTTTCAGATGCTCCAACAATGACAACAACAATAAAAATGAAGCTTGCTTTCTTTGCTCATGATGGTCTGATCTTGCGTTCAAGCCGCCATCACGCTCATGAGAACTAACACTTGATCTTGCTAATTAAAAGTACCCTATTCTCTTCTGGTTTAAGACCACCTTTTCCATTATCCTTCCATTGTGTGAAATGTGATGCGCTCCCTGAAACTTGACTTCATGTTTAGTCATGAGTAGCAGCTGTTTCCAAGTTGTTCACTTTTTAAAAAAATATTTATTTATTTATTTATTTATTTATGAGAGACACAGGCAGAGGGAGAAGCAGGCTCCATGAAGGGAGCCTGACGCGGGACTCGATCTCAGGACCTCGGGGTCACGGCCTGGGCCTAAGGCAGACGCCAAACCGCTGAGCTACCCAGGATTCCCCACAAGTAGTTTACTTTTAAGTAAATTATAAGTTTGTCTCTGAACACATAAACATCCTAAAGGTTTATTTTGTTTCGTGCCTCAGAAGTGAGTGGGACCGAATGAGCTGGCTGTTGATAAGACTGCAGACAGGAGGGCGGCCCGGGTGGCTCAGCGGTTTAGCAATGCCTTCAGCCCAGGGCTGTTAGGAGTGGGAAGAAAAGGGACAGGGACCCTCTCGCTGGGCCTCCCTCTACCTAGAGCCACAATTTCCTGCCCCAGCTGGGTAGGTGTTGGATTCAGCATTCTTTTACAGATACTTGAAAATTTCCCAGTATTTACCAAAGGAAGAAAAGAACAATGTCCCATTACTCTAAAATCTCCCCAAAACTTATCTGGTTATTTAAAACCTCCCTCCTGGGGGATCCCTGGGTGGCTCAGTGGTTTGGTGCTTGCCTTCAGCCCAGGATGTGATCCCGGAGTCCTGGGATCGAGTCCCACGTCGGGCTCCCTGCATGGAGCCCGCTTCTCCCTCTGCCTGTGTCTCTGCCTCTCTGTGTGTGTGTCTCTCATGAATGAATAAATTAAATCTTAAAAAAAAAAAAAAAAACCTCCCTCCTGGGGCGCCTGGGTGGCTCAGTCAGTTAAGCACCCAACTCTTGGTTTCAGCTCGGGTCATGATCTCAGGAATGTGAGAGGGAGCCCAGAGTTGGGCTCCAGGCTCAGTGCAGATTCTCTCTCTCTCTTCTTCTCCATCTGCCCACCGCTCCCCCTCTTGCTCACTCTCTCTTTCTAAGAAAAAAACCCAAACAAAACTCAAAATACTTAATTCAAAAGTACTGCTCCATTATTCATTCACCAGATAATAGTCCTCTATCTATTTCCTTGCTGGTGTTCTTAGCGGGGCAGGGTTCTGCTTGCCTTGTGGTCTGTTGCATCCCCAGCACTTAGCCTGATGCTGCATAACATATTATCTGGAATGTAGTAGCTTAAAACAATGCACATTTATTATCTCACAGTTTCCATGGGTCAGGAGTCTCGGCACGGCCTAGCTGGGTCCTCCGCTCAGGGTTTCACGAAGTTGCAGTCAAGGTGCCAGCGCCATGGATGGAGTCTCATTTGAGGCTCCAGGTCCTCTTCTAAGCGTACATGGTTGTTGGCAGAGTCCATCTGTTGTTGGCCTGCTTCCAAACCAGCAGGAGAATCTTCCTGACACTTCCAAGGCTTTTGTCTGATGCACATCCACCCAGAATGATTTCCGTTTTGATTAACTCAAAATCAACAAAACCCCTTAACTTTTGCCACAATAGACACAACCTCATCACAGGAGTGACGGTCCTCATGTTCACAGATCCTGCCCACCTTCAGAGGGAGAGATGATACTGGGCCCTGGGTCATTGGAGGTCATCTTAGAATTGTGCCTAAAGCAGCACCCAAAAATATTGGTCGAGTGCGTGAAAGGAGTGTAGATAATGTCACCGTTAACTTATGGAGAAAGACATTCAATTCAGAGACAGCAAATGATCTGCCTTCATAGATCAAAGATGGAATTGCAGGATGAGGCTCCAGACCCAAGGCCACCTGAATCCTGACCCTTTATGCAGTGAAACACTCCCTTACGCACCGGCCCGCCACCCTGTCTCTGGTCAGGGGCCTGGCACAAGCAAGGTTGGGCCTCTCTGCTTCTATCACCTGGCTAGAGCAGGCCATGAGGTGGAGGCAGAGGCCCACGGGGCCAGGACACTTCCCACCCCTGCCACAGTGCGGCCTCCCCAGTCACCGGGCAGCCCACCAGACTCCAGAGGCCAGTGGGGGCTCCTGTGCGCTGAGGAGGGAGAAGGGGAAGCTGGTGAGGGACGTCTTCTTCATCGCCTTCCCCCTCTCAGAGGGAGCCGTTCCCCTTGCTCTGGTGGGAATGCAGTGGGAGCACTGGTCTCCAGACCACAGAGGACAAGACTCCTGGGAATACCTGGGAGAAGCTATGGGTGGGGCTAGTGATGGTGTTTCATGCAAGTGAAGGCTTTGTGGGGAAGAAATAATAATAATTAATTGATTAAAAAAAGAATTTGTGGGGCGCCTGGCTGGTTCAGTTGGAAGAGAATGCAACTCTTGATCTGGGGGTCTTGAGTTCAAGCCCTACTTTGGCTGTAGAGATTACTTAAATACATAAACTTAAGAATAAAAAAAGAAAAAAAAAGAATAAAAAAAGAGGGGTGCCTGGGGTGGGTAAGTCAGTTGAGCTTCTGCCTTCAGCTCTGGTTGTGATCCCAGGGTCCTGGGATTGAGCTCCATGAATGGCTCCTTGCTCAGTGGGGAGCCTGCTTCTGCCTCTGCCTCACCCCGCCCCCCCCCCCATAGTCTCTCTCTCTCTCAGGTAAATACATAAAGTCTTTGTTAAAAAAAAAAAAAAGGTTTTTTGGGAAAATGGCAACAGATTAGGCTTCTCTTTTCATCTGCTTCCCATTCACTCCTTCACTACGTCCCTTTGTGCACCAGGTAGTCTATGCCTACATTGTGTCTGGCCCACAATGGCTTATTTTCTTCCCTGTCTCTCAATTTTTTCTAGTCTATTTGTGATCTTTAATAAGCAATAGGAAAAAATAATAATAATAAGCAATATGCTTTTTTTTTCTTTTTTTTAGCAATATGCTTTCATCTGCCTTTGTGTCGACAGACTTCCATTTTTGCCTCATGGAAACTCCGTATTATACATTAAAGTCCCTTCATTATAATAAAATATGCATCATGCATAGGCAATCACATCCCACCACCCATAACCTCACAGCATGCCAGGCATAAATCCAAGGTGGAAGATGTTTGTTTGTGTATTTTCACAATCCACTTTAGGCTTTAATTACAATGAGACAATAAAGGAGAGAAATGAATGCATTGATCTTGTGGCTGGCACCTTTGTTATTCACTTCATGTTGACAATTCCCATTGAAATTCAGGCATTTCTCCTCCTTAGCCCTGTTCCTCAAGTCTACAGAGAGCATTCAAAACAAATTATCTGCAGCCTTATGAATATCCAGCTCATTGCGTCCCACTTCCTTCTCCCGAGACACACAACAAAATAAAACTTCAGGATATTTATGTGCTCAGAGGCAAATTTATAATTTACTCAAAGGTGAACAACTTTTGCAAGCAGCTGCTACTCATGAGTAAACATGAAATCAAATCTCAGAGAGGACATTTTTACATTTCACACAAATAAACCTTCTAACTGCTGCTTACATAAAGCCAGACGAAATGGTACAGGGGCTTCCAGAACATAGCTGGATTGTCCAAAAGAAGCTTTTATTGATGAAATACAAACATGTGGAACCAGAGAGCTTGTTTGTCTTACCCCAAAACCCATTTCCAACAACCACTCAATCCCACTGATTTCCTTCCAGCAGCCAACTTGATGAAAACTGAAAGGGGAGCCGCATATACACAGGCATGGAGGCCTAGCAGACCTGTCATCTGTGGGAATGAAAGCAGTTAATCCCACTTCGGGGCAGAGGAAGAATGTGTCAAAGACGGCCGAGACACCATCAAAGGCCTTCTGTTAAGAAGTTTGTTCTCTCCCAGAAACCCTCTGAATGGGTTGAATGGTGAGCCCCCTCCAAAGATATGCTCGCATTCTAACCCCAGGAATTGGTGAACGTTACCTTATTTAAAACGAGGGTCTTGGGACACCTGGGTGGCTCAGCGGTTAAGTGCCTGGCTTCAGCCCAGGGCATGACCCTGGAGTCCCAGGATCGAGTCCCACGTCGGGCTCCCTGCCTGGAGCCTGCTTCTCCCTCTCCCTGTGTCTCTCATGAATAAATAAACAAAATCTTAAAAAAAAAAAAAAAAAAAAAGAGGGTCTTTGCCAATATAATTGATTTACATACCTTGAGAGGAGATTATGCTGTGCTATCTGGTAGGGCCTAAATCCAAGGAGAACATCATTAAAAGCAATAAAAGAGGAGAAGACCACGTGAAAGTGGAAGCAGAGCTTGGAATGCCGTGACCCAAGCCAAGGAAGCCAGGCATCGCCAGAAGGTGGAAGAAGCCAGGAAGCGAGTCTCCCCTAGAACCTCCAGAGGGGATGTGGCCCTGCCAGCACCTTGATTTCAGCCTTCTGGCCTCTGGAACCGTGAGACAATACACAGAGACACAGAGGCACAGTGGCCTCTGGAACTGTGAGACAATAAATTTCTGTTGCCGTAACCACCCAGGCCGTGGTCCTCTGTTACCTCAGCCCAGGAAACAGACACACCTGTCCACACTGTGGGCTTCACGGACATCTACCTTCGGTCTTAGCTCAGGTGTTGTGCTCTCTGGGAAGGCTCCCCTGGCCAGGCCGGCTTCTCAGGTTACCCACAGTGGCCGTCACTCTCCCCCGTCATCTCTCCTATTGCTCTTGTTTCACTTCTGGTGACCCCCAGCCATCCTTGGTCTTCTCTTCAGCGCAACACCTCATCCCTTCAGGGAGTGTCTGCGAGGATTCCCAGACCACCTTCCCACAGTGTGAATGAACTCTTGGGACTCAGCTTCACCACTGTCACCTCCTCACCCCCCTCACTTGCTCACGTGGGCTTTGAAGTGGGGACCAGAACAGATTGAGATTTGTTACCCGAAACAGTACGCGGAGCAAGCCTTCGGATGTGCTTTCTCGATCCGTCGGTGGCAGCCTCCCCTCACCTCCTTCCATTCTTGCCTCGGAAGCGGGCTTTCTGGCTTCCCTTCACTGTGTTGAAACAACTCGTGAAAGCCGCACAGCTGCCTTCCTGGGAGAAAGGCCAGAACTAATTGACTCACAACATCTCTAATAAGAGGTTAAATACATATTCTGAGGCACAATTAACACAAAGAGAATGGAATTTTATGAACTCTAGGAAGTGGTACATTCACTTCCAAAATCCCTTTCTACTTGCACTGCGTCTGGAGTTGATGCCTCCGTCTGCCCAATCGTAGGCTTATTGTCACTGGCTTCTGGGGCCTTCCCCTTGGGGTCCCCATCCCACCCACCAACTCCAGATCCTCCCCTCTGTAATGCAGGAGGTTCAGTTCTGTGCCAGGGCTTATTCCAAAATGCAAGCCCAGCAAAGCCAGAAGCCCATCCTGCCTGGGGAATTAGTCACCTGAACGTCCCGGATGATCATCGCCCCGCATCTGAAGCAGCCATCCACGTGTGGGACTCCAACATCCCAGGGCCTTCCTCGGTAGGTCAAGTGAAAGACATTGTCTTCATCTCCTGAAACAGGGGTAGCTTTTGTCATCAGAAAAAAAAAAAAGAAGAAGAAAGAAGAAAAAAAGAGAAAAACAGATAACATGTGTGCAAGAATGAATATTCTACCCAGACGGAAGTAAGTGTGATGAAGACGTGGTCCACTGTTGATACAGTGATGGGAGCAGAACCACCTGAGAGAATTTGCCAGGATCTATCAGTGTTTGCATATGCTTTCTCTTAGACCTGGAAATCCTCCTTCTGACACTCTAGGCCACGGAAAAACCTCTCTGAAGCGTAGTTGGATAAATGTCCAAGATGCTGGTGTAATAGCAAAATACCAGAGAGAGCTCCTTTACCAAAAAATAAAATAATTAAACACACATCCCATGGTATCCTAATAGCTACACTTGTGGTAAGCACAGTGTAAGGTACAGACTTGCCAAGTCACTACGCTGCACACCTGAAACTAATGTAATGCTCTGTGTCACCTGTACTTCCATTAAAAAAAAGAAAATACGTAAAGGACAGTACACAGACAAAATTGGGGCGTCTGTTACAAAGAAGGCCTAATGAGTATATTCCAGACATGAAAGGATGCTGTAAAGTACCCCGTTGGGCATTTGTTTTTTCTTTACCTGTCAGGCTTGTGAATCTGCTCACACTACACTGAGGTATATAAATAGACGTTGTGCTGTTATATCCCAGGACGGATCTCACCTTGTGAACTCTCAGCATTTGGGGTAGCGAGGATAGGAACGTAGTCCCAAACCACAGTTTTAAGCCAATCCCATGATCTCCATAACTATTTTAGTTCCTCTTTCTCTGCTTGGAAAACCCAGGCGAACGCTCAGGCCTACACCTCTCTGAGAGGAGGCCTGGGTCTTTGGGGAGAGCTATGTTTTGGGAGGCCTTCTGGCCCCAGGAGTGCAGGGGGGAAAGCGGCCTAGCTTCCTGCTGGATATTGTGGGGTCTCATAGAGTGTCTGCTGAGGTGCAGTGTGTGCATTCTGAACTTGCTGGCATCAAACCTCTTCCTTCCAACATATACCTCCAGCCAGAGCGATCTTTTCAAAAATGTCAATTTAAGGCACCTGAGTGGCTCAGTGGTTGAGCGTCTGCTTTTGGCTCAAGTCATGATCCCAGGGTTCTGGGATCGAATCCTGCATTGGGCTCCACGCAGGGAGCCTGCTTCTCCCTCTGCCTGTCTGCCTTTCTCTGTGTGTCTCTCATGAATAAATAAATAAAATCTTAAAAAAAAAAAAAAAAGGTCAACTTAATGATGCTTTCCCTTTGGATAGGAAAATGTAATCCTCTTCCTGAATCATTTTAGGAGAAAGACACAAACTTGAACACCGTCCAGGAGCCCTTATGTGTGTCAGGCCTCACTTTCTCTCCTGCCTCAGCTTCTACGACCCACCGGCACCCACCCCAGTGCACATGATCCTTTTCCAGTTCCTTGAATCTGTAAGGCTTTGTCCCTGTGGTCTTCCTGTGTCCCTTTCTCCTTGTTAATTCCTGTGGTGAACATCCATTAACCTGGATGTTAATTCCTATCATCCAGATCCTTTCCCCAGATTCATCTTGCTTCAGCAACTCGACGTCCTCAATTCCCCGGCTTCCATGCCACGATACATTCCTCTGCAAAGCCCCGATCACAGCAATAATTTTATCTTTGTGACACGTGTGGTACCTGAAACGTATCAGGCACTTGAAAAATACTAGTTTCTCCTTCGCCTTCCTGATTTATCATTTAGGCCTACACACCAGCTTGGTGCTCCCTGAGGGAATACCTGTTATCCTGCCAGCTATTTCTCGTTGCAGATTAGTAAATTGAAATTTGAGTTTAGAAAACAGTTGGTGGGGATCCCTGGGTGGCGCAGCGGTTTGGCGCCTGCCTTTGGCCCAGGGCACGATCCTGGAGGCCCGGGATCGAATCCCACGTCAGGCTCCTGGTGCATGGAGCCTGCATGGAGCCTACTTCTCCTTCTGCCTATGTCTCTGCCTCTCTCTCTCTCTCTCTGTGACTATCATAAATAAATAAAAATTAAAAAAAAGAAAAAAAAAAAGAAAACAGTTGGTGAATGTCAGTTGGAACGAGTCAGCTTCCCAAAGCTCAACTGCACATGATGCTGCAATGTTGTGCTAGTACCTTGGGGCCTTGTAGTGAATGACCACAAACTGGGATGCTTAAAACAACAGAAATTTATTATCTCACTGTCTTGGAAGCCAGAAGACCAAAATCAACGTGTCAGCGGGGCATACTCTCTCTAAGGAGGCTCTAAGGGGGGGAAGATCCTTTCTTGCCCCCTCCCAGCTTCTGGTAGTTCCTTGGCTCGAAGACACATCCCTACAGTCGCTGCCTCTATCATCACGCAGTGTTCTCCCGATGGGTCTGTATCCAAATTTCCCTTTTCTTGTAAGGACACCAGTCATTAGATTACGACATCCATACTCACCATGATCCAGATGACCTCCCTTGAATTTGACTAATTACGTCTGCAAAGACCTTATATCCAAATAAATTCACATTCTGAGGGTCTGTGTGAATATGATTTAAGGGACACTATTCAACCCTGTACAAATGTCCACAGGTCATTATTAAATACGTCTCATTTTTAGGCTTTTTAACATGCTCACAACCAAAAGATGATAAAAATTCCTTCCCTAGGCCCAGCACATGTGAGATAACAGGAAATAATAAAGCCATGGAATAAACCCCCAAACAAACTGAACTCTCCTTTGGAAGTAACAGCCATAGCATTTTGTCAGCATGAAAGAATGGTTATGAAACATCGCTCGGTGTTTGTTCTCTTGTGTCAAGGCTGTAAATTCACTCCCGCTACATTCGGATCTATAAATGCACTATGATTTCATTACGTCTTATTAATGTATCTACTCTAATGAACCCTCACCTGCTGCCACTGTGATAATAAAAAAAAAAAACACTGAAAGAAAAAAATGGAAAAATAAATCAAAAGAAAAAACATCTTAAAACTGTAGCCTTTTCTTCCTGTGTATGAGTCGAATATTCCTTGTTTAATTCCTATGATTTGAATTTTCCTTCTTGCTTTAGATGTAATTTTTTATGACAAGCATATATTGTTACAGATTTTATTTATTTATTCATGAGAGACACACAGAGAGAGGCAGAGACACAGGCAGAGGGAGAAGCAGGCTCCATGTGGGGAGCCCGATGTGGGACTCGATCCCAGGATCCCAGGACCCCAGGATCACAGCCTGAGCCAAAGGCAGACACTCAACCACTGAGCCACCCAGGTGCCCCTGTATTTAACACTTTATATTTGATCAATAATGAGTCTTTCTTACAAACCCTTGGGACTAGTGTTTTCTTCTTTGTGTTGCAAAAGAGAAAGTCAAAGCCTAGAGAGACAATGTGCCTTGGCTAGAGCTTGGCTTGAGTGAGCTACTTGAACAGGCAGGTTCTGAGTCCTCTGTCTTGGTCTACAGAGGCGAGGGCTCTTACTGTTGACATAAGAATGACCTTGAGGCCCTTAAGCCAAATATTTCTTCTTGACAAACTCCCTAAAACGGTATTAAAGACTGGTGTTTGCTTACCACACTGTTTCCGATCATTCAATGTCATAGACTGCTCAAGATAAAGAGTTATGGGACATAGAAAACAGTAACAAATATCAGATTCCAGATTGAATCTTGGTATGGACAAACGAACTGTAAAGGGCATATCTGGAATAATTAGGGGAAACTGAATGCCAGCTAGGTGTTAGAAAATGTTAAGAAATTATTTCTAATTTTAAGAAGTTGATGGTATTTCAGTCACATAGAAAAATGTTCTTAAACTTTCATGTTCTTAAACTTTCAGCAATGAATACTGAAATAGACAAATTAGTTTTTTCCTTCTTCATCATCATCATCATCTTCTTCCTCCTCTTCTTCTTCTTTTTTTTTTTTTTTTTTTTTTTTTTGAGTAAGCTCTGGACCCAACATGGGGCTTGAACTCACAATCCCAAGATCAAGAGTATTGACTGAGCCAGCCAGGCACTCCACAAAGAAATTATTCTTAGGCAACACTTTAAAGTTCTAAAACTGAAATGTTAAAATTGTTATTTTTGGTGAAGGGGTTGGAGAAGTGACAAATTTTACCTTTTACTTTATATGCTTCTCAGTTTGAATTCTTTGCCATGTACATGTAATATACATGTTTTTTAAACATATATTTAAAGCTATTCCCCCAGGATGCCTGGGTGGCTCAGTGGTTGAGCATCTGCCTTTGGCTCAGGGTATGATCCCGGGGTCCTGGGCTCGAGTCCCACATCAGGGTCCCTGGATGGAGCCTGCTTCTCCCTCTGTCTATGTCTCTGCTTCTCTCTGTGTGTGTGTCTCTCATGAATAAATAAACAAAATCTTAAAAATAAATAAATAAATAAATAAATAAATAAATAAATAAATAAATAAAGCTATTTTCTCCAGAAACATCCCAATAAATCCAGATTGAAGGATACGTAGGTGGTGCAGTTGGTTAAACCTCTGACTCTTGGTTTCTGCTCAGGTCACGATCTCAGGGTCAAGGGATCAAGCCCCATGTCAGACTCTGATTCTCTCTCTCCCTCTCCCTCTGGCCCTCCCACTCGTGCTTCCTCTCTCTCAAATAAATAAATAAAATATTTTAAAATAAATAAATAAATACATCAGATTGACTTTTTAAAAATAACTGGCTTGTATATTTCAAAAATGTAAGTTATAGAATACAAAGACAGACTGAGGAACTATCCCAATTAAAGGATACTAAATTGGTTTGACACCCAAATGCCACTTGTGAGTCTGACCAAAAAAATTTTTTTAGTTTTGCTATTAAAAAGAAAACATTATTGAAACAATAGGCAAAAGATACAGTCTATAGTTTAGAGGATAGTATAGTATCAGTGTTAAATTTCCAACTTTGATCATTGTACTGTAGTCATGTAAGTAAATGTCCTTGTTCTTAGAAAATACACCTCAAAGGGCATCACGTCTACAGCTTACTCCTAAGTGGATCAGAAGAAAAAAAATTACCAAATGTTTGTGGAGAGACGGGGAGAGAGAAAGAGAGAGAGAGAGAGAGAGAGACAGGGAGGAGTAAAAGATAAAGACAAAGTGATAAAATGTCAACAACTGGAAGATCTGGATAAAGTACATAAAAGTTCTCTGTACTATTTCTGCAACGTTCTGTGATAAGACGTTATCCCTAATTTTCCTTCTCTCCCTTCAGAAAAGATCAGAAAAGTTGCTTCCTCCTCTGGTCCTAGATATAAATAATAGTACTTAGCTCTCGGTCATGTGGTGATTAAATTCGATAATGTAGGTAAAGGACCTAGCATGTTACAAGACAAAATTTGAACTGTCAACTTCCGAAATCATTGAGAACAGAATCCTCTTTAGCTAGTTTAAGTACAGATTTATTGAGAAGTGTAAAGATCTCATGGTACGATTGAGAGAAAGGGGAAAAAACAAACCAAACCCACAAGGCTCAAAAACCTAGACCCACAAACCAAAACCACAATGGTCTCTTCCTCCTGTGGCCACCAGAAAGCTGCAGGCTCAGGCCAAGGCACAGCTGCCGCCTGACTCTACTGCCTCAACCACTGTTCAAACCAGCCAAGAGATGACTCAGCCTGCCTCTCTTTTCACCATCTTCTTTCCAAGTCAACATTTCATTTGTGCTCATCTAATTTGGGAAGCTTAAAATATACTGAGATCCTATCTGCAAAGGATTCTGAGAATACAGTTTTCAGTTTCCAGGCTTGCGGTATAGACAGCCATACCAGCAGGTGGTTGGAATGGGTGTGGAAAGTACAATTGTAGCTACCTAACCTCTGAAACGTCTCATCCTTTAAAAAAATAAAATTAAAATTAAAAAATAAGCAACTTCTCATCCTTAATTTTCCAAACAACAAAATACCTGCATAACCTAAATCTCTCTCCTTCTCCCTAAAGTGGGCAGCCCAAAGCCACGTGAGTCCCTGTCGCTATCTCCAGGGGATTTTTTTTTTATTCCTTTTCTAGTTTAATCACATCCTGTCTTGATATCCTGGAACCCGGGGGACTAAATTAAAATTTAACCCAAACCAGAACATTTATGAAAGCAACAAAGGGGCAGCCCGGGTGGCTCAGCGATTTAGCGCCGCCTTCAGCCCAGGGCGTGATCCTGAAGACCTAGGGATCAAGTCCCATGTCGGGATCCCTGGATGGGACCTGCTTCTCCCTCTGCCTGTGTCTCTGCTTCTCTTTCTCTGTGTGTGTCTCTCATGAATAAATAAATAAAATCTTAAAAAAAAAAAAAAAGCAATAAAGAAAACTGGTGGCAGGAAAGAAAGTAGGGCAGGACAGGAGAGGGAAAACCATAGTAATAAACATGAAAATATACGCCTAACAGAGTGAACAATTAGACAAATTGGCTTAATGTTTAGTGGCCAAATGTTAAAATAAATACTTCGACAAAGGCAAGATCAAAGCCAAATATTGCCGGCCTAGGATGGACTTCTTAGATACAAGAATCAATCTGAAATATTCTCAAAATGTTTAAATTATTGTTATATAAATATATATATAAATTTTTTAAAAATTAAAAAAATTATTGTTATAAATTTTACCAGCCCACCTGAAAGTTATCATAGCGCAGAACATTTTCAGGCCCTTGGCTACTCTCAAGGTCACCATATCGCACATTAGGAATACTAAATCATCACTTGCTGGGCACCTGGGGGGCTCAGTGGTTGAGCATCTGCCTTCGGCTCAGGCGGTGACCCCGGGGTCCTGGGATCGAGTCCCACTATCAGGCTCCCTGCATGGAGCCTGCTTCTCCCTCTGCTATGTCCCCGCCTCTCTCTCTCTCTGTCTCTCTCTCTCTCATGAGTAAATAAGTAAATAAATCATTTGCTTTGGCTGTAGTTGGAAATGCAACAAGACTGTTTTTTTTCTGGCTCTGCCAAAGTCTTTGACTGATGAGATGTAACCACTGTAGTATAAAGCTTTCCTTCATCCCTAATCCCAATTGATGTATTTGCAACTCCTGGTCTAGAAGTGGATCACCATAATGCAGTTTCTCAAACTGAAGCTCTGTGCCCTGTTTGGATGTGCTTTCTGCATATTTTTAGAAATAGATTGAAGATGGTAGTAGTGATTCAGGCTCTTCTGTTCCTAATATTTTAGCAGGCACTTTCAGCTTCAAACAATCACTTGAGAAAATTTTGCCCTTAAATATTGGAAGCAGAAATTTTTTAGTGGAAAGTACAATTCATTTGACTAGTGAGAACAAAATGTGTTTTCTCCACCCACTTTCTTCTTTTCTTCATACTTTTTCCATTCTTTATTATTCATGGATCACAAATGATTGTCATGCTCCATGGGATTTTGGAGGTGTTTTACTTGGGAAATTTTGAGATGGCAAAGTTGATATTCGGTTTTAAAAATAAAACGCAGCCTCACAAAATGTGAAGAAATCTCTGATAGAACAAAAACCATGGCCTAAACTTAAATACAAAAAAAAAAAAATTATAAAAATTCTTAAAGGAAACCCATTTGCCTGCCATTACGCTTTACCCATTATAGAAGGTAATATGAGAGAGAGGTAGTAAAGACAATCAGAGGACAATGAGACAGATGTGGGAGTGGTAGATGGTCAAACATCTATCCATGGAGAACTAGATATTGGGGAACAATGGGGTACTGAGCTTGCACTTGATGCTAAGTGCTTCCTTAAATTTTGAGCCCTAAGCACCTTGCTTGTCTCACCCTATGTTAGCACTTCTGAATTTCTATTAGTATTCATGCAGCCAGGACTTAAGTTGTGAGACAGCAGTTTTCTGTGGAGCTTGTTGTGCTGGGTCAGGTGACCCTGCAGTAGAGTCTAGGGATGTACTGCTGAGAAAGTGTGTAGAACAAAGGACTCTACAGAAATGCAGAGAATGAGAAGGAAAAGTGAGCCCGTGCTTCTCAAGAGCACATTTTTCTCTTAGATTATCCCTCTGGCAGCCCTCCATCCTCCTACTCCATATGGACTAATCTCAGGCCACATGTAGATTGTTATTGTGTGACTTTCAACACCTTCTCTCCTGTGTCGAGTCCTTTCTAACCTGATCTCATGGGTTTCTTCTTATTGTTGTACTACTAGACAATTTTGGAGAATATCCTCCAATCGCTTTCTGAGAAAATGTGCATGGCAGGTTCCTTTTTTTTTTTTTAATTTTATTTATTTATTTAGAGAGTGTGTGCAAGGAGGGGAGGGGCAGAAAGAGGGGAGAGAGAATCCCAAGCAGACTCTGCACTGAGTGCAGAGCCCCACATAGGACTTGATCTCACAACCCTGAAATCATGACCTGAGCCAAAATCAAGAGTTAGATGCTCAACTGACTGAGCCACCCAGGCGCCCCAGCAGGTTCCTTTTTTTGAGAATTCATACAGCTGAAATGTTTTTTATTTCATCATCAAATCTTATTGATCATTTGGCTGGGAATAGAACTCTGCATTGAAAATTATGTCCTTGGGGCACCTGGGTGGCTCAGTGGTTGAGCGTCTGCCTTTGGCTCAGGTCATGATCCCCAGATTCTGGGATCGAGTCCTGCATCAGGCTCCTCGAAGAGAGCCTGCTTCTCCCTCTGCGTGTGTCTCTATGTCTCTCTCTGTGTCTCTCATGAATAAATAAAAATCTTTAAAAAAAAGAGAGAGAGGGATCCCTGGGTGGCGCAGAGGTTTGGCGCCTGCCTTTGGCCCAGTGTGCCATCCTGGAGACCCTGGATCGAATCCCACATCAGGCTCCTGGTGCATGGAGCCTGCTTCTCCCTCTGCCTGTGTCTCTGCCTCTCTCTCTCTGTGACTATCATAAATAAATAAAAATTTTAAAAAAAAAGAGAGAGAGAGAGAAAATTATGTCCTTAGAGAATGTTGAAAGCAATGCCCTTCTCTTGCCAGTACATACCATTTCATATTTTATTTTGTGGGTAATCTGAGAGTGTTAATTGAAATATTTCAAGTTTTCTCTTACATTCCTCTTCAAAAAAGTTATTTGTTGGGGATCCCTGAGTGGCTCAGCAGTTTAGTACCTGCCTTCAACCCAGGGCGTGATCCTGGAGACCCAGGATCAAGTCCCACGTGGGGCTCCCTGCATGGAGCCTGCTTCTCCCTCTGCCTGTGTCTCTGTCTCTCTCTCTCTCTTTCTCTCATGAATAAACAAATAAAATATTTTTAAAAAGTTATTTGTTTAGGTCTCTGTTTTTTTATGTTGGAGACTAATCAAATACTTGGTATTCCCAAGTTATCCACTTAGGATAAGGAGTGAGGCACTAAAATTTGACTGACTTCTCTGTTCTGGCCATAATGTAATGACAGTGACCAAGTTTACTCTTTCACTTGAAACAAAGACTTGTGGGTTGCCTGGGTGGCTCAGTCAGTTAAGCGCATGCCTTCAGCTCAGGTTGTGATCCCAGGGTCCTGGGATGGAGTCCTGCATCAGGCTCCCTGCTCAGCAAGAAGCCTGCTTCTTCCTCTCTCTTTGCGACGTCCCCTGCTTGTGCTCTCTCTCTCTGTCAAATAAATAAATAAAGTCTTTTTTTAAAAATTTAAGAATAAAAAAATAAAGAGATTTGTGCAAAAGAGGAGGGGAATGAAGCCAAGAAGAGGTGAACAAGCGAAACATGTCAATAATGAGCTTATTGTTTTACCTGATGTAACATAGCTGGACAGAGTGAGGTTTCTCATTCAGAAAGAGTGAAAGGTAATAATAGTGATTGTGATGGTCACTGTGATGTGCTACTAGAGACAGCCTTCAGCTCATCCGTTCCTTCAAGAATTACCAGAGCTGCATAGAGAAAAGTCATGCCCCTTCTTAGGGAGCACGGATCCAATAACTGACTGATGAAGGGTGTCTTAGCCTGGACTGTTACAGCAAATGCCACAGACTGAGAGACCTAAACAACAGATGTTTATTTTTTCACAGTTCTGGAAGTTGGGAGTCCAAGATCAGTGTGCCACCATGGTCAGGTTCTTGGTGAGAGCTCTCTCATCCTAAGTTGTACATGACTACCTTCATGTTGTATCCTTATATGGTGGGGAAACAGAAAGCTGTGGTCTTTTCTCTCTTTTTTTTTTTTAAGATTTTATTTATTCATTCATGAGAGACACAGAGAGAGAGAGAGAGAGAGGCAGAGACACAGGCAGAGGGAGAAGCAGGCTCTATGCAGGAAGCCTGATGTGGGACTCCATCCCGGGACTCCAGAATCATGCCCTGGGCCAAAGACAGGTGCTAAACTGCTGAGCCACCCAGGGATCCCCTTTTCTTTCTTTCTTTCTTTTTTTTTTTTTTTTAGATTTTTTTATTTATTCATTTGAGAGAGAGAGAGAGAGCATGAGCAGGGTGAGGAACAGAGCCGGAGGGAGAAGCAGATTCCCAGCTGAGCAGGGAGCCCGATGACAGGGCTCGATTCCAGGCCTCCAGGACCATGACCTGAGCTGAAGGCAGATGCTTAACCGACTGAGCCACCCAGATGCCTCTCTTTTCTTCTTACTTTGAGGACACACTAATCCCAACATAGGGCCCCACCCTCATGACCACATCTAAACCTAGTTACCTGCCAAAGGCCTCAACTCCAAATCCCATATGCTGGTGGTTTGGGCTTTAACATACGACTTTGGGGAGGACACAAACATTCAGCCCATAACAGAGGGGAAAAAAAGGATTGGCCATCCTCACCCTATTTTGGGCAATCCTAAAGGGCCATTTTAGCCTCAGAGGTCACCATATGACCGGCTGTGGTGGTTACTGCTAGGCAGGCACCTATTCACAATTCAACTTCTTCCTCTCAGCCTGCTTCCTTCCGCAGGTGCTGTCCTCAGCGCCTCTTAATAGACAAAGATGGCATTGAAATTCCTAAAGTTGGCCTAAATATTCCCATGGAATATTCACTTAGACCTGCTTTGCAATTTACAAGTAGCTTTTGATCACGTGTTCCTATTAGCTTCTCTAGTCCCCATGAACAACATTGTGAGGCATCACTATTTTTCTGCTTTAAGGATAAGGAAACCGAGGGTCAGAGTGAGCACTTGCCAGGGGCCACGTGCTAGAAACAAAGCTGAAATATAAGCATGGTTTCCTGACTCTGACCTTCAGAGGGGTAAGTAGCTCTGGAAAGAAAGAAAGAAAGAAAGAAAGAAAGAAAGAAAGAAAGAAAGAAAGAAAGAAAGAAAGAAAGAAAGAAAGAAAGAAAGAAAGAAAGAAAGAAAGAAAGAAAACAGGCCTTCTTCACAGTCAAGGTTAGAGAATTTCGTACACACAGCTTGACTATTTTCATGCTATTTTCTCATGCTATTTTCTTTCTTTCTTTCTTTCTTTCTTTCTTTCTTTCTTTCTTTCTTTCTTTCTTTCTTTTTTTTTTTTTTTAAGGTTCTATTCATTTATTTGAGAGAAAGGTAGCAAAGGAGCAGCGGGGGAGGGAGAGAGACAAGCAGACTCAGTGCTGAGCACGGGGCCTGACACAGGCTGATCTCACTACCCTGAGATCACAACCTGAGCCAGAATAGAGAGTCAGACGCTGAATCAATTGAGCCACCCAGGTGCCCCACTCATGCTATTTTCTGTAACAAAGCTGCCCTGTCATTTCTGAAAGTGTACTTGTTTAGATGCCAACTTGTTCACAAGTTACACTCCAAGGCCAAAGGCACTCAAAATATTAAAGAGATCAGTAGAATTTTAAAATATTGGCTCCGCTAATGAGTTTTCAGGGTTTTTTTTTTCCCCCTCTGGGAAAGTACCAGGCGAAACTGCTGTAATTCTTTCTGAGCAATATGGCACCTAGGACATAGAGATGCCAATAGTCTCCTTAGCAACCACGAGTTGCTGGAAGATGAAATCCTGATCTCTATTCATGCAGCAGATCACATGGGGTCAGGTACTGTTTATCTCTCTAACAGAAACCACAAGTCACTGGGATTTTAATTGCATCCTTAAGATCAGTAAAAAAAGAAGTAAACGGGAGAAATGAGAGCAGTTACTAATGAGCATGTAGTGAACATAAAACATTCAGTTAGCTTCTTTGAAGCATGTGCTGTTGTAAAGTATGCTTCAGAAGCCATTGCTCACACACACACACACACACACACACACACACACACACACACAGTCTTTAGGGCTTCAAACACTGCCTTCTCTTCATTAAAATTCTAAACTCACAAAGCAAGCTCATTATATGAATGTTTGGTTTGGGAGGATTTTCCAGTTACGTAGCCACTTGATCAATATATGTTTGCCTCATCCAGCATTGCTTTTAACAATCTTGCCTCCCAAAAGACCATAATATTGAGCAATCCTAGAGTCGAACTGAAGCTAAAGGATATAAATCAATATTATGCCTTTTCATTAAAATAGTCTTGCTGAGGTAGCAGGTGGTGACTGGTCATATAACCGACTGCTGAGTCCTTGACAGATGGGGTCTAAATTACATTTTCTGTTGTCTTTCTGAACTCAATTTCGTTGATTTATTTGACAAATATTTATCGATGTGTTCTTGATATTTATACGTATCAGGCACTTATTAAGACTTAAAAGTACTATACACAGTGGCATAATTCCTTTAACACAATTTCTGCACCAACAAATCCTGTGAGCCGTATTGTTTAATCACATTTATGGAAATTTACAGACTAGAGATGTTGCAGCAGAGTAGCTCCCTGCTTCTCATATGCAGAAAAAGAGTCTTTGCAAGAGTCCCAAAAAGAGCCATTTTATAAAGTTGACAGAGTATCTCGCCTTACAAATCTTTTTTTTCCATCAACCTTTTAAAAAGACTTGCTTTGGAAATCTGACCTCTGAGGGAAAGGAAATGACATTTAAAAATAATAGCTATAGCTTTTTCTTGACTTGCTGCTAAATGAAGGAGCTAGACCAAAGGCAGGCAGCCTGAGGCACCTGGGACCACTAAAAGGAACAGGAGGTTAGTCCAGATGGTATTGTACTTCTCTCTTTCGTCTTTCTTTTCCTTTTATATGTTCTTTTCTCCTGCCTGAGTTCCTATTAATGGAATTTTTATTTTTTCATTGTTATTTTTTAAAAATATTTTATTTATTCATGAGAGACACACAGAGAGAGGCAGAGACACAGGCAGAGGGAGAAGCAGGCCCCAGCACCACCACCCCTGTGGGAACCCCAATGTGGGACTCGATCCCAGGACCCTGGGATTACGACCTGAGCCAGAGGCAGACCCGTAACCAACCAACTGAGCCACCCAGGTGCCCCCTTATTGATGGAATTTAAGAGATAAAAATCTTTCTAGATTCATGGCTGGTAGCAAATATCATTTTAGATGAACCTCTGCCACTTTTTCTAGCGTGCCCCACGGGTTATTATTGTTAGAGATGCAACATTAGAAGACACAGTGATGGCTGCTTGACATGCTGTCACAAACTTACTGTTTCCAAAATACTGTGAAATTTCCCAGGGATTTGTGGAGCAATTTTGAAAGTCAAGTCAGAGTACCTTGGAATCCTTATGCAGGCAATTTGTACCAAGTTGTCAGTGCCAGCAGTGAATGTTTTAATATATGTGCACATACTTCTCCCATTTTAGGTAAGTGAAGTTCTGATCATAAGGGAATTTCCACCACCACCCCTCCCCACTTTCTCTGACATCTGCCTTCCTATGAAAAGTTGAATGATTCTATAACTACTATCATATAATGGTAGCAGAAAAGCCAGAGAACAATAATTCTACCTGTCAAGGAATTAGATTTAAGAAAATAAAAAACTTAAATACAAAACTTGAGAGCTGGAAGGGAATTCAAAGTGTCTGATTTGCCTTGTTCACTGCTCTATTCTCAGTGCAATGAATATTCAAGAACTAGGTATTGAATAACTGAAGGTATGAATTAACCACCCCCATTCTCAGAGTTTCATGTGCATATGAATCACCTGGAGATGTTGTTAAAGTGCAGATTCTGATTCAGTAGGCCTAGGGTAGGGCTCTAAATTCTGCTTTTCTTTCTTTCTTTTTTTAAGATTTTATTTCTAAGTGAGCTCTACGCCCAACATGGGACTCAAACCTGCTCTCCTACCTGAGCCACCCCGGCTGCCCTAAATTCCGCATTTCTAACAGAGCTCTGAATTGATGCGATAGTATTCTTCAGAGGATCGCTTTGAATAGCAAGATTCTAAGCCCTAAATTTCAAACTTCCCACTGGTATGTCCATCTTAAAACATACACCACTGAATTTTCCTGCAGTAGCAGCTATTTTGTTTTATCCGTTAGACCAGCAATTGTAAAAATTGGATTGTGTTATAATTGGCCTATTTGCATTACCAACGAGTATTTGGGGGGACCGTATACTAAAAAAAAAAAAAAAAAAACCACTTATCTAGTTGCTAAGAGGCATGGGTAAAAGGAGAGTTTGTCATCTGCTTCCATTTATGAAGTTGTCATTTCTTTCATAAATGACAAAATTATGGCTTATTTAGTCTCTCAAGGTGAGCACTGCTGGAGGAGGCATGCTTGTTTTCCCAGATACTATCCCATTTGCCTTTGAGTGTTAAGAAGAGAGTTTGAAGGAGCATGGGGCCGGGGCTGGGGGTGTTTTTACCAACACCCACCATATGCCTGCCTATTGAGAGGAGGAGCCTGTATTAGTTATCTACTGCTACCTGCCTCCGATTTGTGATGTCTGGGGCCTCAGCTGGAGGATTCAAAGACTAGAAGGCTGAAACAGTCTCAATGCTTGACTTAGGCAGGAGGAGCTGCTTCCCAGGGGGTTCACTCATGTAGCTGGCTGCTTGGTGCTGCTCCAGCTGGGCCTCTTTAGACTGGAACCTCTCTACCCAAGGACATCATCCACCCCACCCCCCACCCAGCTGCTGGAGTGTCAATATGGTGGTTAGCTTTGCCCAGAATGAGTTAACTGACAAAGACAAACACAGGCCTTTCCCCTTTGGCCTGAACTTGCTAACAAGGCAGGCCCTCCAACATGATCCTACAACTTCCCCTTCTCTGTCTCATGTTTGATTTGCTAAAATTAGAGCTGCTTTGCTGCTTTGTTCCCCTGTAACCACCTCAGCAAAGAAAAACTTTCCCTCTTCAGGTAACTGACTGAGACTTCTTCTGCTGGCAACAAAACAAAACAAAAACAAAACAAAACAAAACAAAAACTGTAAATCTGTAACTCCTTACCTCTCCCTGTAAAAGTCTAAGATAAAACCACCCTGCTGAGACACTCTGATCTCAGATGTAAGATGTTTCCCCTATTGCAATGGCCTGAACAAAATAATTTCTGTGTGTGTGTGTGTGTGTGTGTGTGTGTGTGTGTGAGAGAGAGAGAGAGAGAGGTGGGGGGGGGAAGGGGAAGGAGAGAGAAACAGGTGGAAAGCTATTCTTGTTATGACCTAGTCATGGTAATCACATAACTGCTTCACTTTCACCACATTCTATTTGTTTGGAGTGAATTAATAGGTGTGTCCTATATCCTATATCAAGGAGCAGGGGTACTAGGTCTTACATTTTGAAGGAAAGAGTATCAAAGAATTGCAATATAGGAAAGAAAATGAAGGAGAAAGAAGAGAGAGAAAGACTAATTTTAAAACCACCTCAGAGTGATAGCCAGTGGCAGCAGGAGATGTCCAAGACGATAGGCAGTAACTTATACCCAATAGAAGCTTGTTCAGGCATTCTCTCAATGTAAGTATTGTAGTTTTTAATTTTTCTCGCCTGGTGGAGTTTAAATATCACATAGAAAGTTCATCTAGATTCAAATAGTACTAGAGCAGATGCAACATATTTGCTGTAGTCAGCCTCTTCACAGAAGAGGATATTGGTTACATCTGTCTGGAGATGGAGAGGAATTTTTATCCCAGCCTTTGTCTTCCCACCACCTGCCAACCCCACTACCACAACCAGCAAAGTCAGGACTGTCAAGTGCACTTTGTAAATCATCAGTAACCTCCCTTTTATGCTGAAAAGGGAGAGGGGGGCTTTAGTCATTGAGGGAAGAGATTCTTGGAAGGAAGCCTCATACAGTTAACCAACATAGTGAATAAGCTGAGTCAAAAGATTTGCAGTAATTATTTCATTTAGAAGATGTCAGAAGGAGAGGGAAAAATCTATGGAAAACAAATTTGCATTAGAGTTAAATTAAAAAATGCCCAATTAGAACTCTTGTAATACTACAATGCATGACCCTTGGATCCCAATCATGACCCTTGGATCCCAATCTAGACTATAAAAATACTTATTTTTATTTTTTAAGATTTTTAAAAATGGGGACGCCTGGGTGGCTCAGTAGTTGAGTGCCTGCCTTCGGCCCAGGGCGTGATCCCGGCCAATTCTTCCTCTGGATTCTTAACAGCTATTGGATTCATGATTTACAAAGAGGATGTTTGACCCCAGTGAAAGCAATTAACATCCCTTTCACCACAAAAGCGTTCCTCACTCAAGGTTTCTAAAAGCTGGGAGGAATTGTAAAAGAATCAATATAACAAAATCACTTTTAAAGTGTGATTTATACAATAGTGTGATTTGCCTATTGCCTCTTTGGATTCAGGCTTTAGGTAAATTCTGATTATTGTTTTATTGTATATACAAAAGAGTAAACAATGATGAGTAACTGCTAAGGGTTTTCTCCCCAGCGATGGTTCAATTTGAGCCCTGAAGCCAGAAAAACAGATAACAATGGAGCGGAAATATTTCGAACTACTGTCTCCTCTCAGAAATCATTCCATCTTGATCAATCCTGTCCTCCCAAGTGTAGCTTGTTTACTAGTCCTGAGAAATTACAGAGATGTGTCCACATGGCCCTGCTAGTTACAGAACAAAGACTCATGACCCAGTCTCATTTATCCCCACACAGATCTAAACTTGTGTGCACACTGAACGGATTTACTTGGCACTTAATTCCCTTAGCAATCACAGAAGAAAGATGGCATCTTTTTCTCTGGATGCTTGATAGGCAAATGCTGGAGAAATCCATTATATCTAGGAATAAAAACAGGCAATCAGCCAGTTGCAAATTTGGGGGCTCTAATTTTAATGGCCCATGAAGGCTCTCTTAATTGGTGATCAAAGGATGTTGTGGGGGAAAACAAAAGAATAAAAGACTATGGCTTTGGGGTTGAGGGACAAAGAGGATGTGAGCCTGGAAATCAGAGAATTGCACACGGATTGCAAGCTGCTCTCCCTCCCTGAGGTACTCTTCCAGTGCTCAGAATATACTTTTTAATCCAAGTAGTCATTGCCCTATATTACCCAACCTTCACATGATGAAAACCTCACTCACTGGCCTTCACTCAGGTCTGTGCCAGAATCAAGTTTTTATCTTTCATCTCATGGGAATGTTGCTGGGAAATTTTTTCTGAAGAATAAATAGTAGAATTTGAATATACTGGTTTTGTAATCCCTAATGGAATGTTGAATCTACAAATAATCATTAATGGCTGCCAACAGCACAAAAAGAAAGAAAACTAGACGTGATATATCTCATGCTGAGAGTGCACAAGAGCCCATATGAGTCTTCATCTACCAAAATAGAACTTGCATCTGATTATGCTTTAAGATCTAACTAAAAAAAAAAAAAAAAAAAAAAAAATTCTAACTACTAATTTGTAGGAAATTCAAAGGAAGGAGAAACATCATAAATGACATCCTGAGGATACAATCAACAAAGTACAGAATGTAGAAAAGTGTACAGGAAACCTAACCCAGTTTTTTAAAGATATTTTCCTAGTTATCTCTACATCAATGTGGGGTTTGAACTCATGCCCTGAGATCAAAAGTCTTGTGTTCTTCAGACTGAGACAACCAGTTGCCCTAAATTTTTTTTTAAATAACAATGAGAAAGAGAGAGAAAAAGTGAAAGCTAAAAGATATCTCCATCAATCACAATGCATGACCCTTGGATCCCAATCTAGACTATAAAAATACTTATTTTTATTTTTTAAGATTTTTAAAAATGGGGACGCCTGGGTGGCTCAGTGGTTGAGTGCCTGCCTTCGGCCCAGGGCGTGATCCCGGAGATCTGGGATCGAGTCCCACGTTGGGCTCCCTGCATGGAGCCTGCTTCCCCCTCTGCCTGTGTCTCTGCCTCTCTCTCTCTCTCTCTCTCATGATTAAATATATGAAAATCTAAAAAAAATTTAATTAAAAAAAAGATTTTTAAAAATGTGGTAAAATACGTATAACACAAAATTTACCACCTTAACCATTCTCAAGTATACAATTCAGTGACATTAAGTACATTCACATTATTGTGCAGCCATCATCAACCAGCTCCAGGTGAATTCTTTCAACTTGCACAACAGATACTCTGTACTGATTAAATAGTAGTAACTCCTCATTCTCTCCTCCTTTTACTCCTAGCAACTACCATTTTACCTTTTTTTCTACCACATTTTTATGAAGTTGACTATACCAGGTACCTCGTATAAGAGGAATTGCACGTATTTGTCCTTTTGTGACTGGCTTATCTTAGCATAATGTCCTCAAGATTCATCCATGTTGTAACATGTGGAAGGATTTCTTTTTAAGATATTATTCATGGGAGACACAGAGAGAGTTGTGCCCCAACTTCCTTCCTTTTTTAAGGCTGGATATATGTGTGTATATATATGTATTTTAAGGTGTGTATATGTGTGCGTGCTCACGTGTGTGTGCGTATTTTTGTTTGTTTATCCTTTCTTGCTCCCATGGACACTTGTGTTGCTTCTACCTTTTGGCTATTGTGAATTTAAGAAAAAAATATTTTTAAGCTCTGGTCAAAATGATATATAAGCTTTTTCCCCTTACCTTTTCCTGTTGGTTGGAACACGCAGACATTGTAGTCCACCATGTAGGAAAGGGCAACCCCCCAGAGATGGTGAAATAGTAAGATGCAAGAACCTTTGACCCTTAACAACTTCATGAACAGAATCAATTCAGCTGGTTACCTGGGAGGGAAGTAAAATTTACATGGACAAAGCTGTGGCAAAAGCTCTCCTTATAGAAAGGAGTCTTAAACTGAACTTGTTTCAACTTTATCCATTGATGGTGGAGGCATGTGCTTGCTTTGCTTAAGATTTTCCCCTAATCCTGCCTGTGAACTCTATCCTGTCCATAACGTTTATGTATTGGGATTAGGAAATCTGATGCATCAATATGGAAACTCCTAGATTTTGCTTTTAACAGGAATCTGGACCTAATTTCTCATTGATATTCAGCACATGTGGCTCCTCTGGTTTTGAAATCTGAACACTAGTGAGGATCCATCTGTTTAATATGGTATTTTGGGACTTCCGTTATTTGCGATTTTTATCTGGATACTTTGACCAAGTGTTTCAGTATGATTTCTTAACTATAACTTAATTTAATATAGAAAGTATGATAGGATCCCTGGGTGGCGCAGCGGTTTGGCGCCTGCCTTTGGCCCAGGGTGTGATCCTGGAGACCCGGGATCGAATCCCACATCGGGCTCCCAGTGCATGGAGCCTGCTTCTCCCTCTGCCTATGTCTCTGCCTCTCTCTCTCTCTCTCTGTGACTATCATAAATAAATAAAAAAATTTTTAAAAAAATATGATAGAAAAGCTTTGGTAAATATTTATGAAAACAAATTGGATTTCATTACAGGAATGAAAAATTAAATTTTCTCATGTTTTATTTAACACTTTATTCCTAGAGTAATCCCTAATGGACAATTAAATTGACTTACTGAGAATGAGGGCTTCTTGCAGGCCACAGCAGCCATACGTTAGATCATACATGAGGAACTTCACAGAAGTGATTCAGCTGAATTACGTCATCTGTCAAGCAAAATACATCCAGAGTCTTGTCTGAACCCCCAGAAGGAACAAGACTCTGTGTGTGCTTGCATGTGTGTTTAGTTTTCTGGTACTGAGCTTGTCAGATGGTTCTATTCTGCTACACAGCAAGGAATCACAAAGCCCTGTCAGTTCTACCTCTTGAATCTATCACTATGTGTCCAATTCATCAACACCTGTTCATCTCCACTGCCACCTTCCTAATCCAAACTGCTGCCCTCTTCCACTTGGATTAGTGCAATAATATCTAAACAAGTATCTTGGTTTTCATTCTTTTTAAACATGTAAATCTGGGACACCTGGGTGGTGGCTCAGTGGTTGAGCATTTGCTTTGGGTTCAGGTCATGATCCCAGGGTTCTGGGATGGAGTCCTGCATCAGGCTCCACTCAGGGAGTCTGCTTCTCCCTCTGCCTATATCTCTGCCTCCCCCTCTTGCCTCTCTCATGAATAAATAAATAAAATCTTTAAAAAATAAAATACAATAAACATGTAAATCTAAGGAGTGCCTAACTGGCTCAGTTGGAAGAGCATGCAACTCTTGATCTTGAGGTCGTGCATTTGAGCCCCATGATGGGTATAGAGATTATTTTTAAAAATAAATAAACTTTAGGGCAGCCGGGTGGCTCAGCGGTTTAGTGTTGCCTTCAGCCCAGGGCGTGATCCTGGAGACCTGGGATCAAGTCCAGCGTTGGGCTCCCTGCATGGAGCCTGCTTCTCCCTCTGCCTGTGTCTCTGCCTCTCTCTCTCTCTCTCTCATGAATAAATAAAATCTTAAAAATAAATAAACTTTAAAATTTTTTAATTTTATTATTTTGTATTTATTTTTTAAAAGATTTTACTTATTTGAGAGAGAGTAAGAGTGAGAGAGATCACAGAGGAAGAGGAAGAGGGAGAAGCAGACTTGCTGCTGAGCAGGGAGCCTGACTCGGGGCTTGATTCCAGGACCCTGAGATCATGACCTTAACCAAAGGTATATGCTCAACAGACTGAGCCACCCAGGTGCCCCCTGTATTCAAGTTTTATAATTTTCTGCAAGTTTGGAGCTCCTGGGTGGCTCACTTGGCTAAGCTTCCAGTTCAAGGTTTGGGTTCAGGTCATGATCTCAACGTCATGAGATCAAGCCCCGTGTTGGGCTCCATGCTCAGCCCAGAGTCTGCTCAAGATTCTCTCTCTCTTTCCTTCTGCCCGCCCTCCCCCCGCTCTCTCTTTTTTTCTCTCAAATAAATACACAAAAGCCTTTAAAATAAAACTTTTCTGCAAGTTTATATTTGACCTGAACAAGGCCTTGAGAGTCTTACATTGTCTGATCCCTTCATTCCCTCTCTAACTGCCTCCACACTCAATCATTGAGCCTGCCCACGGGCATCCTCCGTGTTCCACAGACACAAACACACAGGTCCTCTCCCTTTAGGGTTTGCAGACACTACTTCCTTTTTCCAGAGCACTAAACATTTGAATACCTTTAACACCAAGCTAATAAAAACCCCAAGCTCATCACTTCTGAACTATGTTACTATTGTCTGTGCTCTTAAACTCATGTCGAGTGTATTCATATGGTGAATATTGTACATTGGCATGGTACTGTGCATTTCATCCAACTCTACACTATAAATCAGACAAACACAACAAACCAGGGCTTTTTCTGGGGGTTAGGAGAAGCCAGTTGTGAAACATTTACTAGCCCACCACTGTTATAATAAATCCTTTCTGTGCTTCCTTTCCATTATTTGACCTAAGATAATTAAGGCAGTTACCAAAGAGTTTTCAAATTATAGTGTTATATCCTTTTGATTTGTTTTCTCATTTATTCACGTAAGAATTCTATGAGGTAGGTATAATCACCCCATTTTATAAGCTAGGAAATAGGCATGGAGAGAATAAAATAAGTAGGCAAGTATGCAGCAGAGCTATGACTTGAAAATATGCTTGACTCCAAAGCTCATGTTCAACAATATAGAAGCTGTTTTAGGGGTTATTTCTTTTTGATCATGCATAACTGGGAAACAAGTTATCTCCCGGGAAGGATGGGTATTCTGGGGAAAAGAGAACTGAGGAGGTGAAGGGACGCGCAGAGAGAATTTAGAGACAGGGTTTTAGGGGCCTGGGCTGGCTCAGTCAGTTAAGCATATGACTCTTGATCTCTGGGTGGTGACTTCAAGCCACATTGGACGTGGAGCCTACTTTAAAGAAAATAAGAACAACTAGAGATGGGGTTTTACAGATTGGTATGACACTGAAGCAAAATTATCTACCCATGACATCACTAGTGTAAGGGATATCTAATTAATTACCACATTTCAGGACTCATTTGTAAATTTTGAATGAATTTTTTTTTTTTTTTTTGGTGATTGGAATTACATATTCCCCCCATTTTTATTTAAATTCCAGCTAGTTAACATACAGTGAGATATTAGTTTCAGATGTAGAATTCAGTGATTCATCACTTACATACAATACGCAGTGCTCATCATATCAAGTGCACGCATTAATACTCATCACTTCTTTAACCCATCCTCCCACCCACCGCCCCTCCAGCAACCCTCAGTCTGTTCTTTGTAGTTAAGAGTCTGTTTCTTGGTTTGCCTCTCTCTTTTTTTCCCCTTGTATGTTCATTGTTTTGTTTCTTAAATTCCACATACGAGTGAAATCATATGGTATCTGTATTTCTCGGGCTGATTTCCCTTAGCATAATACCCTCTAGCTCCATCCATGTCATTTCATTGCAAATGGAAAGATTTCATTCTTTTTTATGGCTAGGTAATATTCCAGTATATTTATATACCACAACTTTTTTTTAAAGATTTATTTATTTATTTGAGAGAGAGAGAACATGAGCAGGAGGGACAGAGGGAGAGGGAGAGAGAATCTTGAGCAGATGCCATTCTCCGCACAAAGCCCTACATGGGGCTCCATCCCAGGAACCTGAGATCATGACCTGAGCTGAAATCAAGAGTCAGACACTCAACCAACAGTGCCACCCAGGCTCCTCAAATATATCACATCTTCTTTGTCCATTCATCAGTTGATAGGCATTTGGGTTCTTTCCATAATTTGGCTATTGTTGATAATGCTGCTATAAATATTGGGGTGCATGAAAATCTTTGTGTTAATAGCCAATTCAGGGCCACCTGGCTGACCCAGTCAGTAGAGCATGCAGCTCTTGATCTCGGGGTTGTGAGTTTGAGCTTCATGTTGGGTATAGAGATTACTTAAAGAAAATATAATCTTAAAAAAAAATAACCAATACATAGTAAGTCTAGTATATTAAGAAGAGTTCTGTGGTGGTGTTCTTTGACTTGTTAGAATGTTTTTGAGTATGAACAAATAGAATCTCTGGCATGGAAAACCACTGGGCCAATGGGTATGGCCAAGGACAATATCTGAGAGTGAACTTATAAACAGAAAGAGTTAGGGCCCCCAGAAAAAATAAAGACTTGAGATATAGGTTTCATGATACTAGAGAAGTCATTTCAGGTCCCCAGCTAGTTTCTCCTGGCTCTCCTTACTCTAGCACACTTATTGCAGAACTTCTTAGGTGGTGTCAGGTTTACAAAGAAATGCAAAAACCTCAGTAGTTAAGGATTTTAAAGGAACAAAAGTAATGTAAATATGAACAGTCTCTACCAGGTCAGGAAATAGCAGCCTAACCCTATCAGAGACAATAAATCAATGGTAAAACTCCCAGTGCTTTTCAACAGTAAGCAAGACCCTGCATTCCTTACCTGAGAAAATGAGTCAAGACGCCATCCAGTATATACCACTGTCAGAACATGTCAGGAATTTTTTGGTCAGCACCAGTGAGGTAATCTGTCACATGAGCTCTCTCTGTCCACCAAAGAAGGATTAGGGGACCCACCTAATATTAGACCTCCTGCTCTTCCGCCTAAGAGAAACAACTCACCTGTTACAATTCTTTTTTTCTTTTGCTAATAACTTCCTTGCTCTACCGTCCTTCCTATAAAAATCCTTCCATTTTGTGCTACTCCTGGGAGCTCCTCTCTACTTGCTAGATGGGATGCTGTTGAATTCATGAATTGCTTAATAAAACCAGGCTTTACTTAGTTGAATTTTTGTTTTTTTAACTGTGTGCACGCACGCACACACGCACACATGCACACACACACATATATACACATACACACTTATTTGTTTCCCTGGAAAACCTCCAAACTTAAACAGATGTTGGTAATCAGAATGGGTCTAGAGGAACTGTATGTTAAGAATGAATTTTATGAATTGGTTCCGGGTTTCTGCAATTATCTCTCTAATCTGATTAGATTTAAAGACACTAATGACTCTATTTACAGTAGTAAACAAAGTACTGATAGTCCATTGTGTGACCTTTAGAGATACACAGAA
The DNA here is from genome assembly GCF_011100685.1 of Canis lupus familiaris. Lineage (NCBI taxonomy): Eukaryota > Metazoa > Chordata > Mammalia > Carnivora > Canidae > Canis > Canis lupus. Next base: position 5,878,095 of record NC_049243.1, on the reverse strand, counting down.
CACCTGCATTGGCCATGCCTAATTGAGCACTTACAAGAAGCAAAGACCTGGGTAACTGTGTATGTGATACTCTCAAACATTCTTGGAAAACTAACAAATACAATGAGATTGGCTGGTTGCTCCTAATGTTGCTGGACAAAGTGGTGAAAGAGAAAGACAAGCTCAGGAATTCGAATTTCCAGCTCAAGTGCTGTATACAGGACCAGAAAGCTAAAAAGATAAAAGAGAAGATAAAGATCAAAATCTTTATCTCCTGTAGCTGCAGGGCTGAGATGGCAAAAATCAAACACAGATGCTCTTTTTGGGACTTGTGGAATTATAATATAGGTTGAACTCTCAGCTGTTCAACTCAAAGGAGTGTGTTTATTTATTTTTTTTAAAAATTTATTAATTTATTCATGAGAGACACACACACACCACACACAAACACACACATACACACACACAGAGGCAGAGACACAGGCTCCATGCAGGGAGCCCGACATGGGACTTGATCCCAGGTCTCCAGGATCAGGCCCTGGGCTGAAGGAGGCGCTAAACTGCTGAGCCACCTGGACTGCCCAAAGGAGCATATTTAAGTGAGGGAATTGATTGAGAAAGGACTGGATCCTCTGTGTTTGGAATGGGGATATGTGGGAAGATCCTGATGAAGCTGGGAACATTGAAGCCCTAAATTCAGGTGAGTCTTCTTTGCCAGTGGAAGCAGCCTTTGCACCCCCACATGGAAGCAGCTTCCCCACCTCCAGTGGTTGTGTCCCCGACATCCCCTAACCTCCTCTGAGAAGATTAAGGAAGACATTGTAATAACTTCCCATCCAAGACAGTTGTCTTGCTCAACAATGCTAATTCTCTTGGGACACCTGAGTGGCTCAGTGGCTAAGCATCTGTCTTTGGCTTGGGTCATGTCCCGGGGTCCCGGGATCAAGTCCCGCATTGGGTTCCCCATGGGGAGCCTGCTTCTCCCTCTGCCTCTCTCTGTGTGTCTCTCATGAATAAATACATAAAATTTTAAAAACAAAACAAAACAATGCTAATTCTCCTCAGGACTCACCACTTACCAACTCTCTTGGCTCCTAGACCTGTAACTAAACTCAAGTTTCAACAGGTCCCAAGGGTGAGGTACCAAGTGTGACCCAGGAGAGGTACACTATACTTCAAAAGAACTGAAGTTTTCTAATTTATACAAGTAGAAATCCAGGGAACACATGTGTTTGAGAATGGATATTAGCCATGTGGGATCATGGTGGAAGGAACACAAAATTGGATCAGACCAAAATTATTACTCTCTGGCATATAATGGGCCCTCAGGAAGGTGAAAAATCTAGCTGTGATATCTAACACTGTTGATCTCCAGAGTAAATCTATGACTCTGGTTCACAGTGTTAGAGGCAGTTAGGTTCTAACAGGATGGCTGTGTTTCAGGATTTCTTTTCCTCTGGTGTCCATGGTTCTTGGTTACACCACTTTCAAGAATGAAGAGGTAGACCAGGCAAAGAGTGGTGGGCAGCAAGGCAAAGGTGGTAGTACAAATCTCCTGGAGAGTGAGAGAGGACCCGAGAGGGTTGCCGTTTTGGCATTTAAGTCTAGGGGATTTTTTTAAAAAAGATTTTATTTATTTATTTGGAAGAGAGAGCACAAGCAGAGGGGAGGGCCAGAGGGAAAGGGAGAAGAAGATGCCCCGTTGAGCAGGGCACCCCATGTGGGGCTCAACCCCAGGACCCAGGGATCATGACCTGAGCTGAAGGCAGCAGACCAACCAACCAAGCCACCCAGGCGCCCCTAAATTTAGGGGGTTTTATGAGATTGTTAGTGGGCTGCTTTAATCTGATTAACCCTCCATGCACCTGTCACCCAATCAGGTTTTGGTCCTTGTCCAACCTATCAGGTTGTTTGGGAGGGAAAGGGTGCAGGTCTTCTTTCAGGGTGGTATAGAGTAACATGATGGGCTCTTTTTCCTTTTAAGTGTAGCTTCCTCTTAGGATGGGACCCCTTGCCCCTGCCGCCTTTCTTCCGACCATCCTCCATTAACAGGAGACCAGCAAAGGGAGAGTCAGGGTCAGCTATCAGGAAAATCAGATACCTGTCATGCCAGCACTCTAAAACAAAGCCACAAGAAGCTGGATCAAACCAGACAGGTTCAAGAGTAAGAAGGCCAAGACCCTGATCAAGTAAGGGAGAAAAGAAAATTTCTCTCAAAGAAATCTAGTCCTTAAACAATACATATTCCATCCCCTTGTCAACAATTGTCAATAAAAGATAGAGACCCAAACCCCAGGATGCACAGCTCTCCTGTGAGCTTGCCTGTTCTCACATCTTGTGATGTGTTCTCTCACTTTAATAAACTCTTCACCTGTACCACTCAACCACTGTGTCTGGTCCATCCTTGATTTCTTTCTTTCCTTCTTTCTTTTTTTTTTTTTTTAAGATTTTATTTATTTATTCATGAGAGAGAGAGAGAGAGAGAGAGAGAGAGGCAGAGACACAGGCAGAGGGAGAAGCAGGCTCCATGCAGGGAGCCTGATGTGGGGCTTGATTCTGGGTCTCCAGAATCATGCCCTGGGCAGAAGGCAGATGCTCAACCGCTGAGCCACCCAGGCGTCCCCCTTGATTTCTTTCTTGTGGGGACACTGAATGCCTCCAACATCCCAGGGACAGGCTGGGGAAATGCCTCAGAGTCTGGGGGGCTCCCCAATGCAGCTGGCAATAACAGAGCTGTCTTGTTTCTCTCACAGCTCTTAAGCATTCCTCCTCAAGCTGGGAGCGTTTGAAAAGGACAGATAAAAGTTTGTTCTTTGTTCCACACTATATGAGGATGGGGTGCTAAATAGTTTTTTTTTTTCTTCTTCCATATGTATGTATGTGTGTATGTAATGAGTGAACCTTTTTGCCCAACATGGGGCTTGAACTCAGGATTTGGATATTAAGAGTCGCATGCTCTCCTGATTGAGCCAGCCGGGCACCCCACCCTGTGTAATCTCTTTAAAATCTTGCACTTTTTTCTTCTCTAGCCATTTCTTCTTTACACATTTGTTTTGCCTCATTCCCCATGTACACACACACACACACACACTCATTTTGAGTCTTCTCATGACCCATAGATTAAGATCTTAATCCTTTAGAGTCCATTACTAGGGTACTCTAGGCTGCATTAATTCCCTTTTCGCATGGTGTCATGTTTCATGTTTTTCTGCTGTATCAAAGCTCAAAGCAGCTGTCTTCACCCTTTAAATGTCTTTTTTTTTTAAGATATTATTTATTTATTCATAAGAGACACACAGAGAGGCAGAAGCAGAGGGAAAAGCAGGCTCCCTGTGGGGGAGCCCAATGTGGGACTCCCAGGATCTGGGATCACACTCCAAGCCGAAGGCAGAGGCTCAACCACTGAGCCATCCAGGTGTCCCCACCCTTTTTAATGGGCCCTTTCCTAAGCCATGACACAAGAATGTAACCTTCCTTTTCAACCCATGCCTGGTTTCCCATCTTTCCTATTAGTTTCCTCGGCTGATCACAGAAACCTGACAACTTTTCCTGGCCCTATGAGGCCCAGACTTGGAAATTCCTCAATTATCTGCGTGGCTCTGATATTTGATTCAATACATCACTTGCTATTCTTACAATATTTTACTATTTGTTTCTCTTTCAGCAAATGTTCATTCAGCTAAAGCCTATTGAAATCTGACAATGTGTCTATCATATACCTTGCTTGCTGTTGTGGATACAAAAATGAATAAAACACTATTTCCACCTAGGAGGAGCTCATAGTCTAGAAAGCAAAGGCAGCGTGTCAACATGCACATAGTGGCGCAGGGTAATAAGTATCCCATTGTGATGTGAAGGAAAACCAACCTCCTCTGGGGAACTTAATGAAAGGTTTCATGGGAAGTGACATTTCCCTAAGTCTGGAAACCCAAGAAGGAGTTTGCCAATCAGAGGACAGGGGTGAGAAGGAGGGTCAAGGAAGAATAGGGCATCTCTCCATGAGTAAAGGGCATCCAGTGGGCAGAGGCTCTGAAACAACTGAGGAAGATCCTGATGTCTCTGGGGAGGTCCCAAGGCAGGTGTGGTGCATGAGCCACTGGGTCGCAGGGAGCCAACCGAGAGGGCCTTGGTAGAGAGCAATGAATTTTATGCTAGAGGCAAGGAGACCGAGAGGAAACTGCAAGCTGGGGATTTGAACTCAGGACTTGGATATCAAGAGTCGCAGGTCTACTGCCGTTGATCTAATTAGATGGGCCTCGAGTTTTGGAGTCTGAAAGGGGTGCGCTCTGTTTAATTGGAAGTGCTCAGGATAGTCTCTCACCCGAGACACTCCTTTTTTCTTTTTCCTCCCCGAGGGTCTACGAACTGCATGCTTGAGACCTTCCCAGGGCCACCGATTGCACCCCAGTGCCCACGTGCGCTAATTCACTTCCTCCCTCCCTATCCTCAGAAAGGTTGCGTCTCTCTCCTTGGCCAGGGTTGGACACATCCGGACAGCTTTCCTCTCTTTGAACCCCATTTTTGTTTTGTCGCTTTGTCTTTCTTCGCATACGCTGACCTGGTCTTTAAAAGCATGTGTAGGGCAGCCTTGGGGGGGGGTGGTGCAGGGCAGGGGGCTGCCTTGGAGACCCAGGATCGAGTCCCACGTGGGGCTCCCTGCATGGAGCCTGCTTCTCCCTCTGCCTCTCTCTCTCTCTCTCTCTCTCTCTGTGTCTCTCATGAATAAGTAAATAAAATCTAAAAAAAAAAAAAAAAAAAAAAACCAATTGTGCAGGGTAGCCCCGGTGGCTCAGTGGTTTAGCTCCTGCCTGCAGCCCAGGGCGTGATCCCTGGAGACCCAGAATCAAGCCCCACATCAGGCTCCCTGCATTGGAGCCTGCTTCTCCCTCTGCCTGTGTCTCTGCCCTCTCTCTTTCTGTGTCTCTCATGAATAAAGAAATATAATCTTAAAAAAAAAAAAAAAAAAGCATTGTGCAGGGCAGCCCTGGGGGCTCAGCGGTTCAGCTCCTGCCTGCAGTCCAGGGCGTGACCCTGGAGACCCAGGATCCAGTCTTGCATCGGGCTCCCTGCATGGAGCCTGCTTCTCCCTCTGCCTGTGTCTCTGCCTCTCTCTCTCTCTCTTTGTGTATCTCTCATGAATTAAAAAAAAAAAAAAAGCATTGTGCACATCTCTGTTTCATCCCACCGTGGGTCTTAGCAGCTCAGACGCGGGCCCGTAGCCACGCCCACTCGGAGGGGCCCGTGCGGCCCGCGCGAGGAGGTTTGTCCCGACCGGCGCCCCGTTCCGCCAGGCGCGGCGCAGGCGCACTTCCGGCCTCGCGGCGGCGCGTCTCTCTTTCCGGGGATTCCCTTCGGCCGGGCGGGCGGGCGTCTCCGGCCGCGGCACCTCCAGCTCGGCGCTCCCTTGCGCGGTCCAGCCCCCGGGGCCGCTGCTCCGGCCGCTCGGCCTCCCCCGGCAGTAGTCGACCCATGGCCGAGCGAGGGGAGCTCGATCTGACCGGCGCGAAGCAGAACACCGGAGTGTGGCTGGTGAAGGTAAGTTCGCGCGGCCCGGCTGGCGCGGCTCCTCGTGTGAGGAGTTGGAGAGACTGCAGAGCGGCGCTGTCCGGGAGCCGCGGGAAGTTCCCTGCGGCCGTGTCGCCGCAGCTACAGAGGCAGGAGGCGTCGTGCGAACTAGCTGGCAGACGAGGAACTTGGTTGGGGCGGCGGGGGGGGGGGGGGGGGGGGGGGGAAGGCCAGACCCGCCGGGACGGGATCCCCTGGGGCCCTGCGTCCCCGGCCGCGGGGGTGGGTGGGTCTTCCTCACCTGAGGCTCAGCACCTTCTGCAGCCGCGAGTCCGTAGGGAGAAGCGGGACCCCTGCCACCCTGTACGACTCTCCCTCGGCCTGGAAGACAGAACCAGTCCCTGTGCGCCCGCCGACCTGTCCTTTCAGGGTGGGGGCCCTTATTAGGGGGGGTCTCAGGAGAGCTGAGGGCTCTGAGCTCACGGAGAGGCTATCGAGCTGGAGCGCCTTTACACTGTGGGGTTTTTTTTTTTTAAGGTAAAGACAGCACATTATTCATTCATTCATTCATTCATTCATTCACTCGAGACACAGGCAGAAGGACAAGCAGGCTCCACGCAGGGAGCCCGACGTGGGACTCGATCCGGGGACCCCTGGGTCATGCCCTGGGCTGAAGGCAGGTGCCAAACCACTGAGCCACCCAAGGGCCGCCCCAGGACAGCAGTCTTGGTTATAGTCCTGAGTGAGCGCTGTTATTTGTGCTTTACTTGTTTTTTTTTTTTTTTTAAGATTTTATTTATTTATTCATGAGAATACACAGAGAGGAGAGAGACAGAGGCACAGACACAGGCAGAGGGAGAAGCAGGCTCCATGCAGGGAGCCCGAAGTGGGACTCGATCCCAGGACTCCAGTGTCATGCCCTGGGCTGAAGGGAGACACTCAGCCACTGAGCCACCCAGGCGTCCTGGTAGATGTCACAGTTTTTACCCTGTCAGGGAGCGAAACCACTGAGCCACTCAGGGATTCCCCCCCCCCCCCCCACCTTTTTTTTTTCTTTAAACTTTTATCACATGGCTAAGTTCTCAACAATTAAATCTGAGGGGCAGGGGTGCTTCCCATCCACCTCTCTAAAAAAAGCTCCCTTAGGATCAGTTGCTAGCATGTCAAACCTGTATTATACTTTTCAAAGCACTTGTGGGATCTCCAGGTGGCTCAGCGGTTTGGCGTCTCCCTTCAGCCCAGGGCTTGATCCTGGAGACCTGGGATCGAGTCCCGTGTTGGGTTCCCTGCGTGGAGCCTGCTTCTCCCACTACGTGAGTCTCTGCCTCTCTCTCTCTCTCTCTGTGTGTGTCTGTCATGAATAAATAAATAAAAATCTTAAAAGTGTTATTATATTTTTCAAAGCACTTGTTAGAGTCTAAGGATTGTGTGTTCATGTGTTTGATGCTGGTTACTTCCATCTTTCTAGTGTGGGTGCACTCACATTCTATGAAAATGGGATCCTTGCTTGTCCCAGCCAGAATTGCAATTGACTCCGGGTTATTGCTCAACAGCTATGGAATGAATGAGTGAGTGAATGAATGAGTGGTCTCTTATTTATTGTTCTTCAACTCCAGCTTTAGTCTCTGGCGCTCCTTTGACTTCTCAGAGCTTTATCAGTATGACCTAAAGGGCTGGAGTAAGTTTCTCCTAGTGCCTTTCTCTTGCATGCCAAATGGAGGAGAATCATTGAGGAGATCTCCCTTGCAGGTTGAAAGAGCTTGAAAAAACGGTGGAACTTGAGACAGTGCGTTAGTTCTTGAAGCACAATAAATGCTCAGAAAATCTTGTTTGCGTTACACAATTTGGATGGGTGGACAGAAAGGTATTAGCATAGTGTATTATGGAGAGTAGAACAGAAAGCCAGGACTGAAAATGCATATTAACATGTGTCCTTGGGAAAAAAAGGAGATTATTATGCTTAGAGCAGAGGATTTGTGTAAAAAAAGTTTGGGACTGTATACTCCTATTATCCTATTGTGAAATTGGGATGTCTTTAGTCTGCAAGAAGTGAGGAGCCTTTTGGAAGGTTTTGAGAAAGGCAAGGATGCAAATAGTTCAAGGGAGGGAAAAAAAGCTTGAGAGGAAGCTAACCAGAGTCAAAATTAGAAAATTATCACAGCATCATAGGTATGTGATAATGAAGTCTGGGGAGTTAGGGAAACATTTTCAGTAAAAGTTGTTGGGATTTGGTTACGGACCAAATAAATGAGAATGTGAAAGAATAGAATGAATCTAAAATGAGATGAAGATAAAATATTTTAGTGTTCTCTCATGTATGGGTATTTGAATACATTTTATCTCTTTAAATTTTTTAAAAACATATTTTATTTATTTGACAGAGCACATGTGCACAAGCAGGGGGAGGGAGAGGGCTCCCCTGCTTAGCGGGGAGCCTGACCTGATCTGAAGGCAGACACTGACTCAACTACCCAGGCGCGTCTCCATTTAATCTCTTTAAAAAGAACTCAAGCCAATGATTTGTTCTTGTCTGTAAAGGTAGTTGTTAGACTATTTTCTGTTTACAGTATCACTGTTTCTTCTTATCAGCTTGGTATATAGTATATCTTTTTCTAATCTTATGTATTAAAAAAATAACAGGCTGGCAGATAGATCTTCCCAGGGTGTGAAAGGACTTTCTTGCTAGTTCGTGTCCTTCGACAAATTTATCTCTGACAGATGACAAGAGTTGCTAGCGAACACTTTCTGCTCTAAAGTCCACTCGTGTTCTTTATTTAAACTTTTGTTTCTGCTCCATTGAAGAAGACCCAGTAGACAGTGAAGTTTGATTCGCATAGCTGTCAGATAACTTGAACTTGTTTCATTTGCACCGGGCTTAGTATCCAGTGTGATTTTCAGGCTCATGCTTGACCATTCTTGGATTTTCATCTCTGGATTATAGGAATAAATTCTAGGACTGCATCACATTATAATGGTCAATTTCATCTTTTGGCTTTCTTTGCGTAATACTAAAATATACTGCTTAGAAAGTGTGTCTTTGTTCTTATCCATTCAGAATTTGTGACTAGAATTACATACTGACTTCAGCTCTCTTCTCTAGATGTTCACAGGAGTTCTGTTCTTTGAGGATCATTTGCTGCAAAACCTGTAAATTTCTTTCTAGAGTGTTTCCAAGTTTATGGGCCATCTTGTATATGTTTTATTAATTCCACCACTAGAAAGGTATAAAACAAGAGAAATACAGGAAGGTATAATATACATATAAGATCTCAGAGTTTTGAGCAGGAAAATAGTTGTTTTTCTGGCTGGAGCAGGGAAGACTTCATGGAGAAGGTGACATTTAAGAAGAGCCTATGGAGTTGACTAGTTAGGAGAAAACTTCCCAGCAGGACTGAGAAGAACTAGAGTGTGTTCAGGAAAAAGTAAATATAGTAGAAGATTGTGTCCCAGAATATCCAGTACCAGTACTGTTCTGGCTTTATGAAATACCATTTCTGGGGTTTTGAATACCACAAATCTACAAGAGATTGATGATTCAAACAAGTTTTTTGTTTTGTTTTGTTTTGTTTTTTAAGGATTCTATTTATTCATGAGAGACACAGAGAGGCAGAGACACAGGCAGAGGGAGAAGCAGGCTCCACGCAGGGAGCCTGACATGGGACTCGATCTTGGGTCTTCAGGATCACGCCCTGGGCTGAAGGCGGTGCTAACCCCCTGAGCCACCACGGCTGCCCTCAAACAAGTTTTGATCGGTAATAGATATGATTGGATTTTTATTTTTTTTAATTTTTTTTAAATTTGTTTATGATAGTCACACAGAGAGAGAGCGAGAGAGAGAGAGAGAGGCAGAGACATAGGCAGAGGGAGAAGCAGGCTCCATGCACCGGGAACCCGATGTGGGATTCGATCCTGGGTCTCCAGGATCGCACCCTGGGCCAAAGGTAGGCGCCAAACCACTGCGCCACCCAAGGATCCTGATATGATTGGATTTAATGTTACATAGATGTCACAGTTTTTTTTTTTAATTTAATTTATTTATTCATGAGAGACACAAAGAGAGGCAGAGACATAGGCAGAGGGGGAAGCAGGCTCCCTGAGAGGAGCCTGATGTGAGACTCGATCCTGTGACTCTGGGATCACGACCTGAGCTGAAGGCAGACACTCAGCCGCTGAGCCACCCAAGCATCCTGATAGATGTCACAGGTCAGGAGGGACAGGAGAAAAACGAACTTAGCTTTCATATGTACCAAGTATTATTTTTTTTAATGTACCAAGTATTTTATACAAAGCAAGCCTATGAATTAGATACTAAGTATCTGTGTTTTTCAGATGATGAAATGGAGGCTTAGGTTATCTTACCAAGTATGGAACAATGTTTCAAATTTGGGTCTATTTGGCTACACAGCTCACCTCAAGAATAGGAAGTAGGAAAGAGTTTAGGGCTCTTTCATGGGTTTTCTCCCTGGGGAATAGAGGTGAGGTGAGGACTCCTTTTCTTCCTTTCCTTCCTTTCTTTTGGAGATAGCACAAGTGGGAGGGAGGGGCAAAAGGAGAGGGAGAAACAGATTCCCCACTGAGCAAGGAGCCTGATGGGGGGCTCAGCTCCAGGACCCCGAGATTATGACCTGAGCTGAAGGCAAACAACCCAAGGGCTCCTGGGGACTTCATTTCTCTGACCTTGGGTCTTGTAAGTTCCACATGGTGATATTTAAGAAAACGTGGGAGTAAAAGCTGCATGTCACAGATTGGGCTTCCTCAGAAGCTAATTCTGAGATGATTAGGTTTACCAGGGAGCTCTTGGGATCATCACCTGTGGAAGGAAGAAGACAAACAGAATTGGTTAGAGGGTATGATGCAGTGTCAAGGAAAGCTGAGGATGATTCCACAGGGAGTCCTCCAGGTGTCTTGATTTGGGGTGAGGTATACCCTGTGTTGACCAATTACCACATGTGGTTTGTCCTGGGAAAAATATGTGATCTTGGTCAGAGGGCGGTGCTGAAGAGGGGCTCACAGCTAGGGGCTGTGGCCATACTCCCAGCAGCTGGGAGAGTAAGGCCTTCAGTCCTAAAGGGGGGAGATGAGTGTCACATTACAGTGTCCATTACAGTGCCCTTAATGTGCTTGTATTTTGGGGGAAACAGGGTTTGGAGACTAGTAGTTGGGGAACTAGATACTTGCTGAAGCAAAGTTGGCAGAGAAACTCCGGGGAATAGTGTCTGTACATACCACCTTAGCACCTGGGCTTCCGAGTCATAGTTGACCTGCCTGCCATGAGCAAACGGGTGAGCAGGTTGATTCATCCCACAAGCTTTTAGTGATTGCTGGTCACCACGCCAGGCTCTGAGTATATTAGGGTGAGCCGAAACATGGCCTGTGCTCTGTGAGCTAGGATATATGGCCTACTGCGGGAGACAGACATCCGCCTGATAGTAGTCCTGATGAAAGCAGTTACAGACAGATATGGATACTGGAGCCAGAATACTGTTCTGTGAGTGTGGATAATAAAGAAACGTGCCCAGACCTCTAGTCTTGAGGTCAAGGGACATTTCCCTGGAAGTAATGCCTAAGTGTGTCATTTTCTGTTACTGTCTTGGGAAATCAGAAAACATCCCATGTTGTACCTATTATCTTGTTTCCACCTGATTTTCTTTCTTTCTTTCTTTTTTTTTAAATTTTTATTTATTTATGATAGTCACAGAGAGAGAGAGAGAGGCAGAGACATAGGCAGAGGGAGAAGCAGGCTCCATGCACCGGGAGCCTGATGTGGGATTCGATCCCGGGTCTCCAGGATCGCGCCCTGGGCCAAAGGCAGGCGCCAAACCGCTGCGCCACCCAGGGATCCCCCCACCTGATTTTCTTAATGAATGTGGAGACAGTCGAAACAACACATATCACACAAGTGACGTGTTGACAGTGTTTTGGGAAGATTTACTAAGAGTAGAATTCAGGTGTTCTTATTTTAAAAAGCTGATTATGTGAGATATCTTTTTTTTTTTTTTTTTATGTGAGATCTTAATTGGCTTGACTGTAGTAACCATTTCACTTTGTATATCAGATCATCGTGTGTTGTATACCTTAAATATATATAATTTTATTTAAAAGTAAAAGAATGTTTTAATGAAAAATATCAGGCATTCAAAATAAAGTGTTTTGGAGGCTTGGGACCATATATACTATTAGTTTTTCTTCCTCATCTCCCCTTTTTCAGACTTCATGCTAATGGGCTGGAACTTCTGGGAAGCTCATTTCCTTTTATTTATTCATTTATATTTTTTATTTTTTAAAAGATTTTATTTATTTATTCATGAGAGACACAGAGAGAGAGGCAGAGACACAGGCAGAGGGAGAAGCAGGCTCCATACAGGGAGCCCGATGTGGGACTCGATCCCGGGTCTCTAGGATCATGCCCTGGGCTGAAGGCAGCACTAAACCGCTGAGCCACCCAGGCTGCTTGGAAGCTCATTTCCATAAGTGTTTGGTATGGAGAGATATACGTATAGGATTGACATACTATCGGGATCCCTGGGTGGCGCAGCGGTTTGGCGCCTGCCTTTGGCCCAGAGCGCGATCCTGGAGACCCGGGATCGAGTCCCACATCAGGCTCCCGGTGCATGGAGCCTGCTTCTCCCTCTGCCTGTGTCTCTGCCTCTCTCTCTCTCTCTGTATGACTATCATAAATAAATAATAAAAAAATTAAAAAAAAAAAGGATTGACATACTGTCCTCAATGTATTCAGTTTTTCATTGAAAGAGTATAGCATTTTGGCAACCTTTTGGATTAAATAAGCTGGTAGGCTTCCCTGGGAACTTACGATTTTTTAAAAAAGATTTTATTTATTCATGAGAGACAGAGAGAGGGAGGCAGAGACATAGGCAGAGGGAGATGCAGGCTCCCTGCAAGGAACCCGATGTGGGACTCAATCCCAGACCCCCAGGATCACGCCCTGAGCCGAAGACAGACGCTCAACCACTGAGCCACCCAGGCATCCCACGATTTTGATGATAATGATGATAATGCAGTATGAGTTCCAGACTTCTTTTTATGAACTAACTTCTGGAGCATAATCTTTTTTTTTTTTTTTTTTTTTTTTTTTTGAGCATAATCTTTTTTGTAAGTTGTCCGTTGCTCGTATCAGGTACAACTTATTGTAGTGAATTTGATTCTTCAATTTGTTTTAGTGTACGATATAGCCTTCACTTAGAACTTCTAGTTGTTTGATGGCTAAAATTGTAGTCACCAGCAGTTTGATCAGAGACTTCTGACCTGGTTAATGTAGTGAAGAAGTGTGGTCTCCTCAAGAGTTCCAGCGCTCCAAAATATTCTTGTCTCTCCTCTATCTTAATAGCACCTCAAGGAACCAGCAGTAAGTGGACAAAGACAGATTGGAAAATGATACTCTCCACTCTTGGCATTTTCTTCCTTCCCCCTTATTTTAAGATGGATCGCTGAATAAGGTTTCTCTCTGAGAATGCACTGAGGTTTATTAAAATTCTGCATCCTAGATTTATCCCAATAATGCCATTGTTATTACATTAACATTAGCTAATGTTTCTTTGTATCCAATCATTAAAATAACTGCTGCTGCTATGTGCCAGGCTATTTTAGATGCTAGGAATATGACAGTAAACAAAACAGACAAAATATCTGCCTCTTGCAGATTACGTTCTAATGGGGAAGGAGAATAGACAGTAAACGAAACATAGCCCATGATAAGTGCTATGAAGAAAAATGAATAAGTAAAATGTATAGTAAGTACCTGGGGGTGCCATTTTAAATAGGGTGGGGAAAGGATGCCTGGGTGGCTCGGTGGTTGAATGTCTGCCTTCAGCTCAGGGTGTGATCCTGGAGTCCCAGGATCAAGTCCCACATCAGGCTCCCTGCAGGGAACCTGCTTCTCCCTCTGCCTGTTGTCTCTGCCTCTCTCTGTGTCTCTCATGAATACATAAATAAAATCTTAAAAAAAAAAAAAAAAGATACAATGGGGAAGTGGATGCCTGGGTGGCTCAGTGGTTGAGTGTCTGCCTTTGGCTCAGGTTGTGATCCAGGGTCCTGGCATCAAGTCCCACATCAGGCTCTCCATGGGGAGCCTATTTCTCCTGCCTGTTTTTCTGCCTCTGTGTGTGTCTCATGAATAAATAAACGAAATCTTAAAAAAAAAAAAAAGGGGGGGGGGCGAGGAAGGCCTCACTGATACCAGGTAGTCTGTGACCAATTTTAGTATTGATATAGACTACTAGTATTTTAGTATTCGGCAGTATTTAGTCTGCCGAAGGGAGCACAGTGGTCTGTGATCAGAGACCTAAAGGATAATATGGGGTCATGCCCTCCAGATAGATGGGGCAAAGAGTATTCCAGACAGAAGTAGCACCAATTCAAAGGCCCTGGAATATGAGTTGCTGGCAATGTTCACAGACCAGTGTGGTTAGAGTCAAGTGAGTGAGAGAAAGTAGTAGGAGATGAGGCCATGGGGAGGCAGGGGGCTGAAACATATAAGACATTATAGGATTTTTTTTTACTCTTGAGTGAAATGGGGAGCCAGTAGCCCTAGAGCAGTAGCATGGCATGGTAATTATGGAGCTACACTACCTAGGTTAGAATCCTGGCTTCACCACTAGTAATTGTGAGACCTTGGGCAAATAATAACTTTTTGGTTTCATTTTTTTATCTGCAAAAATGGGATAATAATAAGGGTGCCTGGGTGGCTCAGTCAGTTGGGCATCTGGCTCTTGGTTTTGGCTCAGGTCATGATCTCCTGGTTGTGGGATCCAGCCCTGCCTCGGGCTCTTTGTATAGTGTGGAGTCTGCTTCAGATTCTGTCTCCCTCTCCCTCACCTTCTCTTTCTCTCAAATAAATCATTTAAAAATTGGGATAATAATAGAGTTGTTATGAGGATTAAGTAAACTAACATTTATAAAGTGATTAGAAAAGTACCTGGGTTATAGTAAGTAGTAAGTAGATGTCTATTAAATAAATTGAAATACTTTGAGCAGAATGGTATCATCTGATCATCATCACCTCATATTTTAAAATGAGGACTCTGGCTGCTGTATTGAGAATCAACTAGTTGTGGACAAGAGCAGAAGCTAGGAAATCCAGAGGCTATTACGATTCTACAAAAGATGATGGTGGCTTAGACTAAGATGGTAACCCTGGAATTGGTGAGAAGGGGCTAGAATCCTGATAAAATTTTATGTTGTCCACAGGAAATGTCAGTTAGTTGGATGTGGAATGTGAGATAAAAGTAGCTACTCAGGATAACTGCACAAAGTTTTGGACTGAGTACCTGGAAGAATGGAGTGACTTTACTCAGATATGGAAAATTGCAGGACGAGCAGGTTATGAGGGAGAAATTAGAGTTCTGATATGGATATTTTAAATTTGAAATGTCCACTGAATATACACTTGAGAGCTTGAGTCACAATTGGATATATAAGTTGGAACTTGAGGGGAGAGCTTGAGTAGGCAGTTGGATATATTGGTTGGAACTTGAGGGTAGAGCCTGGACTTGCTCTGAATTTGGAGTTATTATAAAGATGGTATTTAAAGTCATGAGACTGGATGAGATTACATAAGATTGAGTGCAGGTAGAGAAGAGGTCTGAGGACTGAAACCAGAACCCTCTAAAGGTGAGAGGTCGGGAAGATGAGAATCTAGATATGTGGGGACCAAAAAGGAGAGTCCAGAGAAGTATAAGGAAAATCAGGAGAGATTGTGGTGACTTGAAGCCAAGTGAAGAAATTGTTTGAAGAAGGAGAAAATAATTAGTTCTCAGATATTATTGATAGGTATGGAAGATGAGGACTATACATTGACTTGGCAATGGGGAGATACTCGGTAACTAGGGTCATCACTTTCAGTGGAGTGGTTGAGAGGAAGGCCTGTCTAGAGTAAAACAAAAAAGCAGAGGAGAGACAACTCTTTTAAAGCGCTCTGCTGAAAAGAGAGGTGGAGAAATGGGACAACATGTGGAAAGAATTATAGACTCTGCTCTTATTTGGTGTGTGACCTTGAGCAAATTTGCTCATTTCCCTGTGCTTCACTTTCCTCATTTGCAAAATGGAGGAAGTAACAGGAATGTGTGAAGATTAAGTGGATAACACATTTAAAACATTTAGAAAAGTGTTTGTCACTCAATGTATTAGTTATCAGTTGCTATATTACCACAGACTTAGAAGCTTAAAACAACATACATTTATTTCATGGTTTCTGTGGATCAGAAGTCCTGGCATGGCTTAATCGGGTCTCCTGCCTCAGAGTCTCTCACGGGTTACAATCAAGGTGTCAGCCTGGGCTGAGTTCTCATCTGAAATCATGACTGGGGAAGGATGGTTTCCAAGCATCTGTGGGAAGTTCCTCGGTGTTATTGGACTAGATTTCCTAGCTGCCTGCTGACTGGAGCCTGTCCTTAGTTTCTTGCCACCTGGGCCTCCCCAACAGCTTACTTCATCAGAGTGTACAGACTGAAAAAATGAGACAAGCAAGATAGAAGTCATTGTCTTATGTAACCTAATCACAGAATTAATATGCCATGTAGAGAAAAAGGAACCCTCTTGCACTGTTAGTGGGAATGCAAACTGGTGCAGCAGGGGAACTGGTGGGGGTTCCTCAAAAAATTTGAAATAGAAGTACCCTCTGATCCAGCAATCACACTACTGGATATTTACCCAAACAATGCATAAAGACTAATTTAGAGGGATGCATGTACCTCTGTGTATATAGCAGTATTATTTATAATAACTAAGATATGGAAGCAGCCCAAGTGTCCCATCAGTTGAATGGATAAAGAAGTAGTGATACACACGTGTGGGCGCAACACACACACACACACACACACACACACACACACACACAGAGGAATATTATTCATCCATGAAAAAGTATAAAGTCTTGGCATTTGCAATGACACGGATGGAGCTAGAGAGTGTTATGCTAAGTGAAATAAGCCAGAGAAAGGCAAATACTGTATATCAGTCATATGTGGAATTGAAAAAAGCAAAACAAATGAGCAAAGTGGGGGGAAGAGAGAGACAAATCAAGAAACACTCTCAACTATAGAGAACAAACTGATGGTTACCAGAGGGGTGGTGAGTGGGGGGATGGGTGAAATAGGTGATGGGGATTAAGGAGTGCACTTGTGATGAGGACTGGGTACTGAAAATGAAAACTTAAAAAAAAAAAGAAAAGAAAATTGGGTGTCTGGCCGGCTCACTTGGTAGAGCATGTGACTTTTTTCTTTCTTTTTGAGCATGTGACTCTTGATCTCAGTCATGAATTCAAGCCCCATGTTGGATGTGGAACCCACTTTAAAAAAAAGACATGGATCCATTTTTGTAGTAAAAAAAATATAAATAAATAAAAGAATCCTAGCCAAAGGGGAAGAGGGTAACATCCCATCACCTTTGCTATGTTGTACTGATGAGAAACAAGGTCCAGGTCCTCTTTTCCCTCAAGGAGAGGCAATCACGCAAGGGTGTGAAT
This sequence comes from Canis lupus familiaris, assembly GCF_011100685.1. Lineage (NCBI taxonomy): Eukaryota > Metazoa > Chordata > Mammalia > Carnivora > Canidae > Canis > Canis lupus. The sequence goes on along the minus strand of NC_049243.1, from coordinate 5,861,132 downwards.
ATCAAGAATTGAGGATCATTTGGTTCCATCTTAAGAGTGTTCCTGCCATGTGTAATAACCACTCTAGTGTTAGCAGTCATCATTCTGTTGGGGGAATGATTTTTGTTGTTGTTGTTGTTGTTGTTTTTGTTGGGGGAATGATTAAGTAGAGAAGAGGAGAGAGGAGAAAAACAGTAGAATTGAAGGAAAGATATTCTTGATTAGACAGCAGGGTAAGAAATTCTGTGCACACTGGAGGGATTGGCCAGTGTTCATCTACTGTTTTAGAGAGGAAGGCAAAAGGTCTCAGCTGTGACAACATTGGTAGCTGTAAATGTTCTCTTTCCCCAGTTGGAAGATAAGTCAGGTTATCAGCACAGAAGGAGAAAGGAGGGAGAGGTGCTGTGGGGTTGAGAAGAGAACTTGTGTCTCAGCTGTAGCGGGAGGGGGGATTGACTAGGGAGGTGGAGTTCAAGTGCCAAGCATCTTGAAGGGCTTAACTTAATGTTAGTAGCCTATATTTCAAGTGAGACTACTTAGCATCACTGTGAATTTTTCCCCAGCTTCTCAGGTGCAGTGAAGAAGTGACACTATCAAACTAATTAATTAAGTAGCAGTAGAGATTGGCTTTAATCAGGGTTAAGGTCCTGCCAGGCCAGCATGATGGAGGTAGGGGAAGGGAATGATTGTGATGATGGACTGTAAAGGTCGGACATGGGCAGCTAGGGAACAGTGTAAAGATGTTTGTGTCAGTAATCTGGAGGGATAGAAGAACTGTTGGAGTTGAAGTATTGAGGAGAGAGCCAGGAAGTTAGTGGCTAGTGTGATTGCTTGCTTGAAATACGGATTATGGAAGGGATACCATTACTGACAGGGAGAAAGTCTTATGGCATCTATATATGGAGAAGACTCATTTGAACCATAACTTGGAATATGTTGAAGAAAAGACACCATCTCATATGGGTTTTATTAGGGAGTATGGCTAATGTTCAGTAAGTTTTGTTGTAAAGAATATATGCAATTGAAGAAATAACCATTAGACTCTTCTTTTGACCCTCTCATTCCTGACTTTTTACTATATCTAAACAGCAATGCAGGTTGTTTGATAGTTAAACACTTCTTTTTGTAAATGAAATCTTAGTAAATAGAATTTTTCTTTTCTTTTCTTTTCAGTTTTGGAAGCTCTGACTCAGTTCTAAATTCATATTCATGTTACCATTCCAAGATTACTGGGGGAAATAGTAGTGACACCTGACACTCATGGAGTACTTGCTTATGTGAGGTGTTATGCTTCATGCTTTTTATGTGGTATCTCTTTCCTCACAATAGGCTAACTTTGAAGGTGTGTGCTGATTCCACAGTTCAGACTGCCTCTTAGATAGTAGTGATTCAGCATATGTTCTCTTAACCTTTTTGGGAATTAAACCCTTCTGATTGTATATATCTAGTTACTGCCTGGGTTTGAATCCTGACTCCATTATTTACAAATTTTATAGCCTTGGTTAAATTATGCAATGCCTTGGTATCCTAGATTCATAATCTGTAAAATGAGGGTAATTAACAGTATCTACCTCATAGAGATATGAAGATTAAATGTATAAATATATGGAAACTGCTTACAACAGTGTCAGGAAACTAGTATTATATAAATGTTAGCTATGCTATTTCAGCAGATCCTTTATTATTGGTCAGAGTTATAGTCTTACAATAAAATTTGACTTTTGAAATCATCTTAAAGTTGGTATATCTTTAAATAAATATGTTAAGAGTATTATTGCTCCCGAGAAACATTTTTCTGGTAGCCTTTCTTATGTTTAAACTTTCATTGGATTTATTTGGGAACATAAGTTAACACTTTGTTTTGTTATGATATTTTACTAGTGTTAGTGCTTTGTCACCAGCTTCATTGACTTTAAGCTCTTTGAAATTTTAAATGATCCCTTATGGTGTAAAACATAAATTAAGAGCATAATACCTAATGATCAGTTACTGTAGGCAGAAAGTAAAATGGAAGCAGTGTATCCTTTTATGTTTAAGAAGTTTGTTAGCAGGACACCTAGGTGGCTCTGTGATTGAGCATCTGCCTTTGGCTCAAGGTTGTGATTCCCGCAGGGAAGCCTGCTTCTCCCTCTGCCTATGTCCCTTCCTCTCTGTGTCTCTCATGAATAAATAAAATCTTAAAAAAAAAATAAAAGTTTGTTAGCATCTAAAACATAGTCTTATTAGTGTTTTGTTTATTTTTTAGGTTCCTAAATATTTGTCACAACAATGGGCTAAAGCCCCTGGAAGAGGTGAAGTTGGGAAACTGCGGATTGCCAAGTAAGTTATTTGTATATTTTGGACATTTAAAAAGCTGTTTTTTGAAATTTTTATGTGCTTTAAAATGTAGTAACAGTTCTTTTTCAGATAGAGAATATACCTGGAAAATGAGAAGTAATGAGCATATCAAGACTTGTTAAGAGATGGTTAGGTGTGCTGTAAGGAGATATATGTGCACACCACATATTTGTGCACACACGTATAGATATGCATGCACAGACACACGCACACATACACCCCCCTCCCCCAGTGACAGGTATAAGTATAAAGTTATATTTTGTTTTTGTTTTTTTAAAGATTTTATTTATTTACTCATAGAGACAGAGAGAGAGAGAGGCAGAGGGAGAAGCAGGCTCCATGCAGAGGCAGAGGGAGAAGCAGGCTCCATGCAGAGAGCCTGACGTGGGACTCGATCCAGGGTCTCCAGGATCACGCCCTGGGCTGCAGGTGGTGCTAAACCGCTGTGCCACCGGGGCTACCCCTATAAAGTCATATTTATTGGTAAAACTTGTTGGCAGTGAAGCAGAAGAGTATGTAGTTCCCTCATCCCTCCATCGTCTCCACATCATCTGAGGAGGTATGCTGGATTGGGCATAAATGGATGCACCCCATTAAGTGCTTCAGTAGAAAGATTTTGCCATTGTGCCACCATATTTGTCTATAGAGGCATTGGAAAAGCCTAGGGAACACCTGGTAAGCAATGTAATGGTGTAGTTTCTTGGTTGAAGAAATGGCCTTGTTAGAAAGAGAAGCCTCTAAAGTTCAGTTGGTATCAGCCAGAGGCCTTGCATTCCATTCTGTCCATTCATTCTTAACCCAACTCTGATCAGATTTTCAGCTCACAACTCAATTGAAATAGTTCTACTCTGTCATTGGTGTCTTCTTATCAGTTAGCTTTTGCTTCATAACAAATCACCCAAAAATTTAGTGGCTTAGAAAGAAAAGCATTTTATTTGCTTATTTTTCTGTGGGGCAGTTCTGTTTGGGGCTGACCTGGTTGGTCTTTCTGGCTAGAACAGCCACACTCAGGTGTCTAGTAGTTGGCTTGCAATCAGTTGGGGTGGTGGTCATGTGTGTTTCATCTCTAGCATGTTCATTCAGATGATGGTAGAAAGTTCCCAGTAGCAAAAGAGAGGGAAGTCCCAGTGCACAAGCGCTTAGCAAACCTGTGTTTTCATCATGTGTGCTAAAGTCCTACTGAGGGTGCATCTCACATAACCAGATTCAAGTGGGGAGCAATAGGCTCCGCTCTTGGTGGGAGTCACTGCAAAGGATTTGTAGTCCTTTTTTGCAGTCTAACACATCTATATCCCTAAATCTGAGTCATCTACCAGCCTTCCTAATTGTCCTTCAACAGAATTTGACATAGTGAACATTCTTATCCTTAAACTCTTTTTTTTTTTTTTTTCATTTCGTTTCTGGGACACCACTCTCTTGATTGGCTTCCCTAGCAGACTGTTCCTTTTCAGTCTGTTGCTGGCTCTTTCTCATCTTCTCAGTCTCTACGTGTTATTTGACCCCAGGGTTTTCTTTCTAGTTCTTTTTCGTTCTTTTTATTACTTTGTTCTGACATATCTTTTAACTCTTCATTTTGTTTGAACAAGATATTGATTGGAAACAGGAATGCTTTTATATCCAAAGTCCTAAAGTTAGGTAGGGACAAGTAATATCTTATTTTCCTCAAGAAATGACTTTTAGGTTAATAGAGGAACCAGGCTTGAATTCAGGCATTTGAATGGTAAGAAAACTCCAGTAGCTTTCCATTCCAGCTCTGTCACTTACTACCAGTGAGACTTTGTATAGGTCACTTAATCTTCTGAGTTTAGTTTATCCCTAGAGTTGCCTGTTTTGCACACCTTTTTTATGAATCCAGTGAGATAATATGGAAATGGTTGTCATTTGTTTGCATATTAACTTTATAAAATGAACCTATTTCTGGAAAGTTGTAGATAAATCACATTTTTTTGTGAGTTGTCATACTTTTATATAAAATGGAAGGAAAAAGAAATGGATACATTGCATACTTTTAATTGAAATCTGTGCTTTAAAAAAAAAGAAATCTGTGCTCTTTTTTATTTTTCAACATGGAATTATTCGTAGTGCAGATAATTACCTACCTTTTCTGTTGTGGACTACAGAATTTCTTATAATTGGTTTTACTGAGAATGGAGGCCACTATCAAGATAAAATCTCAGCACTGTATGTCACTGAAGAAAGGCAGACTACAGGAAAAAATGCATTTAAGTGGCGAACCGTGTAGTTTTATGTAGTAACTAGACTAGATCTCCAGACCTGGGTTCTAGTCCTAAGTGGCTCTTGGTAGTTGTCTGGCATTAGGCCTTAGCTTAATAAATATAAATACAGCATGCTAAATAAGCAGCAGTGGGTGTGCCACATTTTTCTTTATTATCCTTTGCTGGGTAGAAAATTTCAAGCTCTTTTTCTTCCTTAGAGAAGCAGATGGTTTACACAGTTCCATCTAATATTAGGTGGCTACCCTCCCCCCCCCACCCAGGCTTGCCTGAACAGTCCTAGTTTACATATTTTCCCAGTGCGATTATTGCTGGTGTCCCCTCTTTTGCTGTCTAGAGTATCCTGGTCTTGACAATATGCTGTTTGCACTTGATGTTATCACGTGTGCATGCATTTTTTATCTTAAATAAAACATCTAGCAGATTTTCTACTTAACATGATACATTATCAGTCTTGTCTTATAGGTCTAGATTCTTTTAATGATGAGAACAGATTTGTAGTAAGTAGTGCCCTAAAATAGCTATGGAAATGCTTAAAAACAGCTGTTCCATAGTAGGTCTCCTGGCTGGCTATCTTGTTTGTGCTATTAATTCACTTTGTCTTTCTTTCTTTCTTTCTTTCTTTCTTTCTTTTCTTTCTTTTCTTTCTTTTCTTTCTTTTCTTTCTTTTCTTTCTTTTCTTTCTTTTCTTTTCTTTCTTTTCTTTCTTTTCTTTCTTTTCTTTCTTTTCTTTCTTTTCTTTCTTTTCTTTCTTTTCTTTCTTTTCTTTCTTTTCTTTCTTTTCTCTTTTTTCTTCTCTTTCCTTCTTTTCAGTAATCGCTATACTCAACGTGGGGCTTGAACTCACCAACCCCAAGATCAAGAGTTGCGAGTTCTTCTGACTGAGCCAGCCAGGTGCCCCAGTTTTCATTCCTTTTGCTGAATTACTAAATTCACTATTAAGCAACTGTAGGATGATGAGGAATGTCTTCTCAGTGCATGTGATGAGGTTATCGGGATCTTAGTTGATTTCAAGCTAAATATGAGTCCTCAGGGTTATGTGGCTATAAACAAAAGAGCCATTAATAGATGTTTGTTGTTTAGAATGAAGTGGGATGCCAATCCCACTCTTTTCTTTGCCAGTTAGTGTATGGTGCAGACATTATGTTCAGTTCTTAGTGCTATACTTACAGACATGGACAAATAAGTTCCTTTAGTAGAGCGAGGCTAATATAATGAGAATACTAAAAAAACTCAATGTCCAAGAGGAATATTTGAAGGTACTCTGGCTGTTGAGAGATGATTTAAGGCATACCAGGTGAAACCATCTTCAAATATTTTTAAGGCTAGGAGATACATAATCAACTATTGATTCTTAGAGGCAGATTAGCTGGTTTATGGATTATCTGTATGGTAAAATATATACATATTTATATATATATTTATATATATATTACCTATATATATTTTTTTTGGGGGGGGGGGGAGTAAAACATGAAAACAACTTAGGTTTCAAAAAGCCAGTGTGGCATACTGGTTATGAGTATGGACTCAGGAGTCATTCAGCTCTGGTCTTGTCCAGACCTTATCACTTACTAGCTGTGTGATTTTAGGTAAATTGCTTACTTTCTCTGTTTCCTCATCTATTAAAGAGGTGGTATTAATAACTCGTGGGTTTAATGGATGTAAAATTGTCAGTAGTGTTGACCTACTGTCATGCCACATACTATACAATATAGACCATTGGCCCTACATAGTGTCTGATGTGGTATGGGGATGGGCCTCCCTTCCCTGGCTCATCTTCTAAAGATAGGCTGCAGCAACTTCCTGTGCAGTGAGCCAGAAGCTAGAGGATCTATGTGGTGTGATTGTTCATCCTGTAGAGACAGGCTGTGGAGTTAGGAGGAATTGGGAGAGGCAGAAGGGGAGGAGAAAACATGCAGCTGGGAGTGCAGCTCTCCCTAAATTTGGTTCTGTTTGCACCTGAAAAAAGGAGAGTCTAGCCTGTTTTAACAGCTGGTAACATTTGGGCCATTTTTCTTAGGTGGTTTATGTGATGTTTCTAAACCATCGTACTTAGGTTATTTTTATCCCTTTGGACATCTGATGTGTACCGCATTTTAGTTAGCTTATAGCTTTGCTTTAGGTTGTTTAAGTTTTTGGTTGTTTTTACACCAACCTCACCTAGGTTGTTTAAGTTTTAATACTAACCTTCTAGGGCACCGGCATTGCTCAGTTAGTTAAGCATGTCTTTGGCTTAAGTCATGATATCAGAGTCCTGGATTTAAGTCCCCACATGGGGCTCCCTGCTCAGTGGGGAGTCTGCTTCTCCCTCTTCCTCTGCCCCTCCCCCTGCTCATGCCCCCCCTAAATAAATAAAATCTTAAAAAGCAAAACCAAAAACAAAATAGCCTTCTTTCTATATCACCACCCTGCCTTAGACAACTTCAGTTTATGAAATGCTTTATATATGCTGTATTTTGCTGACAATCATGTAGTCAACTAGAAAGGCTCTCCCGAGAGACTTCAGTTTCTAGCTTTATGGGACACCTGGGTGGCTCAGCAGTTGAATGTCTGCCTTCAGCTCAGGGGGTGATCCTGGAAGTCCCGGGAGTTTTTTTTTTTTTTTTTTTTAAATCTGTAAAAAAGGGATCCCTGGGTGGCGCCACGGTTTGGCGCCTGCCTTTGGCCCAGGGCGCGATCCTGGAGACCCGGGATCGAATCCCACGTTGGGCTCCCGGTGCATGGAGCCTGCTTCTCCCTCTGCCTGTGTCTCTGCGCCTCTCTCTCTCTCTCTGTGACTATCATAAATAAATAAAATTAAAAAAAATATTAAAAAAATATGTAAAAAATTTTTTCTAGCTTTATTTCTAAACATACGTAACATTCAAGGTCATAAAAAATATGCAAACAAAAAATGAGATAAAATTTTTATGTTATAAAATTGACTAAATTGGGGATCCCTGGGTGGCGCAGCGGTTTGGTACCTGCCTTTGGCCCAGGGCGCGATCCTGGAGACCCGGGATCAAGTCCCACGTCGGGCTCCCGGTGCATGGAGCCTGCTTCTCCCTCTGCCTGTGTCTCTGTCTCTCTCTCTCTCTCTCTGTGACTATTATAAAAAAATAAAAATTAAAAAATTAAAAAATTAAAAAAATTTTAAATTGACTAAATTTAGAGCAGTCTTACACTATTGGGTTTATTTTATTTATTTAGGCTGGGTACAGTATACTTTTTTGTTTTAATATTTTATTTATTTATTCATGAGAGACACAGAGAAAGAGAGAGAGAGAAAAGCAGAGACACAGGTAGAAGGAGAAGCAGGCTCCATGCAGGGAGCCAATGTGGGACTCAATCCCGGGTCGCCAGGATCATGCCCTGGGCCAAAGGCAGGCGCTAAACCACTGAGTCACTCAGGGATCCCCTATGGTATACTTCATTGATGATACATGACAGGGTAGGGTTCCCTAAACCCCTCCCCTTCCTCAGGGGGTCTGGGATGGAAACTGGAAGTCAGGAGATCCTCAGTGTGTTGGGGGATAAGTTGAGGCAGGGACTCCCCAGTGGCTGAGGACCTCTCTTTTCCTCTTGGTCCTGCTAGGGGTGGTGGTCCAGGAGATTATTACTCCTTGGAGGCCATGTGGTCCACCACCTGGTTGATATAGCTAAATTCACTATCATACCAGGAAATGAGCTTGACACAGTGATCATTGAGGGTAATGCCAGCCCTGGCACTGGCATCAAAGGTGAAAGAATGGGTGTCACTGTTAAAGTTGTAGGAGACAACCTGTTCTCAGTGTACCCCAGGATGCCCTTGAGGAGGCCCTCTGATACCTGCTTCACCAACTTCTTGATGTCATCGTATTTGGCAGCTTTCTCCAGGTGGCAGGTCAGATCCATGACTGACACAGGGGTGGGGACATAGAAGGCCATGCCAATGGGCTTCCCGTTCAGCTCAGGGATGACTTTGCCTGCAGCTTTGGCAGCACCAGTGAAAGCAAGGATGATGTTCTGGGCAGCCCCTTGGCCGTCACGCCACAGCTTCCCAGAGGGGTCATCCACGGTCTTCTGGGTGACGGTGATGGCATGGACAGTGGTCATGAGTCCCTCCATGATGCTGAAGTTGTCATGGATGGCCTTGGCTAGAGGAGCCAAGTAGTTGGTGGTACAGGGGGCATTGCTGATCATCTTGAGGGAGTTGTCATACTTCTCGTGGTTCACATCCGTCACAAACATGGGGGCATCAGCAGAAGGAGAAGAAATGATGACTACTTGGCCTCATCCTTCAAGTGAATTCCAGCCTTCTCCATGGTGGTGAAGACCCCAGTGGACTCTACAACATACTCAGCACAAGCATTACCCCATTTTATGTTGGTGGGGTCTTGCTCCTCCTGGAAGATGGAGATGGACTTCCCACTGATGACAAGATTCCTGTTCTCAGCCTTGACTGTGCCATGGATTTTGCTGTGGGTGGAATCCTACTGGAACATGTACTGCGTGTAGTTGAAGTCAATGAAGGGGTCATTGATGGTGACAGTATCCACTTTGGCAGAGTTAAAAATAGCTGTGGTGACGAGGCGCCCGATACGGCCAAATTCGTCCACTCTGACCTTCACCATCGTGTCTCAGGGATGCGGGTGACACTGCACCAGAAGATGTGGCTGTCTGCTGAAGGGGGAGGAGCAGAGAACTGCTATTGAATTTAAATCAGTGCAAACTTTCTGAAGACCAGCCTGGCAACATATATATGTGTACATACATATACATCTATGACGCACTCGCATGTACTCACACATACATTACTACTCAGAAAAAAGTGGAATAATAATCCCACTGTTTTCTCTGCCAATTTGCTGGCAATGCAGTTTGTTCAGTTCTTGGTGCTGCCCTTTTAGAAAGACACAGAAAACACTTCCAGTAGAGTGGGACTGGGATGATGAGAAGGCTCAAAATATTAATAACATGTTCATGCTCTTGACCCAGCATCTTCATAGAACTTATCTCGTGGAAGTAGTAAGTTAGTGATGCAAATATTGAGGATATTCATTTCAGCATTGTTATAGAGAAAAATTAGCAATATTCTCAAATCCTTAGGGATTAGTGAAATAACGACATATTTGGAATTATTGAATACTTTTTTTATTTTAAAATATTTTAATGTATCTATTTATTTGAGGGAGAGAGGGCGCACAAGCAGGGGGTAGCAGAGGGAGAGGGAGAAGCAGCCTCCTCACTCACCAGGGAGCCCGAGTGGGTCTCCATCCCAGGAGCCCAAGATCATGACCTGAGCCAAAGACAGACACTTAACCAAGTGAGCTACTCAGGCGTCCTGATACTTTTATTTTAGAACAGTTTCAACCCTGGTGTGATTCCGTCCTGCGTGGCTGTCCCATGGAACAGTAGTCGTGTATCTCTGTCTGCCTTCTCTCCCACCTAAGTGTGTGTCACCAACCCATGGAAGATTCGATGGACATGGACATGAGCCCCCCTGCAGCCCCAGACTATCTTTTTGGTTGTGAACTAAAGGCTGACAAAGATTACCACTTTAAGGTGGATAGTGATGAAAATGAGCACCAATTATCTTTAAGAATGGTCAGTTTGGGTGCAAAGGATGAATTGCACATTGTTGAAGCAGAGGCAATGACTTAGGAAGGCAGTCCAATTAAAGTCACACTGCCAACTTTGAAAATGTCAGCTGACAGTGTCCTTTGGGGGCTTTGAAATAACACCATCTGTGGTCTTTCGGTTGAAATGTGGCTCCGGGCCTGTGCATATTAGTGGACAGCACTTAGTAGCTGTGGAGGAAGATGCAGAGTCAGAAGATGAAGAAGAAGAGGATGTGAAACTTCTTAGTATATCTGGAAAGCGTTCTGCCCCTGGAAGTGTTAGAAAAAAGTAAAACTTGCTGCTGATGAAGATGTTGATGAAGATGATGATGATGATTCTGATGATGAGGAAACTGAAGAAAAGGCTCCAGTAAAGAAATCTATACGAGATACTCCAGCCAAAAATGCACAAAAAATCAAACCAGCATGGAAAAGACTCAAAACCATCAACACCAAGATCAAAAGGTCAAGAATCTTTCAAAGAACAGGAAAAGACTCCCAAAACACTGAAAGGACCTAGTTCTGTAGAAGACATTAAAGGAAAAATGGAAGCAAGTATAGAAAAAGGTGGTTCTCTTCCAAAGTGGAAGCCACGTTCATCAATTATGTGAAGAATTGCTTCCGGATGACTGACCGAGAGGCTATTCAAGATCTCTGGCAGTGGAGGAAGTCTCTTTAAGAAAATAGTTTAAAGAGTTTGTTAAAATTTTCCATCTTATTTCATTTCTGTAACAGTTGATATCTGGCTGTCCTTTTTATAATGCAGAGTGAGAACTTTCCTTACCGTGTCTGATAAATGTTGTCCAGGTTCCATTGCCAAGAATGTGTTGTCCAAAATGCCTGTTTAGTTTTTAAAGATGGAACTCCACACTTTGCTTGGTTTTAAGTATGTATGGAATCTTTATGATAGGACATAGTAGTAGTGGTGGTCAGACAAATGGAAATGGTGGGGAGACAAAAATATTCATGTGAAATAAACTCAGTATTTTAATAAAGTAAAAAAAAAGATTAAAAAATAAAACAGTTTCAACCTACAGAAGGTTAGAACAATATAAAGGACTTTTTTTTTTTTTAACTACAAAAAGGATATTTTCCTTTTTCTTTTTTTTTTTAAGATTTTATTTATTTATTCATGAGTGACAGAGAGAGAGAGAGAGAGAGAGAGGTAGAGACATAGGCAGAAGGAGAAGCAGGCTCCATGCAGGGAGCCTGATGTGGGACTCGATCCTGGGTCTCCAGGATCACGCCCCGGGCTGAAGGCAGGTGCTAAACTGCTGAGCCATCCAGGGATCTCCGAAAAAGGATATTTTCCTACATAATCACAGCACACCCCTCCAAGTCAGTGGATTAACATCAAATACTACTACCTAATCTTTAGACTTTATTCAGAGTTTGCCATTTGTCTCCATAGTGTTTTTTAGCAAAAGGATCCAGTCCATAATCTTGAATTGTGTTCTGATGTCAGGTCTCTAAGTTTCCTTAAATCTAGAACATTTAGAAGTCTTTCTTTGAATTGTATACTCTATAGGTATCAACACTCCATTATTTTGTAAAATTTGAGTTTGATATTTCTTCATGATTAGATAGGAGTCAGGCATCTTTGGCAAGAATATCAATGAAGGTGAAGCTGGGTTCTAGCAAGGTTTGCATGTTTTCATTTTGTCCTAATACTGGTAGTGGTAACTTTGATCACTTGATTAAGGAGAGTCTTCTATGCTTTTTCACTGTAAATTACTCTTTTCCCCTTAGTAATAAGTATTCTCTTAGGTTGTACTTTGAGACTATGTAAATATTCCATTTCTCACATTATGTATCTATGTTGGTATGAATTCACGTATTCCAATTTTAGTTAATGGGTCACAATTTGTTACTATTATTATTTATTCTGATGTTCAAATTGGACTCTCCTCCTAAGATGGTTCCCATGCCCCCTTTTTTCTTTATTGTAGTAAAAAATACATATAAAATTTACCACCTTAACCCTTTCTTCAGTGTACATACAGTTCAGTAGTCTAAGTCCTGTAGCCTTCTGACATGTCTTGATCATTCTTTGAGCGCTTACTTTTTGTCAGAGAAAAATGGTTTAGACTCATCTTGTTTCTGTCTAAGTCTGAAGTCAGGCATTTTTCCGTAGAGTCCTAGTTCTTTCTAGAGGAGAATGATATTTAGAAACTAAGATCTGGATACCGCAAGTGCTCATTGCTGCTCCCAGACCCTTTTAGGGGACAGAATTAGGGAGTATATGCACATATACACCTTTAAATACACCTTTAAATTATGTTAATTTGTATATTTATATATGTTGGAAATAATGAACTTAAACCAATATCTAATTCTAGTTCAATATCACTGAATGTTTCCAGTTTTCTCCCTTTTCATGTTTGTACCTCTTTTCTGAAAATGAACCTGGTTCCTGTTATATTTAATATATATTCACTTATTTGTTTAGACCTTTGTTCTTATTTGTTTAGAAACCCTTTTTTCCCCACCAGTGTATGAATGCCCTCCTCACCTGGCTTGGGCTATAACATCCCCCATTAAGCTGCTACCTTTGTAGGCCTCCACAGGGATGCTCTCCTCAGCACTGTCATCCCCTCCTATCCTCATAGGCATGCCTACTTCCCCCTCCAGGACTCAGACAACATGTCTTAGGTTTTCTTCCCATGTGGAAGTCCTGACCCTGCTAGGTTCTGACACACTACTTGTTGAGCCATTCCTTTGTGGGGATGCTCTCCTTATCCTCCTTAATCTCCTGGGCTCTGACACTAGGCTGCCCCTTCTGCCCTAGATACTTGCTTTCCATCCCATTTGGGCTAGGCTTACCCTTCTCAATTCAGTCTGCAGATACGTACTTTGCTTGGCTTCATCTAATGGTTTTTGAGGTGAATTGTTCAAGAATGGGATATATGGGGGCACCTGGGTGGCTCAATGGTTAAGCAACTGCTTTTGGCTCCTGTTGTGATCCCAGGATCCTGGAATTGAGAGTCCTGCATCAGTCTCCCTGCAGGGAGCCTGCTTCTCTCTCTGCCTGTGTCTCTGCCTCTCTTTCTGTGTCTCTCATGAATAAATAAATAAATAAACCTTAAAAAAAAAAATACGGGGGGCAGGGTGGCAATGTATGATTAGGAATTAAAAACAAGACAAAACTCAAAAACCCAGGGATTCCTAGGCTGGCTCAGTTGGAAGAATATGTGACTCTTGATCTTCAGGTTCGTGAGTTTGAGCCCCACGTTGGGTATAGAGATTACTTAAATAAGTAAAACTTGAAAAAAAAAAATAGGGACGCCTAAGGGGTTCAGTGGTTAAGCGCCTGCCTTCAGCCCAGGGCGTGATCCTGGAGTCCTGGGATCAAGTCCCACATCAGGCTCCCTGCATGGAGCCTGCTTCTCTTTCTGCCTATGTCTCTGCCTCTCTCATTCTGTGTCTCTCATGAATAAATAAATAAAATCTATTAAAAAAAAGAAACTTAAAAAAAATAATGAGGGCACGTGAAGATAGCCCTAGGTATTATATGCAACTAATGAATCTGAATTCTACCTCTGAAACTAATAATACAGTATATGTTAATTAAATTGAATTTAAATAAATTTTTAAAATCCTGGAGCACAGTTAGAGACTTGGTATTATTTGGTTGATTTTCTTACTTAGGAAAAAGGTGTTTTATTGGCGATTAGTGATAAGTCTCCTCCCATTGGTGTCAAATCTAAGAAATATTCAAAAATAACAAAAAGGAAAGACAAATGATTTTTTAAAAAAGGTTTTTGTTTATTTGAGAGAGACAGAGACAGAGAGAACATGGAGGAGGGGAGCAGAGGGAGAGGGAGAAGCAGGCCCCTTGCTGAGCAAAGAGCCCATTGTGGGGCTTGATCCCAGAACTCTGGGGATCATGAGCTGAGCTGAAGGCAGACTTCACTGGGCCAGCCAGGCACCCTGACAAATGACTAGTTTTTAGAAAGACAAGAGGAATGAGGCTGGAGTCTAAAGAAATAGCTGCGGGGTATTGAGAAATGGACAGAGTAATGAAGGAGAAACTAATTCACAATGTTATGAAGCATTCAGTGAAAGGATGGGATACATGTTTGCTTCATTTATTTCTGAAGATATTACTGTGTTTTACAGTAGTTGATGTTTGTAATTTTAACCACAGATCATCATGAAGAGGATATATTTTATTGGTAATATTGAACAACAAAAGGTCATGTATGCTTTATACATTTATATACTAAGGCAAAAGGATATGTAATCCTTTTAAAATAAGTCACAAGTCTTTAAAGACTAGTTTTTATTCTGGAAAATGAACTCATCCAGTGTTCATCAGTCTCTTATCATTCCAGCCAAGATGATGTTATAAATAAATATATGAAAATAAAGTTGTCATCCCCTCCTGTGTTCCCTAATTGGATCTGGGTGATTTTCTAGTCCCCTAGACTGGAAATGTCAGCATGATCTTTAATCAGTCCTTTCCCCTTGCTGCCTACTTCCAGTCATTTCCTCCTCTATCAGTTCTGACATCTCAGATACAACTGCCACACACTCCTCCTTCCAAGCTGTCATTACCTGGTTCAAGCCTTCATTACGTTTTATGTGAGTTTTTGCATTAAGCCTTATTCCAATTCAGTAAACATTCTGCAAATGCCTTCTCTGCATCTTTGCCTTTGTTTTGACTGCAGCACCTATGTCTGAAAGGTAGCTAAATTAAATCCTTCTAAGAATCCAGATCCAGGAGTGATAGGGAAGGGATTGCAGTGAATTCACTGCCCATCTGTGCATGTCAAAGGGATTGTTGTCATGCTGAATTGGGGAGTGGAGAAGGGCATTGCTGCCAAATCTTCCAGTCTTTTGAGAGAGGCTGGAAATGCAGATTTTTATATGAAATTTTAGGATTTTTTTTTCACTTCTGTTCTAGATACTTCCCCAACAAAAGGAGGGTCAACATTGCACTTTAACATGTGAAAAAGACTGAGAAGTCCTGCAGTAAACAAACCTGTTTAAAATTCTGGACTCCTTAGTGGCCTAAGGGGCTCTTTACCACTTGACTCCTTCCTACCATTCACTGATGCTCTAAAGAATGTGCTAGATCATTTCTGTGTTTAACTGGATTCTCTTAACCTGTAATGCCTCCATGTTGTTTTCCTCATCCCTCAATTCAGTTCATCTCTTGCTAGCTTTCTCATCTGTGTTTTCGTGACAGTATGCTGTACCCCTGTCATAGTTATCCTGTTTATGTTGTTTATAGATTAGCTCTTTTTTCATTAAACTGGGACCTTTTTGAGGATAAAGACCTGTGTTAAAAAAAAAAAAAAGGCCTGTGTTCATACTGTACCATGCACTTGGCACCATGTCTAATGGTTATAGAGTAGAATGTCTAATGGTTGTAGAGTAGACGCTTAATGTCAGAATGAGTGGTTGAGCCCCTGAATGAAGGCAGGTTGGAACTCAGGCTGGTGTTATGGAGAAACAGTAGTTTTCTAACTGGTCTTCATTTTCATTTTATATATATGTTCTGGTGCATGTTTTTAGGAGCATATTTTGTACTTTATTCTTTTGTTCAAATGATACTTGGGGCCCTCCATTACTTGAGAAATAAAGTATCTCTGTACTATGATATTTAAAATATTCCATGATCTAGCCTCAGTTCTCCTTCCGAGTTTATCTCCCCCTATTCCTTAGTTTGTATTCTCCCAGCCAAATGTGACTACATTTTCATTATCAGACTCTTAGTGGCTTTGCTCAGTTGGTAATTTCTAATAATATATTCCTATCTCAGGTTATTGAAATCCCAGTACCTTTCAAAACTTAGCTCAGGGAGTGCCTGTGTGGTTCAGTTGGTTAAGCGTCTGCCTTCAGCTCAGGTCATGATCTCGGGGTCTTGGTATCCAGCCCTGCGTCAGGCTCCCTGTTCAATAGGGGGTCTGCTTCTCCCTCTCTCTCTGCCCCTCCCTGGCTTATGCTTTCTCCTCTCTCTCTCTCTCTCTAATAAATAAAAAAAATGTATTTTTAAATATTTATTTATTCATGAGAGGCAGAGAGGCAGAGACACAGGCAGAGGGAGAAGCAGAGTCCCTGTGGGGAGTCTGATGTGGGACTCAATCCCAGAACCCCAGGATCACGGCCTGAGCTGAAGGCAGAGGCTCATCTGCTGAGCCACCCAGGCGTCCAAATAAATACTCTTAAAAAAAAAAAAAAAAGGCTTAGATCTGGCTTTCTTTCTTGTTAAGACATTCTTCGACTCTTTTTTTTTTTTTTTTTTTAAAGCTTTCACTCATTTATTCATGAGAGACACACAGAAAGAGGCAGAGATACAGACAGAAGGAGAAGGAGGCTCCTCGCAGGGAGCCCAATGTGGGACTTGATTCTTGGACTGGGATCACGCCCTAAGCCCAAGGCAGTTGCACAACTGCTAAGCCACCCAGTTGTCCCCATTCTTCCTCTCTTAAAATGGAAGAAGTAGTGTCTTCCTATCTGATCCTGGCACATTGGGGCTCTCTTAATTAAACATTAATTAAAATGTATCTCTTACGGTTATGGATGTAGTTTTTATATCTTCTGGCTGACAATGGAGATCTTACACTCAGTACTTTGCTTATAGTAGATACATAATACGTTTTTAAGCTTTAGACTATTATTTAGGCTGTAGACATAAAGATAAGAATTGTAATGAGGTTATTACTTGGTTTAAGTATTAGGACCATTGTAATACAAACTCCTCATAATATACATATGGGATTAATGTAACTTTTGTTTTTACTATATGATTACAAGTAGGTTAGTTGCAGAGAGCCAAGGGTAAATATTAGTTGATCTATGTAAATGTTATATTTTATGTAAATGTGATGTAGTGTTACTTCTTTTAGTTCTTAGTGTACATTTGAAGAAAACATGAAATCTAAATAAAATTTTTCTTTTCTTTTGTAGGAATCAAGGAAGGACTGAGGTAAGATTATTTCTATGATTATTTTATTTAAAAACATGAGATCATTTTGCTACGTATTAGTAATAGTAAAGGGAAGTTGGTGTTTGCATTCTGGAAAACTCCACATCAAACTGGTGGCTGATAGTGTGGGACACAAAACAGCATAAATGCTACTTTTGTGTGAATGAATGGACTCCTTTCTAGTTCATTCTTAGCATTTTTCTGCCATGACCTAAACTGTCCCCTCTCTGGGGGGGATGAGGGGGGACGGACAGTAAGACTGTGAGGCTTACTATTGCTACAGTAATACTTCAACATTATTTCAGTGTGGCAAAGGCATTTGGACTGGATTTTTCAGGGCTTTAGGTTTTGATTCATTAAGTCCAGGACATAATTGTAGTACTTAATCACATAGTAGAGAAATGTTTAACAAATGCTTCTTAATCTTTCCTGTGCAGTTGGGAGATTATTATTTTATGTTCATAAATCTTTTGATGTAAAGTGTGATCTTCCCTTGGGGATCTGGTATATAGTAAAAAATCGTTTTGAAAGAATATCTACTATGTGTTTTTATTCTAAGTCTCAATATTGCATTATCTTTGTAAATATTTAGTTGTATTTGTTAAAATATTCGAAAATGAAACAGCACCATGTACTCCTACAGTAGTCATTGAAACCTAAAAAAGAAATATATCCTTTGCTTATTGGAGTGTTTAAGCTTTCTTAATAAATAGCTTGCTCCCCCCCTTTAAGTGCAATTGCTTTCTTTATACTCTTAAAATATTCACTCATTCAGCAAATACTGTTTTCCTTCTATGTGCCAGGCACTTTGCTATATATTTATTTATATTTAAATATGTGTTTAAGTATATATATTTATAAGGATACAAACGTAACAAGACATCCCTTGAATTCACAGACCTTAGGGGGGAAAAATTATTCCTGTTTTGGAAACAATTTCTTTAACCATAAACCAGAGAAAAAGTTTGAAAGCTGTCACCCATCTTTATAATGGTAGATTCGCCCTGTTATTCTGATAAATGGGAATAGATTCTCTTTTTTTAAGATTTATTTTTTTATTTGGGGGTGGGAGGAAGCAGAGAGAATCTTAAGCAGACTCTACTCTGAGCAAAGAACCTGATGTTGGGCTTGATCTTACAACCCTGAGATCATGACCTGAGCCAAAACCAAGAGTTGAATGCTTAACTGACTCTGCCACGCAGGCTCTCCTAGATTCTCTCTCTCTCTCTCTCTCTCTCTTTTTTTTCTAGATTCTCTTTTTATGACTAAGTAGGATTGTTTGATAAAGTTTTAGAGAAATGTTTAATAAATGACTAGAAATGAAGATTCACATTTTAAAAAAAGTATTTGATTTATAATGAGAATTTCTGTGAAAGATACTTTGAATACATAAGTCTCTTGTAATAAGCTCTTGTTAATGTGTCTATCAGGTGTCATTTACTTTGAATGAAGATCTTGCAAATATTCACGATATTGGTGGAAAACCAGCTTCGGTTAGCACTCCTAGAGAACATCCGTTTGTCTTACAAAGTGTTGGAGGACAGACATTAACAGTCTTTACTGAGAGCTCATCAGGTAAGTGGGAATAGAATTATGTAATGTGATTCCTGTATGTGTTGTATAGATTTTCTGTCTCAACGTACACTTTGAGGTCATTCCCAAGGCTACTCTATCTGTTGTTCTGTCTGCCTCTATTATTCATGTCATGCTACCTATTTCCTGTGATTAATGAAATTTTGGCTGTTACTCGAAGGGTTTAGTTTCCATTTGGGGCATGAAGAAATAGAACAAAGCAGATGGAAAAGCATGGTGCATCAAGCTGTCTTCTAGGATGTTGAAGAAACAGTATTCTGAGTTTTGCCAAGATAGGGTCATACTTGCCTGTTTTGGTAAATTGATATTCAGCAACTATAAGTTGTGTTTAAGAAAAATACTGCTTAATATTAGGGAATATTTTAGTCTGAATATTTGCTTTTGTAGATTTCAATACTAAGGGCCTTTTTAGTGCAGAGAGATGAACTGTATGTTTTGACTTCCAAGAAACTCTGTTAAATATAGTTTGTAGGGGATCCCTGGGTGGCGCAGCGGTTTGGCGCCTGCCTTTGGCCCAGGGCACGATCCTGGAGACCAGGGATCGAATCCCACGTCGGGCTCCCGGTGCATGGAGCCTGCTTCTCCCTCTGCCTGTGTCTCTGCCCCTCTTTCTCTCTATGTCTATCATAAATAAATAAATCTTTTAAAAAAAAAATATATATATATATAGTTTGTAAATTTTGTGTATTTTCTCTCATATATTTTACCAGTTCAATAAATCAGGAGCAGGTATTTAAGTTTGTGAATTAAATACAGAGAGAGATTTTTTGCAGCATACATATATGTTTATTTTCATTGTTGTTTGATTTTAACCTTACCTGAATTAGAATATTACTATTAACGTAGCAGGGCAGCTCATTTTAATGGAGCTAATTTCTCATATCTAATTTAAAAAGTTTACTGTTTGTATAAAGAAAAGGTGTAAGAAATTATAGTATGTAGAATGTTACTGTTTAAAAAAAAAGATAGTGTTCAGATAAATCTTTTGTGGTGTCTTGAATTACCAGTAACTGCATAAACTAATCTAAAAAAATTCGTCTTTTTTTCCCCCTTGGACATAGTATGAAACAAAATGGTAAATTATAGGGGTGCTTCTGTGGCTCAGTTGGTTGAGCATCAGACTTTTTTTTTTTTTTTTTTTTTTTAGCATCAGACTTTTGATTTCAGCTCAGGTCATGATCTCAGAGTCCTGAGATTGAGCCCTGGATTGGTAGTGGTAGTTGTGGGTGGGGAGCTTCTCTCTCTTGGCCCCTGCCCCTGTGCACATACGGGCTTTCTCTCTCTAAAATAAATCTTCAAAAAAAAAAAACCCAGCAAAATGATAAATTATAACTTTTCTATCTTGTGGTTTAAGGTAAAAGTTTTGTTTTATTGGATTGTTCTGATGCTACAAAATTTGTAATATAGTATTACAGGAGGTAGAAAATGTTAAACACCTGCATTTTCTCTTGGAGAATATTCAGCCATTCAACAAATATTTATTGTATGTCATGTTATGCAGGGCATGGCGTAGGTGCATCCAAGGAATCTGTAATTTGTCTTGTGATTGGTAAGATTTATTAAGACCTATTGAACCTGTGAGGTTTTCTCTACTTCTGTGGTTGTTCGTGGAGTAGAAGAGGCATATGGCACCAAGACAGTAAATAGGAAGTAGAGCTTAGAACAAAGTTTGAGCTCCTTTTGCAGAGAAAGGTACTCTATTTTCAGTTTTTTTTACATTTCACTTAGTTGCTAATTTTTTCAGTGCATGATTTATTACTTATACAAGAGATAGTGATTTAGAAAGTTTGTTATCCTCAAAATTAATCTTCCATTTTTAATCTTGTAAATCCTTCAGTTAGTATTGTGCTCTTTTTTGAACATTTTGTGTTCACATTTCTGGTTACAGTGTACTCCAAAGTGAATATGGTATTATAAGGATTATCTTGGCAAGGATATGGAAGAGAACCAAGATTGTGATCCTTCTGAAGTTTGGACAATATGTTCTTGCTTTGTAGAACTGTGGTAATACAAATGCAGATCTAAGTTGCTGTTAGATGTTGCATACTGTAAGGAAATTTTTTGCTTCTTAATCTCTCATTTCTGTTTCATGTCATTGTTCTTTGGCTCTCCTTGCATATTTCTGTGCTTCAATTTCCTTATTTGCGAAATGGGATAATAATTATTAACATTCATATATAAATAGGAATTTATTTCAAACATTTAGAACAGCACTCTACATAATAAATGCTCAAATAACTATTAGCCATTACTAATATTAGATATTTTAAAAGATATATATCTGTGTGTCTGTATTTTTTAAGTAAGCTCCAGGCCCAATGTTCTACTAACTGAGCCATCCAGGTGCCCCTGTATTAGATCTTATTTTTAAACACTTTAGGTTTCAAGTGTATTTTAAGGCATATGTATGCAT
The DNA here is from genome assembly GCF_011100685.1 of Canis lupus familiaris. Taxonomy (NCBI): domain Eukaryota; kingdom Metazoa; phylum Chordata; class Mammalia; order Carnivora; family Canidae; genus Canis; species Canis lupus. The sequence continues at coordinate 5,840,060 of NC_049243.1, read as the reverse complement.
TTTTAGCTCTGTGTGTATATCATTTGATGTACTTCAGGCAGCAGATTTTTTCTTTTTCTTTTTTTTTAAGATTTTATTTATTTATTCATGAGACACACAGAGAAGCAGAGACATAGGCAGAGGGAGAAGCAGGCTCCTTGCAGGGAGCCTGATGTAGGACTTGATCCTGGGACTCCAGGATCACGCCCTGAGCCAAAGTCAGACGTTCAACCACTGAGCCACCCAGGCGTCCCACAACAGAGATTTTTATGTTCAGTGTTTTCTTGATTGCCTCAATGACGAGAAAAAAGTTCTGTAGAGTTGTTATTAACAATTTATTTCCTTTTCTGAGGAGCATTATGTCATTTGCCACTTCTGATCTTGAAGATCTCAGTTCTATAGCTGGGTTTCTTGAATCTCTAGGAAATCATTAATAGCAGGGGCTCTGTAACTGCATGACATATTTAAAATGCTAGATATAGGGGCACCTGGGTGATTCAGTCAGTTGAGCGTCCTGCTCTTGATCTCAGCTCAGGTCTTGATTTCATGGTTATAAGTTTGAGCCCTGAATTGGGCTCCATACTGGGTGTGGAGCCTATTTAAAAAAGATTTGTATGTATGTATGCTTTTCTGTGGGACAAGACTGTAGCTTTCATTGGAGACTCAGGTCTGTGACCCAAAAAATCTTCATAGTTCACACTGTAGTATTGGTTGATAATGAACCTGCCAAAGTATGATTAACTGAGCCATTTTATAGTGAGTAAAGCCATTTATTTTACATTGAAATATACATAAGGCAAGAATTATCTTAAATATTTTTATGTTTTTCCCTCAAGTGTAGAGCTGTACCAGCTTATAAAACTTTGCTTTTCTAGGCTCTTCATTTTTTTAAATAGTCTATATGTCTATAAAATGTAGAATTTTATAAGAAGAGTTAAAACCTCACTTGAGGGATCCCTGGGTGGTTCAGCGGTTTGCTGCCTGCCTTTGGCTCAGGGTATGATCCTGGAGACCCGGGATCGAGTCCCGCGTTGGACTCCCTGCATGGAGCCTGCTTCTCCCTTTGCCTATATCTCTGCCTGTGTGTGTGTGTGTGTGTGTGTGTGTGTGTGTGTGTGTGTGATGAATAAATAAATAAAATCTTTTCTAAAAAAAAAACCTCACTTGAGTTTAATGTGTTAAGAGTTTAAATAATTTTATTCCTTTTATTAATATACCTTTTGCTGGTTTTTGAGAGGCCCCTTTGAACCAATTTTCTAATGATTCAGTTTTACATATTAGAATATCTTTGTGGGGATGGAATTAGAGGGAACTGATTGTATCTTTTACATTGTCTCCTTAATTAAAGCAATCTGCATTTCATGAGTGTTTTAGGAGCACAATTTGTTTCTAGTTGAGTATTCATGTTTGAGAGAATATGTTTTATTTTTAAGGGCTATTTTGGGTTAGCCCTTTTTGTACTCCATATTTCTCTATGAAATTCTAAATCTGTTTCTCTATTAAATATTTTTATTAGCTAATATCCTTATCTCTCTACCCTTCTTTAGGGAGAAATGCCTCATGTGTTTGGTCTTTATTCTTTTCCCTAGATCTTTGGTTTAGTATTTTTATCTACTATTTGTTGATAATAACTTCAATTTCTTTTATAAGTTACACCCCTACCTTTGTTCAAACTTAGTTTTCTTCTTTATAATTGCAAATTCTAGACTAAAAGTTGTTAATTCATCTGTTCAGATGTTTATTTATTTTTATTTTTTATTTATTTTTTTTATAAAGATTTTATTTATTCATTGGGGTGGGGGGGCAGAGACACAGGCAGAGGGAGAAGCAGGCTCCATGCAGGGAGCCCAATGTGGGACTCAATCCCGGAACCCTAGGACCACGCCCCGAGCCAAAGGCAGACACTCAACTGCTGAGCCACCCAGGCATCCCTGTTCAGATATTTTTAATGCTAGGCCCTATGACAGAATAAGACTAGACTTGGGGTTCCTGGATGGCTCAGTCAGGTTGAGTGTTTGCCTTCAGCTTGGGTCATGGTCCCAGGGTCCTGGGATCGAGCTGTGTCAGGCTCCCTGCTTAGTGAGGAGTCTGCTTTTGCTTTTCCCTCTGCCACTCCCCCTTCACTTGTGCTCTCTCTCAAATAAATAATAAAAATCGTAATTAAAAAAAAATAAGACTAAACTTCTGTTCAGTTGGGCAACTGGCATGTGGAAAAAATGCTTGCTACAGAAAGTGCTCTGATGGAGCTGTGTATAAAGGAGAAAAAAGAGTACTTTAATTGAAAGAACTGGGAAAGACTTCAAAAGTGGAGATAAATTTGAGCTGGACCTTGACGTATATGAATAAGTGTGCCTTGAATAGGAGGAAATAAAATAAAAATAAAAATAAAATGCATTTTTCTTGCCTTCAAATATCCTATTCTTCATTTTACTTTCTCCAAGTCATACTTTGTCGTAATCTATCTAAAGTCCATTAAATAGTCCTGGTTACATCAAAGCAAAATAGCTCAGTTGTGGACTTGGTAGTCTAGTTTAGAGATGAAATGTTTGAACTGGTGCAGTGGGACTGGAAAAGAGCCATCCTGTTCTAGAGATAGTAGAAGTAATTTTGACAGCTTTTGGTGATGATTTAACTGGGAGAATTGGATGAGTGGAAAGTCCAGAATGGTTTCCAGGCTTTTTTGGCCAGAGCATCTGGGTAAGTGGTGAAACCATTACTGAGTTAGAAAATATTGGAGGAGATGGGTAGGATTAGAGCTGATGGAACCACAGTGGTGTTTTTGCTCTAAGTTTTCATTTTCTTTGACCTGCTGCAACAGTTCATTAATTCAAAAAACTGATATTTGTACCTACTGTTTGCCAGGACCTCTTTTTTTAGACTTGGGATACCTTAGTATCCCAAGTATTTAGTATTTTTTAGCAAAATCCCAGTCTTCATAGTGCTAACATTTTAGTAAGAGGAAATAGCAACAAATAATAAATGCCATAAATAAATTGTATTGCAGACTAGCAGGTGGTGAGTTATCTGGGGAAAAAGCAGAAAGTGGGATCAGGAGTACTGGGTTGCAGATGAGGCTTTCAAGTTTAATATTTTTAAGTAAGCTCCATATTCAATGTGAGCTTGAACTCGGGACCCTGAGATCAAGAGTCTCATGCTCTACTAAGTCAGTTAGGCACCCCAGGGCTGGCAAGTTTAAACAATGTGGTCAGTGTGGGCCCATTGAGAAGATGAGATTTGAACAGACTTGAACTCCTTCAGACGACTTAGGCATATGGAATTAGCCAGCTAGTTTTCAAGGCAGGGGGAGCAAGCTTGTTCCCTAAGGTTCGAACAAGCGTAGCATGTTCCAGGAGTAGCAAGGAGGTCAGTGTGGGGGGTGGAATAGATGACCAAGGGGAAGAGGAATAGGCTATTAGTGGCTAAGTGGTAGGCTAGAGAGGAAGGGAGTTGGCAGTGGCAAATCATGAAGGAGTTTGTAAACCAGTAAGGATTTTGGATTTTATTTTGAGCAAAATGGAGAGCCACTGAAGGGTTTTTGAGCAAAATAGAGATTTGATCTGATTTTTATTTTATTAATTTATAAGATTTATTTATTTATTTATGAGAGCCACACAGAGAGGGGCAGGGATACACAGAGGGAGAAGCAGGCTCCCCGCGGTGAGGGGAGCCTGAAGTGGTACTCAATCCCAGGACCCCGGGACCACAACCTGAGCCAAAGGCAGATGCTCAACCACTGAGCCACCCAGGTGACCCTGATACACATTTTAAAGACTGACTGGTTGGCAGTTGAGAAGAGACCAAGTTGGAAGCTTGAGGTTATGGCAGTATTCGGGAGGAATTAACAGAGCTTTGGTCCAGAGTGGTAACTGTGACAGAGGTCTAGGCTCTCATCTGATGTCCAGTCCCATCTTTAGTTGTCTTCACAGGTAATCCACTTGGACTTTTGATATAAAAATCATACCGATTTTCCCATTTTTAAATATTTATTTATTTATTTATTTATTTTTATTTATTATTATTTTTTTTATGATAGTCACACAGAGAGAGAGAGAGAGGCAGAGAGAGGGAGAAGCAGGCTCCATGCACCGGGAGCCTGACGTGGGATTCGATCCCGGGTCTCTAGGATCGCGCCCTGGGCCAAAGGCAGGCGCTAAACCGCTGCGCCACCCAGGGATCCCCCCATTTTTTAATCCTCCATATGTTTGTATTTCTGTTGGTGATACATCATCAATCTTTTATTGTCTTGGCCATGATAGTGCTTAGCCTCCTCTTACTCTCACATTCAGACAGGTGCCCCATTTAGTTCGTTCTACATAAAAATCACATGTGACTGTTTTAGGCAGTCTTCTGAAGCAGTCCTGTGAAAAATTCCCCCATCCTTTCCACCCTCTCTAGTCCAGTCTGCTGAAATCCCTTATATTTACTGGTGCTTCCTGGCACCTGCTCCTGCTTTTTCTCCTTTTTTCCCTGTCAGGGATTTGTCTGCCTTTTTTAGTTACAGCTACCCTGCCTTTACTGTGCTCTGGTCTTTCTTGATTCTTCCTTCATCTGGACTCTGGCAGTGAAGTTTGTATTAGTCATTTTGCCCCCAAATTAAACCTTGTGGACAGGATACTAGGTCTCCTACTTATTTCCATCGTGTCTGGGCTAGGATTGGCCAATAGTGAGTGGACTTAATAAAGTAAAGGTGTTAAAATAGTTTATTTTCTCCTAAGAATTACTACTACTCTAAACATACATTTTAGAGTGGTTCTTAAGGGATGTCTGGGGGGCTCCTTGGTTGAGCGTCTGTCTGCCTTTGGCTCAGGTCATGATCTTGGCATCGGTCCTGGGATTGAGTCCTGCATTGGACCCCCTTGCAGGGAGCCTGCTTCTCCCTCTGCCTATGTCTCTGCTTCTCTCTGTGTGTTTCTCATGAATAAATAGATAAAATCTTAAAAAAAAAAAAAAAGTTTTTTCAGTGAACTGGCTTATTAATGACTTCCTTCAAGGTTTAAGACATTTGAGGTTCAAAATTGAATATTACATTCTTTGTTTCTCATTTTATTTCTTGCTCTTTTATTTTTATTTTGGCACAATTATTTTACTTTATTTTTGCTAACCAGAGTAGTTCAGCAATGTGTCCTGTAACACTTGGTTAACCACTGTCCACATTATATAATAAGACCTATTCCCTGGATAGTATAACTGCTGAGATAATTGGAAGTATGTGAAAATTTATTTGGTGGTGGCCTGTCTTACTTTCAAACTTGATTTTGGTAACATATACCAACAAGTATTTGTCTTAGAATGTGTTAGATTGAATTTGAAGAAAACTGTTATATCTTGTGGAAATGTTCTTTGAAGATGCTGAATTAGCAGTCATGTTGGAAATATTGTAGAATTTATAATCTTTGTATGGACTATCCTGCCCAAGAATGGTATCCTTTTTCCCAAGAATGGTAATGAAGGATAAATATAGTTAGTATTTTTATTTCAAATTGAATTTTTGACTCTTAGTGGGAAACATTAACTTGATGCATTTCTCCCATTTGTTGAGAATGGGATATTAGTTGTACAATTTCCAGAGGTTTGAACTAAGCTTTATATGTATGTGTTGTTAGCATTCAAATACAGCTGTTTCCTTTTTTGTTGAATTTTTTTTCTTATCACTGCCTTTAAACATGAGTTACCTTCTGTTGCCTAAATCAGCACCATATGCTTATTACTACTTGCCATGCTACTGTACTCAGATTTTATTTAGTCATATGTATCATAATTGTAATAATTTTGTATCACTTTTGTGCAGTGGTTCTTGAACCTTTTGGTCTCAGGGCACCTATATATTATGTGTTAACATAAATAACATTTTTATGAAAAAAACCCTGTTTTCAGAAAAGATTTAGGGGGAAACATGGCATTTTACAAATCATATTAATGTCCGGGTTAAAAGATAAGCTGTATTCTTCTGTCCACTTCTGCATTTAGTCTGTTAATTTCTGTTGAAGTATCTGAAGAAAATCTGACCTCTTACAAACACGTAGTTAGAAAAGGGAGGCGTATTTAGTGAAATTTTCAGCTAATTGTGAGAATTCTTTTGATAGTACACCCAAATTCTGTAATTGCTAGTTTCTTAAAGGTTTGTTGCAGTATAGAATTTGAAACCAGGGGTGCCTCAGTGGCTCAGTGAGTTAAGTGCCTGCCTTCGGCTCAGGTCATGATCCCAGGGTCCGGGGATCAAGCCCCACGTCGGGTTCCCTGTTCAGCGGGGAGCCTACTTCTCCCTCTGATGCTTCTACCCCACCCCAATCCTGTTCTCTCTCTCTCTCTCAAATAAAATCTTAAAAAAAATTTTTTTTAAACTTGAACAGTAAACTTTTTATACTGTTACATTGAAATCCATAGGCTTTATCTAGTACTTGAAATGAATCCTTGACCTCTGCATGATTTTGAACATCATATGTACATCATTTGGAGAATGTTGGTTCACTGAGTTATGTACTTCTTCCACACGTTGACATGTTTCCTTCTGTAATAACAAAATTTTGCATTCATTAACATCACCAATTTATTTTTATTATTTTTTATTTTATTTATTTATTTATTGAAGATTTTATTTATTTATTCCTGAGAGACACAGAGAGAAAGAGAGGCAGAGACACAGGCAGAGGGAGAAGCAGGTTCCATGCAGGGAGCCCGACATGGGACTCTATCCTGGGTCTCCAGGATCATGCCCTGGGCCAAAGGCGGCGCCAAACCGCTAAGCCACTGGGGCTGCCCTATTTTTATTTATTTTTTAAACTTTATTTATTTATTCAGGAAAGACACAGAGAGAGAGAGAGAGAGAGAGGCAGAGACACAGGCAGAGGGAGAAGCAGGCTCCATGCAGGGAGCCTGATGTGGGACTCGATCCTGGGTCTCCACGATCACGCCCTGGTCTGAAGGCGGTGCTAAACCACTGAGCCAGCTGGGCTGCCCAACATCACTGATTTAAACAGAAAGTCTTTAGGTTTAGATAGCTGTCAAGCTTATGATGGTAGTTATAAATTTTTCAAAACTGCGAATTTTCATTTTGAAGGTTGAATTTTTTTTAGCATAATACGATTAGGCAAACCTTTATTTATTTAAATTCAATTAATTAACATATATTATTAGTTTCAGAGGTAGAGGTCAGTGATTAATCAGTCTTATATAATACCCAGTGCTCATCACATCCCATGCCCTCTTAAATGTCCCTGAAGGTTGAATTTTATTAATGGTGTCGAATACTCTTGGTTGTTTCTTTGAAAGGTTGGGCTTATTCCATTCATTTTTGAGGAAGTATCTTCCAGATAGATACCAGAGTCTGATAGCCATAGTTTGTAGTGATTGCCACCTCTAAGTCCCATCCACTTTAGTAAGCGTGCCAGCCTTTCTACTCTTCCAGTGCATTATGTGTAGAAACCCCTGTGGAAAGAGTAAGGAAGCTATATTTTTTACTTTCTCTTGAGTAATGGCCATGCCACTGGAGTAAGATTTGGAATCTTAACCACTTTCTGGCAATCTTATACTTGTCTGGAAGAGCAAACTGAAGTAAAAATGTACGACTTTGTGTTTTCTTTATTTTCTGAACTACCACCAAGTTTTGTGGCTGGTTCAGCTTTGAAATTTTTGCCAACTGCCTGAGCCAAGTCTACTTAAGTTAAAACTAATAGAAAATGTTCCTTTATTCAGTGGCTGGAATAAAAGGCATGTTTATACTCTTTTCATGTTTAGGTATGCATGCATAAGTGCATGGTTGGTATACACTGTAGATTTAATAATTTGGGGATGAGGGTGAGGAGAAGAAAAAAACTGGAATGTAATTATAACATTAAGGTTTGGAATCAAGTTAGTTCATTAAGGCTGATTTACTTTATTTATTTTATTTTATTTTTTAAAAGATTTTATTTATTTATTTATGAGAGACACAGAGAGAGAGAGAGAGGCAGAGACACAGGCAGAGGGAGAAGCAGGCTCCATGCAGGGAGCCCGACGTGGGACTCCATCTCGGGTCTCGGGATAGTGCCCTGGGCTGAAGGCAGCGCTAAACCGCTGAGCCACCCAGGCTGCCCAATTTACTTTTTACTAAATGAAATATTTCAAGTCTATAATAAACTGCAGACAATAGTGTAACTAGTATTACAATAGCTGTATTTCATAACTGTTGATATTTGCTATATTTTTTTAGAGATATAAAATGTTTTAGGTACAGTTGATGTTCCATTTTCTTTTTCCTGGTCCCATCCCACCTCCCTGTAACCAATTGTCCTTGGGTTAGTGCATATTCTTGCGACTCACTTTGAGAGTCTGCAGTTGTTTACAACAAAAATCTTGACAATTTTACTGAAGAAAACAAAATTCTTTAGAGATGGTTTAAGCAGTGTCATCCAAATTTCTAGCAATTAGGGGGCACCTGGGTGGCTCAGATGGTTAAGCATCTGCCTTTGGCTCGGGTCATAATCTCAAGGTCCTGCAGTAGAGCCCTGCATCTCATCGCACCGCCTGCGCAGCGGGAGGTCTGCTTCTCCCTCTCCCTCTGCCTCTCACCCTGATTGTCTCTCTCCCTCTCTCCCAAATGAATAAATAAATAAATCTTTAAAAAAATACCCACCAGATTTCTAGGAATTAGGAAAGCTCAATACTTAGATTGAATAGACATTTTTTTAGTGTAGAATATATCTTGGCAAGCCTTTTTGGTTGTTTCATTACTACGTGATTGGTTGTTGTTTCATTACTACGTGATTTTTTTTTAATTCCCTGGGATTTAGAATAGATTATGTGATCAAAAGTAATTATTAACGAGAAACTTAAAAATTCAATCCCGTGTGTTCTGGTGAGAAATACTGATTGATCAGTGAAAAATATAAGGATAAAAGACTTTTGTTTTTTTTTAAAGATTTTATTTATTCATGAGAGACGGGGTTGGGGAGTGGGCAGAGACACAGGAAGAGGGAGAAGCAGGCTTCTTGCAGGGAGCCTGACGTGGGGTTTGATCCCTGGACTCCAGGATCACACCCTGGGCCAAAGGCAGGCGCTAAACCGCTGAGCCACCCAGGGATCCCCAAAAGAAGACTTTTAAATTTTGTGTTAGCCTTGCTACTCATGCAGTTTTTATTTTGGTAATGTAGTCTCTCCTATATGTGTATTGTGATAATCACACTGTCAGTGGTTTGAGTATGAGTTAGATAATATTTATAGTATTATTTTTCAGAAGAATTGATACGTAATTTATGCAGGGAATATTGACTCATTTGGCTTTTTGTCAGCTTTAATTATTGCTACGAATTTGTTAGAGTAACCTAAACCTTAGTTCTATTACTCATGAATTCCACTTAAGTTTTGTTGCCTAGAATCTTTGGAAGTTTGGGTTGTGATTTCTATTAAATTACTCACTTTATTTTTTTATTTTTTTAAGATTTTATTTATTCATTCATTCACATAGGGGGAGAGAGAGAGAGAGAGAGAGAGAGAGGCAGAGACACAGGCAGAAGGAGAAGCAGGCTTCACGCAGAAAGCCTGACATGGGACTCCATCCCGGGTCTCCAGGATCATGACCTCTACCGAAGGTGGCGCCAAACCACTGAGCCACCCAGGCTGCCCGTACTCACTTTATTTTGGACCACTGTCTTCTCTGTATCCTTGTTTGTGCTTTTTATGGAGATGTCAGAAAACATCAAATTTTTATATTTATTGTATGTTGTATTTGGCTATTCCTAAAATTCTGTGATGCTCTGTTTTTATCATCAAACCTGCTAATTTCTGGGACACCTGGGTGGCTCTGTGGTTGAGCATCTGGCTTTGGCTCAGGTCATGATCCCGGGGTCCTGGGATCAAGTCCCGCATCAGGCTCCCCACAGGGAACCTGCTTCTCCCTCCGCCTATGTCTCTCCCTCTCTCTGTGTCTCTCATGAATAAATAAATAAAATCTTAAAAAAAAAATACACTTATGCTCAAAGAACTAGAGACAAAATCACATGTGTGTGCAACAATCTTGCATTAGGTTTAAAAAATAGTGGTCCTACATTTTGAACTATATTCTTGATTACATTGATACAAAGTGCCTTGTGTCATTTTATATTCTCATAACTAATCTAGAAGAATTGAAGGAATTTTTATTAATTTTTTAAAAAGATTTTATTTATTCATGAGAGACACGGAAAGAGGCAGAGACAGACATAGCAGAGGGAGAAGCAGGTTCCCTGTGAGGAGCCTGATGCGGGACTCAATCCCAGGACCCTGGGATCATGCCCTGAGCCAAAGGCAGACGCTCAACCGCTGAGGCATCCAGGCGTCCCAGAAATTTTTATTAATGCATAAATATTTACAATATTTACATCTTTCTTATCATTAAGCAGTGATAGCTAACTGAAATAGGTAACCCAACTGAGCACATATTTTGTTCACCATGGCGAGCACTTTACATGAAATATTTCATTTATTTCATGCAAGGAACCTGTGAGGTGTAGGTACCATTGTTATTTTATTGATGAGAGAAATGGTGTTTCCATAGGATATAGATTGTCTAACATCATGTAGTGTGCCCTTGATCCTCATAATTCTGGTTTTCAGTGTAAATGCAAGATCAGTTTTGTGGTTAAATGGCAGCATTAAAAAAAGAAAGGGAGAAAGAATGGAAGAAATTTTTTGTTTTGGATTTCACACATACACTGAAGTAGAAAAATGAAAGGAATCCTGTATGTTTCCACCCAGCTTTAGGGATTTATGGTAGACTTTTTAAAATATGCTGTCAGTGAATAAGAGCAGACTACTTATATAAAAAGATAAGAGTTCACTTTATTCATACCTATTTGCACTCCTCCCCCATCATTGCCCTGTTGATTTTTACCTTCCAGGGCTATATACTGGTGTTTTCTAAAGCACAGTGATATATAGCTTTACCTATTTTAAACCTCAGTTTCTTTAGAAATGTCCTGTTGGATTTGCCTTGCAGAAACAAAAATAATGTCTAATCATTGTCTGCAGATTAAGAATATGTTCTTAATCTGCCACTTTCTAGACGTATATCTTTATATAATTATCTAGTGTGGTGGTTCCTACGTGGGGCAACTTTGCCCGCTTCTGGGTAATTTTTGATTGTCACAGCTGCCTCTTACTGGCATCTAACTAATGATTGGGACTGCCGCTGAACATCCTACTGTATGTACACAGGGCAGCCCCTCCCCATCAAGGAACCACGCAGCCCAGAATGTCAGTAGTGCCAAGCGCCAAGGATGAGAAACCACGGTCTCCTGTAAGAGAAGCTGTTATTTTTAGCAGACAAGCTATTCGATACAACTACTGGTGATATTAAAGTCATAAAATAAATGATTTTTTTTGTGGAGTTGCCAACAGGAGTGACCAAAACCTGTTTACCTCCCTAGTAGTTGTTTTTATTCTCTCCTCTTCCTCTCCCTCTCCTTCTGCTGCTTTTCTTCTCTTGTGTCAGAAGACATTTCTGTGCTTTTAGGAGACTATCCTTGAGGTTTTATTTTTTAAAAAATACCTCCTCTTAAGCACCAGGTTTTTCCACTAGCCATTGTTTGTCACATTACTTCTTCAAAAACAATTTGGGGTGTTTACCACAATCGCAAAAGCACATTTTTCTTACTTTGTACAAGTTCTGACTGAAGCAAATTCTTAGTGCAAAAAAATATGGTGATTTACACATGGCTTTGTATTGATCTTGAAAAAATTGTTACATATAGAAAGATATGAGTTGTCTCCTCCTGCCTCATCTACTTTAATTCATGCTTGATTTAATTATTTTATTTCAAGGTTAAAGATCCATATTTAGTAGAGAAAAAAGCAATATAAAGTTGGGATGTGGCTGATTTCTTACCTTCATATTGATATATTAGTAGTGAAGAATTATCTGTAGGGCTTTTCATGGTAAAAGCTTACCAGGAAAGGTCAGCTGGGTAGCTCAGTCTCAGTCGGTTAAGTGTCTGACTCTTGATTTCAGCTCAGGTCATGACCTTAGGGTGGTGAGATCAAGCCCCACATTGGACTCCATGCTGAGTGTGGAGCCTGCTTAAAATTCTCTCTCCCTGCCCTTCTGCCCCCTCCCCCCTCCTCTCTCTCCCTCTCTGGAAAAAAGTAATAATAATAAAAGCTTACCAGGAAAGAAAAATGTTTTTTTCCTCTTCCCCCACCCTCATTTTTTTCTTTTACTTTTCATTATGGAAAATTTTTAGGCATGTACAGTAGTAGAGAAGTAGTATGGTCAGTCTTATTTCAGCTATAGCACAGCCACTGCCCTTTGTACCTCACAAGATATTATTCATTCATTCATCGGGAGGGAGGGAGAGAGAGAAAGGACAGGGGAGAGGGGCAGAGGGAGATGGAATCTTAAACAGGCTCATACCTAGCACGGAGCCTGGCACTGGGCTTGATCTCACAACCCTGAGATCGCCTGAGCCAAAATCACCAGTCAGATGTTTAACCAGTTGAGCCACCCAGGAGCCCCATGGGTTATTTTTATTTTTATTTTTTTAAAGATTTTATGTATTTATTCATGATAGACATAGAGGCAGAGACACAGGCAGAGGGAGAAGCAGGCTCCATGCTGGGAGCCTGATGCGGGACTCAATCCCGAGACTCCAGGATCACGCCCTGGGCCAAAGACAGGCGCTGAACTGCTGAGCCACCCAGGGATCCCGCCCATGGGTTACTTTAACGAAAATCTCACACAGTATATTATTCTGTCCTAAAATTCTTCAGGACATGTGTCCATAAGCATCCTTTTTAAAAAATAAATAACTACAATACTATTAGGATACCTTTAAACAAAACAAAATAGTAAATCCAGTATCATCATAGATTTAGTCAGTGGGAGCTGTAATGCTCAATTCCAATGTCCCTTGATTTTTCTCCCCCCTCTTCTGATGTATGGTTCAATTCTATCTGAAGTTAAAGTGGTTTGCAGTTGCACAGCTCACGTACTTGTAAAGATACCACTGGAGAAAATACAATTCATCAAATCATTTGTGTTACTATGAAGCACCCTCCGTAGTACTCTTTAAGGAATTTGGATGATAAAAAAAAAATGACAGAACATTGTATTTAAACTACAAAAACAAACAACAAGAAAGAAATCATTTCTAGAGTTGCTGAGGTACTGACATCTAACTTGTGACACTGTTGATGAGGGGAATCTGAGTTGTATTTACTGAATGTATTCGAATTATTTTCAGATTGTGTATAGTTAAAGTTAGTAAATGGATGCATTTATAAAGAAGAAAATTTTAATGCAAGATGAACAAACTCTAAAGAATAGAGGGCTTTTAAAACAAAGGTTAACAAAATACAAGCAGGTGGTATAAGAATTGATGTAATGAATGGAATAAAAAATGTTCATTAATTTAGATGGTTAATGTAAACAACGGGAGTATTATATACAATTTGTATACCTCAATTTAGACTATTACTTGCAAAATAAATTGTTTAAGAAGAATAGAAAAACTTAAGATCTCTTGAAAGTCAGATCAGTTTATATATCTTTAATGCAAAACAACTTAGTAAACATTTTTAAATTCTGAAATAAAAACTCACTCTTCCATGTTCTTACCAATTACTATCTGCCTGCCGAACCAGGCAGTTACGGCCTGGTCAAAGGTGAAACACTACTAGAGAGCCAGCATGCTCTGAAGGACTGCTATGTTTGAAAAGAAATGCAACTGATTATTATTATTATTTTAAGAGCTCTATGTATGTGTATCAGTCCACAGTTTCTTGCTTTTACTGTGTCATTAGCTATTCCAAAAGAAGGGAACAGAAACCCCTATAGACACATTCTGTGTTCACATTTTCCCTTCCCCCTCTGAAAAAGTCTGTCTTAGTATATTTTATGGTTAGAAGTTGTAGGTTTCTCTGCTCATATAGAAAAAAGCACACCATGCAAGATTGTTTATAGCTTCAGTTTCTTTCTTTCTTGATTTATTTATTTAAAAGAACAAGAGAGACCACGAGCAGGAGGGGCAGAGGGAGAGAGAGGGACAATCTCAAGCAGACTCCACACAGGGGCCATTGCAGGACTCCATCCCACAACTGTGAGATCATAACCTGAGCCGAAATCAAGAGTTGGACACTTAACCAACTGTGCCACCCAGGCACCCAGCAGCCTCAGTTTCTTTTATATAACTAGGCAAACCTTAATGACTAGGAGGATTTGCAAATTTTTTCTTACTATGTAACTTGTTATGTACCGTAGTTAAACAGTTTCTTGAGAGGAACACTTACACTGTTCATCAAAGGAAAATGCCTGGTGATTTAGAGCAGCTTATAATCCTTTTTCTGCAGCCTCTAGGTTTTTTCTAGATTTTTTCTAGATTTTTTTTCTTTTTTTGAGTTAGGGACAGACTCCCATGGATTAGGAATTGTGCCATAAATACCACTGATGCTCTCAGGGCCTGCCCATAGTCTTTCTGCCCTTGCCATTTCTGTGCATGCTGGCCAACTTCTAAATCTCAACATCTGTGTCTCTGTCTGAGCAGGTTCTCTGCTGCCAGCCTCTCTGCCCTCCTGGAGGGCAGGTCAGAAATGTTAAGAGTATCAACACTCATGCTAAGAACCATTCTCATCCAGTATATGACAGGAATTGGTGGGAAATACCTAGCTCCTTTAACCCTCAAGTGGGGTGACTCCTGTCCTATGTCTTAACCGAGCTCTGCAGCAGGAAGGATTTTCCACAGTGATATATGGCTGATACCAATTTTCTAGACTCTTCTCTTTATCAACTTCTTTTCTCTTCCTGTCTCTTTTCCCTAGCTCTCTTCCAAAATTTCCTTGGATCGTCTCACAAATAAATTACCTGAACTTTAAAAACTTTATAGAGCCAGCTTCTGGAAGAATTCAAACCAAGGCAGAGATAGTAAACTGTAGCTCTACTTTTACTCAGCAAGCCAAAATGATGTCTTTGTAGAGATAACCTTGGCATATACCCCACGTTTAAAAAAAAAAAACAAACAAAAAACAGAAACAGAAAATGTGATAAAAACAGACCGGACCAAATGTGATATTATAATTTGTGTTCAGTTACTTAGTGCCATACTTCACAACTTACCACTTACACACAAGTATTTCTGTGGGAGCATTGATTTGTTCTTTGATCCTCAACCTTCTGAGTCTCTCTGCATCCAAATGGTTTTAAACCCTACTGTGATTCCTAAGGACACTGTACATAAAGCATACTGTAGTAGACCCAGTATCCTAAGACTGAGGTTTGGGAGGATTTAAACAGGAGGGCAGGAAGTAGTTTTAGAACACATTGGTGTTTTTCATGGTTGTGTGACTGCAGACATTGCTTTCTCTCCCCGAATCGCTATGTGTTTCTGGTGCCGTCTCAGTCAGCTGCCTGTTACCATTCTGACTGACCATTGTCATCTTCCTCACCTGTCTCTGCTCCCACCCAGGATGACTGACTGTGCTGCTACTGCTTTCACTAGTCCCACTGATGGGACTCTGTCTCACTGGCTAACCACGTCCTTCTCATCCCTGCCTTTCTGTTCATTTGGATGCCCCAAAGCCTCCATGAACTCTTGTTATGATTTCAAGAAGGTGCTCTCAGATACCACCTTTTTCTCACTTCAGCCCCCACTTCAGTCTTTCATATATACAGATTCTCTGTTTTCAGTTTTTTGAAGTAACTGCTTGAAAGCCATAAACTTCTCCACTGAATATAATTTACTCAGGAAGACAGTTGCAAGGAAGAAATATTCTGTATGCACAGTACCTCATTAGCTGAAAAAACTATCATTTGTGAGAAACCATTTCATTCCAAGACTATAAAATTCATGAAAAGTAATTCACATAAATTAACTGCATCAGTGATTCAGCTGACATTCACCTCCACCAAAGCCTTTACTTGCTTCTAAGTCTTGTCAGAAAAAAATATTAAAATATGTTAAGTGAGAGAAAGAAAAATTAATTGGAGCCTGTGTGATGGTAAGTTTACCAGACTATCTCACAAAGATAAACATAATCTCTCTGGGTTACAAAAAAAAAAAAAAAAAAGTAAAAATTTAAAATGCTAGAACCATGATTCTGTTTTGCTTGTTTTTAACATGTTAGTCCTTAAGAAGCTTAGTATTTCTAATATTGCAGCATTTCTAAATAATACCGGTTGTGTCCGTTGTAAGACTTAATGCTTGAAAGTTAAAAAAAAAATTATTAGAAAGGAAATAAGGGGGCAGCCCGCAGCCCCGGTGGCGCAGTGGTTTAGCGCCGCCTGCAGCCCGGGGTGTGATGTTGGAGACCCGGCATCAAGTCCCACGTCGGGCTTCCTGGATGGAGCCTGCTTCTCTCTCTGCCTGTGTCTCTGCCTGCCTCTCTCTCTCTCTCTCTCTCTCCCCCCTGCAATAAATAAATAAATAAATAAATAAATAAATAAGTAAATCTTTCAAAAAAAAAGAAAGGAAATAAGGTTCCTCAGTATATGTAAGAGATTGTATAGAAAATTCTGTAATGAATGCACAAATTCAGAATCAAAGCAAGGCTATTGGTGTTCTGTATTTTGATCTGAGTGATGGTTACAGGGATGTGTTCACTTTGTGAAAGTTCATCAACGCTTATAAACTTAGGACTTATGCACTTTTCTTAAACATAGGTTATATTTCGGGACACCTGGGTGACTCAGCGGTTGAGCACCTGCCTTCGGCTCAGGGCGTGATCCTGGGGTCCTGGGATCGAGTCCCCACATCAGGCTCCCTGCATGGAGCCTGCTTCTCCCTCTGCCTGTGTCTCTCTCTGTGTGTCTCTCATGAGTAAATAAATAAATAAAATCTTTAAAAGAAACCACATAGGTTATATTTCAATAAAGTTCTAACAACGCACAAGAAGAAAACAGATTTTTCTAAAAATCTTTCAACCAGATCTCTTAGTTGATTCAAAAAATTGAATTATAGGTATTAAATCACATCATATTAGTTTGCTAGTGGTGTCATAACAAGGACAGACTGAGTGGCTTAAACAAGAAGTTTATTTTCTCACAGTTCTGGAGGCCAAAGGTCTAAAGTCAAGGTGCCAGCCTATTTGTTTTCTTTTGAGGCCCCACTCCTTAGCATGCACGTGGCCACCCTTTTGCTGCCTCTTGGCGTGTCAGTTCCTCTGTGCACATACATCCCTGCTGTGTCTCTATGACCAAGTTTCTTCTTATTAGGACACCGGTCATATTGGATTAGGGTCCACCCTAATTGTAGAGCACAGTAACTGTAGAGTTACGTTTTACTAAAATACAAATTTGCTTTGTATTTCCCCAGAAGCTCACCCTGTGATACTTGATTGTGTATCTGAGAGTGACTGCAGCACGAGATGCATCTGTCCCATGGCGTATGTATCACTGGGGAGTGGTACATACATGACTACTTCAACCAGTACAATCCTACTGGCCAAGTTGATAGAATCAGAAGGAGCGCTGTTTAAATAGTAATTTACTCACATTAATAGTGAAGGAGACTTGCCTTTTGACGCAGACTGTTTCTGAATAGCAAGATTGTGTGTGTGTGTGTGTTTTGTGGGTTATTGATTGGAAGAGAACTCATTTTACTAATCTGACAATGATAGTGCTCTGCTGCACAGATAAAAGAGAGTATCTTGGGAAAATAAAAAGTCATAGACTGTAGGTAGAGTTTTAAGTACTAGACCAAAGTCGTTGTAGGACAAGATATTCAAAGATAGTGGTTCGTTATTAGAGTCAGACGGGCTAGTGAACTCTGTTTTGTTGAAACTGATCTCTCCCAGATGCAGGATTCTCTAATTTGGAAAACATGGCTCTCATAGTTCTTTTCCTTGACTTTAATTTTAAAGGTAGAAGAGGAAGTGTTTAAGGAACTATCAAGTTTAGGGGTGAACTCAGGAATATAACTCATGAATTTATCTGTGTTATAGCTACTAAAATAGTGTTGGAGTAAGAAAGTAAATCCACCCTGCAGGCCTATTTTATTTGGCTTGCTTTTTGTTTTGTTTTAATGCATATTGATGATTTTAGGCAGGGCATTCTTCATTCTCCAGATGGCCAGACTAGTAGCGTAGCCATTATTCCTTATTTCATACTCACTTGTTTCATATACTTACTTGCCCCACCCCTGACAACTTTTGGGTTTGAGACTGCCCGATTTCAACCCAGTTTCTTTTTTTGAGGTAGTAGAGTTACTTTGAATGATTTTGAGAATAAAACTTAAAGTTCGGTTTCCTTTTCTTTGTGTCTATGTCTTTCTTGCCGTGGAAAGAATAGCAAAGAAGTGAAGAGATGAGTAAAAAGCCAAGTTATACCTCTTTGGACACAGGAAGAATGGTAATGTGCTCTGTAGTTATTGCTTTGGGAGTCTAGACAAAACTAAAAGAAATAGGTTTAAGTGATTTGGGGGTCCTAATGGCTATTGCAAAGCATTCTCATATTGTATACCTCTTAAACAAATAGTAAGGGACCGTATTAGAATGCTGTAGATTTTCCTTTCCATTTGAAGTTCAAAGAGGAAAAAACCAAACAGTTCCTAGATTGAGAATCTTAATATTTCTGAAGGTTATCAAACCCATTTTAGGAACGGAATCTTATAGCTTATTTGGTTAGGGAATTAAGAAATTCAGCGGTAGAGACCAATGGGGTGTTTGTATTTCCCAGCTATTGTTTTGGATGGAAAGCAGTGTGATTCACTATCTAAAAGATAAGTTTAGCCTATAAAAACATCATTTGTGGAATTGAAATTTAAAAAATAAACATATAACAAACAAAACATTTGTACAGTGTTTTACGAAATACTCTTGTCATACTGCCACATGATCCACAAGAATTCTGGGAGGAGAAATAGGTAACATGATGTGGGTTGGGCCAATTTAATTTGATCACTAACTATGGGATCACCACAACATCATGCCCTGAGAATTCAGTGTTTTGAAAAGACACACAGTTCCTGTCTAAAAAAGCAGGTAGGAGGGGACAGGGTTCAATGGAAGCAAGGGAGGAGCAACCAAATTATCCTGAATGCAACAGAAACATCACTGAGAACCTAGCATCTGAGTTAAGACCTGAGTATTGTGTTAATTTTAATTCTGCCATAAGCAAGAAAAGCAGGCCTGTTGCCTCTCGGGCAGAGGTTTGAGAGCATGATGGATTTGGAGCATTGCCAGAGTGTAAAGGCTGAGCCACAGGGTGAGGCGACATGAGACAAGATGTAGGTCTGTCCTGGAGAGCGAGTCAAGCTATGGTGATGACTGCTTTCTGCTGCTTTGATAAAGGAAAATGGTAACTCCTGAAAGTGTGTGAATCTTGGTGAAACTATTCTGGGAGTGTTGAAGAGTGGCAGCATTTTCAGTCTAGGAGGTGGCACTACGGTACAGGGCATCTCAAAGAGAGTGCTACTAGAATGAAAGGTTTGGACAAAGGAGAGGAGAAAAGTAGTATTTCATCCTTGGAGGAATTTGTCAGGCACTCATTTGTTTTGAGCTCCCGTGTTCTCATATAAGGGACTCAGTTTCATTTTGAAGTTAATTGTCATGCAGCTATAAATATTTTATATACAGTTTTATTTCATCTTTTATTGCTTATACCAAGGAATGAGGAATGTTTTGATCATTTCTGGGTATAGTAGTTTATAAAAGACAGCTATTAGCTTTGTTCACTCTAGCAGGCAAGTGCCTCATTCACTATTAGTGACTTTTTTATTCTCTCTCAGTACTTTTATTCACACAATACACAGTACTGCTCATACCTTAGCATTTGAATATTTGTCATTCTAAATTTAATTTCCTTTAAATAACTTTTGTGAAGGATCTTGCATTTTGTGATCATTAGCTTTAATAGTATTTATAATTCTGTATAAGGTCTTTTCAATTGCATTAATTATTAGCCCTCACTTGCAGTCAGTTTTTAATTGTCTTGACTAAATACATTGTCTAATTGACTATGCAGATTGCTACCTGGGTATAGTGATATGTTATAAATAGTAAAAAACAAATTTTATCTGCTTTAGATTTAATAAGGTGGTATATATTTGATACAAATTAATAATTTCTGTCATAAAGAGCACTGCCTGCCTTTTACAGATACTCTACTGCTGTGTAAGCTCTTGAAGAAATCAGATTTATTTGAAAATCGGTTGTTACATTCTTTGAGAGAGCGAGAACCGGAGTGGGTCGGGGGCGGGGCGCCGGGGCAAAGGGAGAGGAAGGAGAATCTTAAGTAGGCTCCACGCCTAACACAGAGCCTGGTATGGGGCTTAATCTCAAGATCCTGATCACGACCTAACCTGAAATCAGGAGCCGGACGCCTAACTGACTGAGCCACCCAAGCACCCCAATTATTATATCATTTCTGTAGAACTATAGATACCATTGTAAAACTGATTTTATAATATTTTAAATCTTTGGGAGTTAAAATTCTTTGGGAGTTTGGTGCTTAAGGTTATACTTTGATTTTTTTTAAATGGAAAAATTCAAACATAGTAGGGAGAATAATATATGAATCTCCATATATCTACCTGTCTATTACTCCTTTTTCTACCTCCCTTATCCACTGCTGGGTTCCTGTAAAGCAAATTCCAGGTATAACGCTTCATCTGTGCATATGTTAGTATGGTTCTCATATCCTACGTTTTCTTTACGGATTGCTCTTTTCTTTACCCTTAAAAAATATGTATATGTGTATATATGTCAAAATGTATATATATGGCTCCAAAATAAAAACTGTCTATTTTCTGTTTAAGCACAGCATTTCTGAATTTTGCATAATTCCCTATTTTATCTATAAGTAAACTGGATATTATTTAGGGGTCTTAAAAATGAAAAGGAGTATTTGCATTTTACTGTCTTTTTTTTATATAACAGCTTTATTGAGGTATAATTCACATATACTATACAACTTACCCATTTAAAGTGTACAAGTGAGTGGTTTCTGTGTATTCAGAGTGCAGCCGGCACCACAATCTTTGTTAGGGCATTTTTATCATACCAAAAAGAAACCCCATACGTAAGCACAGTCACCTGTTATTCTCACCTCAGTCTCCCACTAATCTACTTCTGTCTCTATAGCTATATTTAACTATTCTAGGCAGTTCACGTAAATGGAATCATACAAAACGTATTTTGGTCTTTTGTGACTGGCATTTTTCACTTAGCATATTTCCAGGTTCATCTGTGATTTAGCATTAATTATGCTTAATTTCTTTTATTGATGAATAATCCATCATATTCCATATTGGCAAGAAAATGCCGTATTTTCTTTATTTATTCATCAGTTGATGGACATTTGGATTGTTTCCACTTTGGAGCTATTAAGAACAATGATGCTTAAGAGCATTTGTGTAGGAATGCCTGGGTGGTTCAGTCGGTTAAGCTTCTGTCTTTGGCTCAGGTCATGATCCCAGAGTCTTGGGGTCAAGCCCCATGTCATCCCTTCTCCCCCTTCCCCTGTTTCTACTCATGCTCACTCGCTCTCAAATAAATAAAATATTTTTTAAAAAAGAGCATTTGTGTACAAGTTTTTTTTAATATTTTATTTTAAAGATCTTATTTATTTATTCATGAGAGACACACAGAGAGAGGCAGAGACACAGGCAGAGGGAGAAGCAAGCTCTATGCAGGGAGCACAATGCGGGATTTGATCCTGGGACTCCAGAATCATGCCCTGGGCTGAAGGCAGATGCTGAACCTCTGAGCCACCCAGGCGTCCCACTCCTATATTTTCTCTATGAGTTTTGTAGTCTTAGTCTCAGCTGAGAAGTAGCTCATAATTTATGTTCCATTAGGAGTTAATTTTGTTAATGGTATGAAGTAGGAGTCCAGCTTTATTCTTTTCATGTGGATATCCAGTTGTCCCAGCACTACTGGTTGAAAAGACTATTTTCCCATTCAGTTGTCTTGGCATTCTTGTTGAAAATCAATTTGTCAGAAATTTATGGACTTTAAATTCCATTCCATTACTCCATATTATCTATCCTTTCTTTATGCCAGTACCACACAGCCTTGATTACTGTAGCTGTTGTAGGAAGTTTTGAAATTGGGAAGTTAAGAATCCTCTGGCTTTGTTCTTTTTCATCATTGTTTGGTTCTTCTGGGTCCCTTGAGTTTCTATGTGAATTTTAGGATCAGCTTGTTAATTTCTGCAAAAAAAAAAAAAATGGCCAGCTGGGATTTTGGTAAGGATTGTATTGAGTCTGTAGATCAATTTGGAGGATATTATCATCTTAACAGTATTGTTTCTAATCCATGAACATGGATGTATTTGCATTTATTTACATCTTTTAAAATTTTTTTGTGTTTTCGAATTTTAGAGTATAAGTTTTGCACTGTATTGCCTTTTTAAAAATTAGGTAATGACTTGTTATTTGTATAAAAAGAGAGATGTTCAAAAAATTATAACAGTACAGAAACATTCAAATTACCCGGAGGTCCCACCACCAAGAAGTAAAGTATTTTTAAAAAGAAGTATTTTTAAAAAGATTTATCATTTGGTTGATATCATTGCAGCTAGATGTCATAGAGGTACATAGATACAAAAATAAGAGTGTAGGGAGAGAAATTACGTGTGTTCTATTTTTTCAATTACTTTGATTAAACTTTTCATTTTGATATAATTGTAGATTCACATACAGCTGTAAAAAATAATTAAGACATCCTCTGTTTTCCTTACCCAGTTTTTGTCAATGCTAACATACTGCAAAACCATAGTATCCATTGTAGTCCTGTACAATCCACTCCCTTTGGTATTAACATCTATACAGTACACTGATAGATTTACCCAGTTTTACTTGTTCTTTCTGGTGTGTATGCATGCGTGTTTGTTTAGTTCCATGCAGTTTTATCACATGTGGTTTCCTGTACCCGCCACTGTCTAGATACAGACAATTCCATTCCCACAAGGATCCCTTATTTCAGTCTTTTATAATCATGCCACCTTCCTCCCAGTCCCACCCTTCATTCTCCCCCACCCCATCTTTAACCCCTGGTAACCAGTGATCTGTTTTCTATAATTTTATCATTTAAAAAAGTATTCATATAAGTAAGTGAAAAGGATTTATATCACAAATTCCCTGGACATTTGTCCCAAGGTTTTGCATGTATCAGTAGTTCATTTCTCTCACTCAGTATTCCATAGTATGGATGCATCACAGTATAGTCACTCACTGAAGGACATCTGTGTTGTTTCCAGTTTTTTGCTACTACAAATAAAGCTGCTATGAACATTTGTGTATAGATTTTTGTGTAAACACTAGTTTTCATTTCCCTGGGATAAATGCCCAAGAGTGCATTTGGTGGGTCGTATGATAATTACATGTTAAATTCTATAAGAAACTGCCAAAATTTTCCAGAGTGGCTATTTTTAAAAAGAAGACTATAGATAATATAAAAAACATTTAAAAAACTAAATACTAACAAATACAGAAAAGATACATTAACATAAACAGTTGAAATGGAACATGTCTAGCCCCTCAGAAGTTGCTGATTGTCTTTCCTCCATCATAATGTACTCTTTCCTCCACAGAGGTAACCATAATCATTGACGTTTATGATAATCACTTTTTCTTTCATAATTTTAGCATTTAAGTCTTCATTCCTTTGCATGTTTTACCTCATTTATAATTCTTAAGAAGAATCATACAAAGTGCACTATTTTTATTTTTTGCTGTATTCCAAAGTGTGTATTTAATGTAGCTTAACTATTTTTACAGTTAGTGGATATTTGAGGTATTTATAATTTGTGGCTCATTATCTGCCAGTGCTGCTATCACATTTTTGTATGATTGCCCTGGTTCATACATTTTTTTTAAAATTTTTATTTATTTATGATAGTCACACACACAGAGAGAGAGGGAGAAAGAGGTAGAGACAGGCAGAGGGAGAAGCAGGCTCCATGCACCGGGAGCCCGACGTGGGATTTGATCCCGGGTCTCCAGGATCGCGCCCTGGGTCAAAGGCAGGCGCCGAACTGCTGCGCCCCCCAGGGATCCCTGGTTCATACATTTTTAAAAGGCATATTCCTAAGTATGGACTTTGGTCACAGAGTATATTTATTTTTTTCTTCTAGTTAATAATGCCAAACTGTTTTCAAAGGAGTTACACCAGTTTATATTCCCATCAGCAGTGTGTGTGAGTTTTGTTTCAACTCTTCTCCAGTAGTTTAGTCCAGTTTTTGTTTTTAATATTAACTATTTTAATTGATGTAGTGATTTCTTGTTGTGGTTGGATTAGACATATCCCTGATTTCTAATGAAGTAGAGCCTTTTTTATGTGTTTATTGTCCTTTTGGATTTCCTGTTTTATGAAATGCTTGTTCAGATCTCTTACCTATTTTTTATTGGGTTGACTTTTTATTTTTGAGTTGTAGTTCTTTATAAGTTGTGGGTGTAGCCCTTAGTTACATGGGTTACAAGAATCTTTTATTCTGTGACTTACCTTTTTGTTCTCTTAAAGGTGTCTTTTGATGAACAGAAATGATTATCTTTGGTGCATTCCACTTTATTAGTCTTTTATGGATTGTACCTTTTGTGTCCCATTGCAGCATCCAAGATCATAAAGGTACTCTTATATCATTTTCCAGAAGCTTTTTTGTATTGTCTTTCACATTTAGATCTACTGTCCACCTGGAATCGTTTTTTTGTATGGTATGAGATAGGGGTCAAATTTTATTTTTTCTCAGTATTGATGAATATCAGGTACATTTTAGAAGACTATCTTTTTCTCACTATTATGCATTGCCACCTTTGCCATAAGTATTTATTGAAGCAGAAATCTGTTTTTAGACTCCTGTATCTATCTGTTCCGTTAGTTAATTCATTTTTCCTTATGATATACCAAACAACTTTCTTACTATACCTTATGGTAAATCTTGATAACCAGAAGAGCAAGCCCCTTGCCATCTTGTTCTTTATGAGTATCTTGGTTATTTTTGGCTTCTTTGCATTTCTGTATAAATTTTAGAATCTGCTTATCTTTCATAAACATTTGACTTTTTTAAAAAAAGGTTTTATTTATTTATTTATTCATGAGAGACACACAGAGAGAGGCAGAGACAGACACAGGCAAAGGGAGAAACAGGCTCTCCGCAGGGAACCTGATGTGGGACTTGATCCCGGGACTGGGATCACGCCCTGAGCCAAAGGCAGACGCTCAGCTGCTGAGCCACCCAGGCATCCCAACATTTGACTTTTTTAATTGGAATTGTATTATTCTGTATAGCAACTTAGGAAAAATTAACATCTTTTATTGACATTTTCAATATATGAACATTTGTGAGGTCTTTGATTTTTTTTTTTTTTTAAGATTTATTTATTTTGGAGAGAGAGTGTATGTGCATGGGGGAGGGGAAGGGAGAGAATCTTAAGCAGACTCCCTGCTGGGTGCAGAGCCCAATGAGGGCTCTATCTCAGGATTCTAAGATCATGATCTGAGCATAATAAACTAGTCATGGGACATTAAACCAACTGAGCCACCCAGGCAGCCCTGAGAGGTCATCTTTAATTTTTCTCAATAACGTTTATAGTTTTCTCTTTAAATATCTTAAATACTTTTATTATTTCTAGATATTTGATATTTCTGATACTACTGTATAAAGTATCTCTTTTAAAAGATTGTCATTCCTTTGTTTCTGGTATATAGAAATACAACTGAATTTTATTTTATTTTTTAATTTTTTTTAAATTTTAGAATCAGATTATCAAGTATCATTTTTTTCCTTTTTTCTTTTTTTATAAATTTTATTTTATTTTTATTTTTTATTTTTTTAATTTTTATTTATTTATGATAGAGAGAGAGAGAGGCGCAGAGACACAGGCAGAGGGAGAAGCAGGCTCCATGCACCGGGAGCCCAATGTGGGATTTGATCCTGGGTCTCCAGGATCGCGCCCTGGGCCAAAGGCAGGTGCCAAACCACTGCGCCACCCAGGGATCCCTCATTTTTTTTATTTTTAAAGATTTTATTTATTTATTCATGAGAGACATAGAGATAGGCAGAGACACAGGCAGAGAGAGAAGCAGGCTCCATGCAGGGAGCCCGATGTGGGACTCGATCCCGGGACTCCAGGATCATGCCCTTGGTTGAAGGCAGGCGCTAAACCGCTGAGCCACCCAGGGATCCCCCTACAACTGAATTTTAATATTGACCTTGTACTCTTCAACCTTGTTCAACTGCCCTATTCATTCTAATAGTTTATCTATCAATGTTTAAAATTTTATACCTGTGTAATCATAAAGTCTGCAAATAAGGGGCACCTGAGTTTTGGCTCAGGTCATGATCCCAAGTTCTGGGATTGAGTCCCGCATCAGGCTTCTCATAGGAAGCCTGCTTCTTCCTCTGCCTAGGTCTCTGCCTCTCTCTCTGTGTCTCTCAGGAATAAATAAGTAAAATCTTAAAAAAAAAAAAAATCTGTAAATGAAACCTCAGTTTTGTGTCTCTCTTTCCAAATATTATACCTTTTATTTCTTTTTCTTGCTTAAATTGTACTAGTTGGGGGGATAGTGACGGGGTCATGTCTGTTTAACAGTTCATCTTTGTTGTAGATCCTAGTTAGTTGGTTGTTTTGGGTAGGTAAGTATTCATCAGATTAGGGAAATTGCTAATTTCTTCTTACTTTGCTAATAAGCATGTCCATAAATGAATGATGAATTTTATCAAATATATTTTCTGGATTGAGATCTGTTGAGATTATAAATATATTTATGTGGAAAATTATGTTGATATTTTAAATCGCTAATCAGATTTCCATTCCTTGAATAGCTCTAACATGGCTTAATGCTTTTAAATATTGCTAGATTCAGTTTGCTTATCTTCTATTTCATGTTTTCACATTTATGTTCATGAATTTAATTGGCCTATACTTTTCCTATTGTTTTTTTTTTTTTTTTTTTTACTTTTCCTATTGTTTTTATCAAGGTTTTTTTTTTTTTTTTTAAGATTTTATTTATTGATTCATGAGAGACAGAGAGAGAGAGAGAGAGAGAGAGAGGCAGAGACACAGGCAGAGGGAGAAGCAGGCTCCCTGCAGGGAGCCCGACGCAGGACTAGATCCAGAAACTCCAGGATCAGGCCTCGGGCTGATGGCTGTGCTAAACTGCTGAGCCACCCAGGCTGCCCTCAAGTTTTGGTTTTGAGGTTACGCTGTATTGAGAAAATGAGTTAAGGAAGCGATCCTTCTTCCTTGTTATGAAGATGATTTTTTGTAAGACCAGGTTTATTTCTTCCTTAAATAATTAGTAGAATTCACTGATTAGCCTGACTGGAAATAGATTTTTCTTTGTGGGCAGTTTTTAAATTATGGAGTTGGGGAGCAATTCTGTATAGCATTTCTACACATCTTTTGACAGCTTTTATCTCAGATGATCCTTTTAATACGGATGCTTATATAGCAAAAAGCCTTGAAATACAGAAATAGGGTCTCCTTACCAGGGCAAAGGTTTGTTAGGTTTGCTGACAGCCTTCCTATGAGATTGGTGGTTTTCTAGGCTTGGGGTTCTTCAGCTGTGATACAAACTCACTCTGTACACATTATCTCCCTGAGCCCCTTCCAGGTTTTTGCCATGGGCAAGTAGCAGGGGCAACAGGAACTGGATACAAACATAAAAATCATGCTGTTTGCTTTATGGTGAATAATAAAGTCCTTTTCCCTTGGCCTAGGAGTCTCCTGTCTACTGCTAGCATCTCTGAAACTGTGGCAGGATAACTTGTTAGTTTGCAAGGAACTTGGGTGAAATGTCAGACCCTTAGTTCTTGACATGAAGTCAATTTATTTATGACTATTTGGATCTCCTGTATCTTCTTGTGTCACTTGGGTGAATTTTGACTTTCTTTGTTTTATCTAAATTGTCAAGTTTATTGGAATGAATTTCTACTTGTTTTCTTTTAAAATGTCCATAAAATTTATAATAATGCCTTTGTTTTCATTCCTGATACTGATAATTTGTGTTTTTGCTGAGTATAGAATTCTAGATTGGTAGATATTTTCATTCAGCTCATTGAAGATAGTCATAGCCTTCAATTGTTTTTGTCATGGAGAATTCTGTTTAGATTTAATGTTGCTTCTTTTAAGGTAATCTTTTTATTCTCTGTGGCTACTTAAAACCTTTCTCTTTATATTTAATTTCTACAGTTTTAATACGCTAAGTGGAGGTTTCTTTTTATATAAGCTGCCTGAGACATAATATTGAGCCTCTTGTATCTGCTGACTGCTATTTTCCTGCAGTTGAATAATTTCAGACACCATCCCTTTAAATGTTGCCTCTGTTCCATTTCTTTTTCTCTCCTCCTTCTGAGATTCTGATTAAACTAATATTTTAATCAATGCTCAGCCTTTTCACTCTACCTTTTCTATCTCTCTTCTGATTTGTCCAGCCTTACTATTTTCATGCTATGTTGTGCTACGCTTTATTTCAGGTCACTGAAGTTTTCATCGGATATATCTAGACTGCTTTTTTTTTTTTTTTTTTTTTTAAGATTTTATCTATTTATTCATGAGAAACACAGAGAGAGGGAGAGGCAGAGACACAGGCAGAGGGAGGAGCAGGCTCCACACAGGGAGACCAATGTGGGACTCGATTCTGGGTCTCCAGGATCATCATGCCCTGGGCTGAAGGTGGTGCTAAACTGCTGAGCCACCGGGGCTGCCCTGGACTGCTATTTAAACTCATCCAGTGAGGTTTAAATTTTATTTATTATATTTTTTATTTCTAGATGCCTTATTTGATTCTTGTTGAATCTCTGAGAATTTTCCTTCTCTAGAGATGGAGGACTTTTTGGCAGTCAACGTCAGAGACAGTCTACCATAATCAATTTAAAGCTGTTCAAGGGGGATCCCTGGGTGGCGCAGTGGTTTGGCGCCTGCCTTTGGCCCAGGGCGCGATCCTGGGGACCCGGGATCGAATCCCACGTCGGGCTCCCGGTGCATGGAGCCTGCTTCTCCCTCTGCCTGTGTCTCTGCCTCTCTCTCTCTCTCTCTCTCTCTCTGTGACTATGACTATCATAAATAAATAAATAAATAAAAATTTAAAAAAAAAAAAAAATAAATAAAGCTGTTCAAGGCTTGACATTTTTCTGGTAGGAGATAGCCAGAAGATTGAAACCAGTTGATCGTTAGGGTGACCAGGTAACATGCTATTCAATTGGAACATTTTTGAGAGTAAAAAGGAGTGAATAAACCAGACTGTCTTGGGAAACTAGGACCTGTGGTCATCCTAGTTACAGTTTATCATAGACTTTTCCCTGTCCTGTTCACCCTCACCTTGAGGGTATAAGCCCCTGTTATGCTTTCCACTTTGTGCAGCTCTGGATTTTGAGTTCTGTTCCCCCTCGCCCCCCCGCCCGACTTTCTTTGGGACATTGTCTAAACATGGTGTTTCATTTTCTCTGGATTAACCCATGACCTCACAGGCTCTTGTTTTCCCTATACTTGGAGGAGATGGATTACTTATTTTCTTGTGGTCTTTTTGATACTTTAAAGATTTTATTCACCTTTTATAGTTGTTTTAAGTGGGAGCTTTGATCTAAATAATTTAGGCAATCATTATAGGGAATAGGAACAAGTATGGTTAATTTACTTGCAGTAACAGAAGAAAGACCATGGAAAGAATTGTTGAATGAGAAATAAATGCTGCTTCTCCACAAAAAAATACCGGTTCCCAGGACACCTGGGTGGCTCATTGGTTGAACGTCTGGCTCAGGTTGTGATCCCCAGGTCCTGGGATTGAGTCCCACATCAGGCTTCTCACAGGGAGCCTGCTTCTCCTTCTGCCAATGTCTCTGCCTCTCTCTGTGTGTTTCTCATGAGTAAATAAATAAAATCTTAAAAAAAAAATTACAAGTTCCTAAGAGTTACTTCTGTAATTGGGGAGGGGGGCTGTGGATGTGAGAGGGGAGGAATTAAGGGATTCGATTCATTATGTTTGTTTTTTTAACTTCATGTCCCACTTTTTGACAAACTATTAATTCCTTTTTATGAAAAATTAGGAATTTGTTTCCCTTAAAATATAATTGCTCAATTTTTATCAGTTACATTTTCATTTTATTGAGGCTTTTTAAGGGTTAACATTCTGTTCCACAGCTAATTCCCCTGCTATATAACTTTAGTATTAGTTTGTAAATAGATTTTATGTTTTTCTAGTTTTCTGATCATGCCATCTTATTCCTGGATTATTTATTTTCATTTGTCTGTGTATTGTCTAGATTTCCACATTAGGCCTCTTTATTTTTAAAAGGGGTTCATGCGTGACTTTTACAAAATATGCAATTTTTTTGTTTTATTGTAGAATTTTTGTCTTCATTTTCTACTCAAGTTAATGTGTCTGTTTTAGTTATATAGTTATAATTTTATAGGTAGAAGGTAAATTATATGTAGAAGGTAATTTTATATATGCATATATAAGTTTAATATATATAAATACATTAATATGTAAGTTGTAAATATATATAAAATTCCTCAAGGAGTTCAAGGCTGTTCTAAGCCAACTAAACACTTTTGTGGAAGAATTGATTTACTTACTGGACCACACTTTTCTCTCCATGCTTCTTGTCTTTATTTCCTCTGATGTTGAAATATAATTTCTAATATGTACATTTTGTCTTAATTTTAAGCTCTGATTTAATTTGATCAGTATGGCTTATATCATGTGAAAAATGATTGGTCTCTTTTATTTTTTTATTTTTGTGTGTTTGTAGTGAAATGGATTGAATTATTATTTGTGTATACTTATATAATTGAGACCTCTTAATTACTTTAAGGTACTGCTTTAATAAATTTGTATTCAATAAAATTCAATTATTTTTTCACATACGTCTTAATATTTTCTTTAGAAGGACATAGTGATGCAGAAAGCATGACTTTTTCTTTAAAATATAATTTTGTATTGGTAGATGGTCAGTCTCTTTAGTGGTTCTTGCTGTATATAGTCATCAAAAAACAAATGAGATATGAGATTACTTCTTTCTGTACCTTCCTCCCTTCTTGCTGCCTGCCTCATAAAGGAAAGGGTCACGCATTTCAATTAATGACAGCTTGGAATTTATTTTCTTATTAGTAGTGGTTTTAAGGAGAGTCATTATTATTACTTCAGAATAAGAAATCAGAGGAAAAATTTTTGGCTCAGAGAGGTTTTGGGGGAATGTTTGAATGAATAGCTAAGAGTGTTTTAAATGTATCACTTACATATATAAACATCTTTTTCTACTGTTCTTAAAATTTTTTCAGGTTAAACATCTTACCTCTGAATCACATTCATATAAGGTTGTTTGATGAACATTCTTTTTCATAGATGGAAGGAAATAAAAGTTTTCTACTTTTCAGAACTAGAGGGAGAATTTCGATTGGCAGTGTTATGTTGTAGTAGTTACAAGTGGGTTCTGGAACCTGACTGCTGAATTCAAACCTTCCTCAATTTCACCTTCGGAGCTCTGAAACCTTAAGCCTACTTTGCTAAACTTCAGTGTCTCCTTTTGTAAATTAGACATAGTAATAAGAAAAGTGCCTGGCATGAGTTAATGCTTAGTAGACATTAGTGTCCTTTTATTCTTTATTTTATTCTTTTATTTATATATATATAATTTATTGTTATTTTTCATTTATAATATGAGTTAGGAATTTGAAAAGATTAGCAGTGACTTAAAGATGAGTGTTAGGCTACAGAGACAGTTTCATTTATTTATTTCTCTTTTTAAGATTTTATTTATTTATTCATGAGAGCGAGAGAGAGAGAGAGGCAAGGACATAGGCAGAGGGAGGAGAAGCAGGCTCCATGCAAGGAACCCGATGTGGGACTCGATCCCAGGACCCCATGATTACACCCTGAGCCAAAGGTAGATGCTCAACAGCTAAGCCATCCAGGCATCTCTACAGAAAAAGTTTTAAATAAATGTCCAGTGTAAACATGTTTTTAAACAAGAATCTAAGAAAGTGAATTACTATGGAAATTAAATTACAATTTAACTTAAAATTTAAAAGAAATCTATCATTAATGTGAAGCCAAGCAGAAGATAGTTGCAGTGTTAGTTAGGTGTGTGTTCAATTCAGAAAGATTGACCAAACAGTACCATTGGTCCTATCCTCCTCCTCTTTGATTTTATAAAAGATTGGTAGGAAGTATGTTAGCAGGCATCTTCCTTGAAGTGCTTTAGAATAAGAACATTTCTCAATCTGTCCTTATCCCGTTTGGTTATATTTAATATACATAAGTAATGAAAAGATGCCTGGATTCCTTCGGGACTGTTTAACTGTATTGGTCTTAGTTGACATCTTTTGCTTCTTAGTTTGCTGTTTTCAAAATACTTTTTCCAATGGATTATTAACATGTGTATTCTCATGTTTAAATCTTCTAAGGCTTTTTAAAAAAAGATTTTATTTATTTTTTCATGAGAGACACACAGACAGAGAGAGAGGCAGAGGGAGAAGCAGGCTCCACACAGGGAGCCCGACGTGGGACTCAATTCTGGGTCTCCAGGATCACGCCGTAGGCGGCGCTAAACTGCTGAGCCACCGGGGCTGCCCGTCTTCTAAGGATTTATTAGTAATTTCCTTTCAGATAGCTATGTAAAATAAGGTATTAAGCAACAAGAACTTCATATTTTATCTTTGAAAGCTGTGTAATACAAAAACACTACATATTTAGAAGCAACTATAAAATAAATCTATTAATATATGGATAAGTGAGTGTTGCTCTTAAAAGATCATCTGATTTGTGTTGTATAACCAGGAAAAGAACCTCATCACTACTGGCCTTTAGGTCACTTTTTATCTGTGTTTTTGTTGTTTGTTTTAAAGTGTATGAGCTTTAGCATTTGTGCTCCAGCATTTTAACTTAAGTGTAGCAAAAGCCAACAGTTGCTCCTCTTGATCTTTTTGTTGACATGTTCTTGGGGAAAGTGTCTAATTATTCAAGTAGTTTACCACAAGCTTATTAATTTGGAAAATTGAAGATAAGCATACTAGCTACTTAGGGAACAAATGGCTGCCATGCTGGTTAAAGCCTCAGGCCCCTCTCTGGAGATAGCTTCTTCTGTAACTCTTCATTCATGCCTTGCTGTTTCTAAGAAATTGGCCATGTTCAATTTTTCAGACTGTGTTTCTCCTTCCTGGTTTTCTTACTTCACTTCCTCTCAGAAGACTCTAAAACAGAGTATACAAGACTGTTTTTGATCCTAAGTATTTTTTTTAACAGCACATTTTATTTATTTATTTATTTATTTAAATTTTTATTTATTTATGATAGTCACACACAGAGAGAGAGAGAGAGAGGCAGAGACACAGGTAGAGACAGAAGCAGGTTCCATGCACCGGGAGCCCGACGTGGGATTCGATCCCGGGTCTCCAGGATCGCACCCTGGGCCAAAGGCAGGCGCCAGACTGCTGCGCCACCCAGGGATCCCCTAAGTATTTTTTTTTTTAATTGTTTGATACTCCTGGGAAGCAGAAGAGAATTATGCTTTTCTCTGTCCACCCTCTTACTCCTCCTCCACCTTCTAAGTAGGGGCAGGGGGTGTAGTACAGAAGTTGATTGTATCTCAGAAATCTGTAAATTTGTTACTCTGCTTACTGTATGTAAATACCCTCTCCACCCCACCCCCAAATCCCTCCAGTTGTTTAAAGATATTCTACTTATTCTTAGATGTTCCCACGTAAGAATTTTTAGTTCATTTTTAGCAATCAGTTTGGTGGTTATTCCCAGGGAGCTACTATTCTGGATTATTTAGTAATTATTCTGTATCTGAATGACGAAAATCTCCTTGGCTCACAGATGTTTCTTTCTTGATTAGACTTACTCCCTGACCTATCAGTTACCCCCTTTCCTCTCTGTGGTTGTGGCTCAACCTGTCTCAGAAATGGATTTTTTATCCTAGGTTTTTCTTGGAGCAAACTCACCAGAATGGCTGGATTCCCTTTTGGCTAACTTTGGCATCTTCCAGGATCTTAAGCCAAGTCGTGGTCTAGTCTAATGAGGGGAGGTGCTAGCCATCCTTTAACATTATCTTGCCCATTCTCAAGGCTGTTGTGACAAGTAAACTTATATGTATGATAAATGTCTGTGATGGTATATTTTGGTTTTGTTGTTTTATAAAATGAATCACGTGTGACTTTTAGATTCTTTTGTTTAGTGTTTCTCTGCAGTAATCATCCAACCTTTATTAATAAAGTATTCTTGCACATAGCTATATATAGTCTTTCCTTTTTCTTTCTATAGGGTTTTATGAAAATATACATGGATATGGGGCGCCTGAGTGGCTCAGTCAGTTAAGTGTCTGACTCTTGGTTTCAGCTCAGGTCATGATCTCAGGGTTGTGAGATTGAGCCCTGCATGAGGCTCTATGCTCTGTGGGGAGTCTGCTTGAAATTCTCTTTCTCCCTCTGTCCCTCCCCTCGCTCACGTGCGTGCTCTCTCTCTCCAATAAATAAATCTTAATAATACAGATAGAAAAAATAGGTAAAGATTAAAATAGTTTTGTTAGGGGGTGCATTAGTGGCTCCATTGGTTAAGCATCCAACTCTTGCCTCAGCACAGGTCTTGATCTCAAGGTTGTGAGTTTAAGCCTCATGTTGGTCTTCACACTGGGTGTAGAGCCTACTTAAAAAAAAAAAATTTTTTTTGAAGGATATAGGATCATAGGTATCTGCATTCATACTTATTTTTAATGTTTTTAAAAATAAATAATGGGGCTCAGCTGGCTCAGTCAGACTCTTGACTCTGGCATGTGACTCTTGAACTCAGGGTTGTAAATTTGAGCCCCATGTTGGATGTAGAGATTACTTTTTTTAAAAAAGTTAAAAATAAAGTTAATCAAATAGGGACACCTGGGTGGCTCAGCAGTTGAGTGTTTGCCTTCGGCTCAGGGTGTGATCCTGGGATCAAGTCCCACATCAGGCTCCCTGCATGGAACCTGCTTCTCCCTCTGCCTATGTCTCTGTGTGTGTCTCATGAAAAAATAAAATCTTTAGAAAAAAAATTCATCAAATAATATACCTAAAGTAAATGCTAAATGGTCTAGTTTTTCTTATAATCACATAAAGTCAGGTTATTAAATTCAAGCAATCATGGAGATTAAAGTTAGTATCATTCAATAATTCTTAACCATAAAAATTAGTTATAAATATCTGTCATAACAAAGCAAAATCAGTGGAGTGGTATTAGGAAGAAATCAGACTTGTTTAATTTTGCACTTTAATGATGTAGAAAATATGTCTAAACATCTTCAAGGACAGTAATCAAAATTACTTTTTGAGAAGTTGGGCCTGTCTTCAAAAAGAAATTTTCCAAAGTTAACTAGATTTAAAAACAAAAAATAGAAACCAAAAACCAAACTGAAATGTTGTTTTTAAATGTACCTAAATACTCTGGAATCTTGGGTTTGGAAAAACCTGTTGTGCTACTAGGTTGACTGTTACATTTTATGCTAGGGAGCAGTTTTTAAAGACCTCTAATAAAGAAGTGCATTATAATTGCTTCACTTTCATATCCAGTTCAGTATTTTTTTCTGAAATAACTAGTGATCCAAATAAAACCAGAGTTTACACATTTTATATACAATATCCTTAACATTGTACTTTTCTTTTGCATTTTTGGAAACATGAGATTTATATCAGTGATTTTTGTTTGATAGAGACTCTTGAATTGAACCATTGTGTATTTTGGTCAAGAAGTAGAAACATAGTCACCTCTTGATAAATCATTTTAGGTAAATTTAAAATTTCATCCTAAATATTTCCCTCCGTCCAGCACACTTTCCTTTATCACCACTCCCTTGGTGCTTATTAACAAACAACTTAATTTTAATATTAGCTTAAGCAGAATATGATTAGGAAGATCAGTTTGCTGCAGAAGTAGCCATATATATTTCAGAGCTAGATACAAATAATTTCTAAGTTGCATGCTGTTTTGGATAGTCCTTATTACATCTCTGCTCTATTAGCAAGGGTAATTATGATTCAGATGCTCTAATTTTAACCTTGACTGACATCATTGCAGTTTAAGACATTTAACCAGAATTTATTGGATAGAAGTATCTCTAAGATTGTGTTGTCACATATATTATTGCTGACTGGTATTATACTGCTGGTGTGCAATGATTGTTTTGGTCTTGTAGATTTTGTACATGAAGACAGAATATAAAAGTCCCAGGAAACTCATCATATGTATTTTTAAACTGATACAAATGAAAATTGTGTTGGCTTACAACAATTTAGAGTATATTCTTGTATTTATAGATTCACCAAAGTATTAAGCATGCATTTGTTAAAAGTTCTGCATTCTGTTCATGTCTAAGTTGAGAGCCTAATTAATAATGTCAGTGTGCATTTTTCTGCATGATATTCATGGTTATGTCCTGAAGATATCTTTATCCTGGATGAGATAATAACCAGTGCTTATTGAAGGTCTATAGTGGGTGAGGCACTTTACATGTAATTTAGAATTTCATTTAAGCCTTAGAAAAGGTCTGTCAACTAATCATTAGCTCCATTTTGTGTGAGGATATTGAAGTTCAAAGAAGTTAAAAATCTTGCTTACATCACTTACTAATAGGCAAGTTAGTGGAGATTAATTGAATTTGAATCCAGGTCTGGTTCTAGTGCTCATGTGTGCCATATTTTTTCTTTGCAATATGTCAGTTCTGTGGACTGTATGAGTCCTAAAAACTTAACCTTCTTTTCCACAAACTTGATATATGAACATCTAGATTTTTTTTTTTTAAACATCTAGATTTACTAGTAGATTTAGGCTATCCTTTATTCTTGGGAGATGATTCATCCTATGTTCTTTAAATGACCCAATATGACATGAAAAATATGATTTGCTTTCCTGTAGTTCAGTTTGTCATTCAACATTTTATGAGTACCTTCATTGTGAGATTTTTATCAAGTGAGGCAGACCTGTGTTTTGGTACTCTGTATTCAGCACATACTTCATGAATGCCTGTTTTATGTCAGGTTCTAAGTGTTAGAGATATAAGTGGCTGGTAAAAGCAGACACATAGTTCCTGCTGGCTCTGGAGCTAGTATACCTGGGTTTCAAGTGTTGGTTCCACTTTTACCTCTTAATAACTGTATGATCTTAGGTTCCTTAGCCCTTGTAAGTCTGTTTCTTCACCTAAGAGAAGGAAGGAATGATAGTACCTTTCTTAGGATGATTGTGAGGATTAATTGAGTAAATGTTTGTTCGTAGTGTGGTATCAGGCACATAATAAAACAATAAGCGTTACCTTTTAATATCATCTTTAAAATAGCAATTGAACTATAATGAAAGTTCTTTAAAAAAAATATCAAGCTTCATTAGTAGTACTAGTTTCAGCCTGGGATGGCAGGTATCTTTCTTTTCTTATTTGCAAAGTCTCATTAAGTGTTTCATTTACTCTGCACACAGCCATATACATTATAGAAATGTAGTACACCATAAGCTGTGTTTTTATTTTTCATATTTTAAAGACAGTGCTAGAAGCATTGCATGGGATAATTCCAAATACAAGAGGATGCAATGTTTGACTTATGGCAAGTATAGTAAAATATTTTTATTACTTTTCTTTTGAAAAAGAGAATAGAGTCACTTTGTGATTTATTCTGTGGAGCAATGAGAAAAATGAGAATTTTTATGAGAAAATTTGAGGAAGAAATTCTTCATTGTCTGTGAACAACATCGCTCTGATTTATGATTGACATTTTATATGATTTCTTGAGTTTTTTTTTTAATATTTTATTCATTTATTTGAGAGAGAGAGCATGAGCAGAGGGGAGGAGCAGAGAGAAGGGAGAAGCAGGCTCCCCTCTGAGCAGGGAGCCCGATGTGGGGCTCAAACCCAGGACCCTGGGATCATGACCCAAGCTAACGGCAGACGCTCAACTGGCTGAGCCACCCAGGCGCCCCTTGCGTTTTTTTTAAATGGAAAGTATTTCTAAATATTCTAAGAAACGGGAAAATTGAAAATGATATTTTCTATATACTTACAACACAGTATTTATGCAACTAACTGAATAGTGCAACTGACTGAATTTA
The DNA here is from genome assembly GCF_011100685.1 of Canis lupus familiaris. Taxonomy (NCBI): domain Eukaryota; kingdom Metazoa; phylum Chordata; class Mammalia; order Carnivora; family Canidae; genus Canis; species Canis lupus. Next base: position 5,802,137 of record NC_049243.1, on the reverse strand, counting down.
AAAAGATACACTTATAAAAAGTTATACAAGAGTAATTAATGTCATAGTCAAATATCCTTCTAGATTATTAAATTGTTTTAGAATATTATGATCTGTTAAGCATTCGAAGATGAATTAAATGCATCCAGATAATGATTTTTTTTTTTTTTTTTTTTTTTTTTTTAGAGAGACCTACATCAAATGAATGATAGATTCCTTTAAGTAGTGGCTTTCATCGGTAGTAATTTGTTATGGCAGTTAAATTCTCTTTTTGTGAATTCATACAAAAACTTAGACTACTTCTAAGGTTTGTTCAGTGATACCTCCTGAAAGAAGATATGTCAGGGCTATTTTCATTATCTGTAATGAAATCTTGGTAGAGAAAATCTTGCTTTGACATTAAATCACTATCATTTTTTTCATTACCAAAGTCCAAATGCGAAGGAAAAGTCAGCTCATAAGCTGGAGAGGTATGTAAACAGTTCAATTATAGTGAACTGCTTTAAAATAGATTTCTTATATTTTTTATCTTCATAGTTCCTTTAAATCCTGATTAAGCCATGTTAAAGTACATAAGAGATAATTTGATATTTTATTAGAAACATTTTTTCTCTTGTTATACATAAAAGATTGTGTGGTTGATATGGATTTTTTATATTATTTTTTTATTTTTTTATATGATATGGATTTTTAAAAACTTTTTTGTAAAATAGATTTAAAAATATTTAGTATGTACAGCCAACTTTCGCATTATTTTTGATTTTGTAGGTGGAAGTCAGAGTTCTGGGAATGAATATTAGCTTTGCTACTAATTCTAAGTTTTTATGTGTAAGCAAATTTTTGACATATATGCTAATTTAACCTCAGGATTTTTCAGAAATCTTTTGTGGAAGTTTGTTAAAATTAAGATTTAGTTACCTGTCTTAATTGTTAAATTTTAAAGGAACAAATTTAAGAAATAATTTGTTCTTAGAAGCTAAAGAAAATGAGAGGCATAGAAATTATTTAGCTATTCTCTGGGAAGAAAAAAATGCACTCAGTTTAGAGCTAAGTTTCTGCATTATTTCATTGAGACAGCCATATATAAAACTTAATTTAAAAAAATAACTTCCTGGGCAACCCTGTCAGGACTCACCTCTGAGAAGCTTTCTCTGTATCTTTACTTAATAAACTTCTATCCGTTTACTCACACACAAAAAATTAAAAAATAACTTCCTGTTTAGCATGAGGTTAAAGAAATTAACTCAGTGAATTTGAGATTTAGCATCAAAATAGATAGTGAAAAGAATACAGTTCTTCATTAAGAATAATGTTTAGTGACGCTCATGTAATATTTTTGAGCTTGAAAAATGAATAGATACTTAGGATGGTTCTGAAAATGAACTCCTTTATTATTTTGATACCACATAATATGTTAGGGCTAAGTTATCCATGCTGTGTTGTAGCTCAGCCTGCAAAGAAAGGAATTTGCTGATTTTTGTCACTTGCAAGACCAGCCAGGGTTACTATAGCCTGCCAGTTGACTACATTAATGCATAAATACTGTGTGAAATCATCAAGTGGTACTCTTTGTTTTGAAAGTGACACATGTAACTTTTTATTATCATTATTAATACAAGCAAAGAAGCTAATAGTGCTTTTTATTTATTTTTTATTGTCATCAAGCAGTTTTCTAGGAATGTTCAGCAAGATGTCAATTCAGCTATAATTCTAGCATGAAATACAGGAACTGTGAATAAGCTTTTGGTGCCTGCTGTTAAAATTAAATCAATAACTTTAATACCTTCTTACAATTACATTTGGTTTCACTATAGCTCTGTCTTAGTACATCTGCACATCTTTTTTGCTCTCAGTAGTTAATTTTTACCAGTTCAGTTTCTCTGTAGTTTTGTAGAAAGGATTAAATCTTACAGCCCCTTAACATATTTTATTACCATTTACTTAAATGAATGACAGATAATGTACATGCTTGTTCATTGTGCAAGTACCCAAGACATTCTGATTGAAAGATAGCTTCAGGAGAAATAAACAAATAGCAAAAGCATTCAGTCTTTATTTACAATATATAGAACATCATTGTTTTCATTTTAAGTATATGAGTCTGGTCAGCTGGAACACCCTTGAGAAGGACATCTTTAGCGATAGAATTTACATACCGTTAGCTCACAGTAATTGATTAGCAGCAGGGCTCTGAGTACAGAGCTGGCCCGACGCACGTTATTTGGGATGCCTTTGATGCTGTGGTTTTCCGAAGCTTGCTGGCTGCATGCTTGTTGCCTTTGTTCGTGACACAAGTAATTACTTGATAAAATGAAGTGCATCGCTGTGAACGATTGACCCTTTGGAACAATCCAGGCTGGTCAGCAGTCTAAAACCACACTTTAAGGCCATCATTATAGCCTCAAACTTCAGAGTTTCCAGGGTACAGACAAAGGTGTTGTCTTCCTTTAGTACAAGTCGAGTGCCATTTTCAGACTTTATGAAGTATTTAAATTGAATGATATTTGATGATATTGAAAACTCCTCTGGAAATCCATCCAGCCTGCTTTTGGACACCAGAACAATGCGAGATTTTATTTTTGATATGAAATCAGGAGCATTACAGAAAATTCTCAGTCCTTGTGAGCGATCGTGGTTATCTGTTATTTCCAAGAAAGTAGTCTCTCTGGGTGTTAGCTGTTCTTTTTCCCACCTGGATTTCACTTCCTCCGCCAGTCCCTTGAGCTGAAAGAATTCTGCTTCTTGTGCAAGAAGTTGATTTTCTCGAAACCCTTCAGGCAGTAGAAGTTCTCCATTTCGTAGGAAGTTTAGGACATGCCTGAAGAGGAGTCCATCCCTGTCTATGAAATAATGACCATCAGCATCAAACGGGCAGAGGATTTTTCCATTTACTATACCTTCAAGGAAAGTGTCTGGGTACTTGGTCAGTGTTTGTTTTTGAGTAATGTATAAATATCCACCAACGTTGAGGGTCATCAGTGTGGATTTGCAGTTCTTTCCTTGGTCAGCATCTTCCAAGCTGTTGTGTTTCCCTTCATACTCCTTTTCTTTTTCTCTTCTGTTTATTTTACGCTCCATTTTTGAAAATGCTATTTCAGCCTGTTCTTCTTGGCTTTGAGATTTTTTAAAAAAGAAACACTACCACACAAGCACGCCTTTATTCAGCCCCAGCCTGGTGATGGAATGGAAATGCTGGCAGCATCGCCTGCTCCGTCAGCTCGGTTTTGCAGTAGGTGGCGTATCAGCTATGTGTGCGGGAGCTTTCTGGAGTAAGATGGGGAAAAAAAAAGAGGATAATTTGCATTTAACTGTGTCGGGGAAGGAATTCGTTGTTTAAAGATTTTCATGTATAGCCTTTTAAGTAATAAAAGTTACACAAAATAAATTGAATTTCCTCTTAGCAGTTAAGCAATTACAAATGTTTAATTCTCCAGCTAAGTTTGAGTGTGTCTCCATTTCTAAATGTCTTTTAGGTTATTGCTCAATCAGGCAGGCTTAATATTGAATAATATTGTTAGCTTTTAGAGAGTAATGTATATTGAATTAATACCATTTTTTAAAAAATAAATCATAAGCAGGACCTAAAGAGGATGTAGGTGGATCGAATCTTTTCTCCTATAAAAAGTCACACATTTCACAGTGGTGTAGTCCTTTTAGAGACCCACATGAGAATGTTTAAATCTGTTATTTGTGACATTGCACTTGAATTTAATTGAGTTTGCATATGATTCTGATTTAGGGATTTTTAACATGTGAGAAGAAATTTTCTTAATGCCCTTTAACAAAAGGTTCTATTATTTTATTTTTTATCCTAAAGGTAAAACATCAAATATACAGGCTTCTCAGTAGTCATTTACATTTCATTTTGGTAAAGATTTCCTATGGAAAATTCATAAGCTTGTTTTACCCTAAACCTGCACCAGTGCTGAACAAAGACTTGGGCTGCTGTAGAAAATACTATAACTGTGTGCGCGCGTGCGCATTCACACACGCATACATGTGTTTCCAAAGATAAAAGATTAAGAATAATTGCTATAAAATAGTGTCATGGTAAATTTCACTGTTTTTTAAATTGTTATTGGGTCGTCCCCCCCCCCCCCCCCCCCCGTGCTCATAAGGGCCAGACAGCTTTCTTTTCTTTTCTTTTCTTTTCTTTTCTTTTCTTTTCTTTTCTTTTCTTTTCTTTTCTTTTCTTTTCTTTTCTAACTTGGGAACTGGCACAGTGTTGAATCTGGTGTTTTTCCCCTTTCTTTTGTTTGTTTTTTTTTTTTTTTTTTTCCTCCTTCCCTTGTAACTTGCCTTCCAAAGCATTTCAGAGATCTAAGCTTTAATTTCTAGAGTTTAAAGGCCCAGTGGTAAGAAATGTGAACATTCTCCCCAGTACACTATTATTTGACTGGTCTATCTGCTAAATTTTTCTGAGGAACTACATTATTCTCAGAATTAGATTTAATATTAAATTGACTTCTATTATATTAAAGGTATTTTTAAATTACTCAACTGTATGTTAGTGGAAGTATTGGAGTGGAGTCTTCTTAAAATGCTTATCTTGTATTTTCTCTAAACAATGTTAGGTTTTCTTCAGATATAAAGAATTATATCCTTAATTATGACAGGTAACATTAATCACTGAGATTGTCAAAAGATTAGAAATCTAATGCATAAACATTTTTAGAGCTGAGTTTTTGCTTAGAAACCATAAAATTCAACCTCCTCATTTTACCAAAAATAAAATTACATTCTAGAGAGTTTTTTTTTTTTTTTTAAGATTTTATTTATTTATTCATGAGAGACACAGAGAGAGGGGCAGAGACACAGGCAGAGGGAGAAGCAGGTTCCCTGAGGGGAGCCCGATGCAGAACTCGATCCCAGGACGCCGGGATCATGCCCTGAACCAAAGGCAGATGCTCAACCACTGAGCCACCCAGGTGCCCAGCATTGTAGAGAGTTTTTATTTAGTGTTTTATCTAGAACTTTGCAGCTTATTAGAGGTAAGCCCACACTTGAACTAAACCTTTCTCTCAGTCCTGCATCTTTTAAGAAGAGTTTTTTTTTTTTTTTAAATCTTTTTATTTATTTATGATAGTTACACACACAGAGAGAGAGACAGAGACACAGGCAGAGAGAGAAGCAGGCTCCATGCACCAGGAGCCCGATGTGGGATTCGATCCCGGGTCTCCAGGATCACACCCTGGGCCAAAGGCAGGCGCCAAACCGCTGCGCCACCCAGGGATCCCTTTTAAGAAGAGTTGATGCTTATATTTTAACGATTTCATGTGTGTGTTGATTTTGTTGTTTTAGAATCAAGTCTTTTTCTGTGGATCTGACTTTTTAAGAGCTATCAAATATATTTTTTTGGTATGGCTTTGGAAATGCATGGGATTCATATGTTTATAGTCACTGTATCATGTTATAAGCAGAATCAACAAAGGCATAAAAGTGTCATTGATAGATCTTGTCTTTATTTTTTAAAAAAGATATTTATTTATTCATTCATTCATTCATCCATTCATTCATTCATGAGAGACAGAGTGAGAGAGAGAGAGGCAGAGACACAGGCTGAAGGAGAAGCAGGCTCCCTGCAAGGAGCCCGATGTGGAACTCAATCCTGGATCACACCCTGAGCCAAAGGCAGATGCTCAATCACTGAGCCACCCAGGCATCCCGATCTTATCCTCTTTAAATGAACTTTATGGAATGTCAGAATCAATAGAACATATGACTGTAGTATAGTGGTGGAACTGGAGGTTTGTATGTTTAAATCAAGTGATGTAGTAGAATACGGTGTAATACTAGACCTTCTTCCTTACACCCTGTTTGGCCCATATGTGGATGCCTTCGTGGGGAAATAAAGCTAGTGCTGCTAGAAGATGGGCTTTCCCAGGATGGGAAGGTAAGGCAGGGCTACTGCAGGTTGGACTGCTGCCTCTTCAGTAATTACTCCAGAGCTGCCTTAAATTTGCTAACTCACTTCTGGCTTCTGCTGCCTGGTCTTTAAGACCATTGATGCATGTTCTTTGTTTCTGCTGGCTTCCTTGACAGACTCTGAACCTCCCCAGTGTGGCCTCTGACCCTCGATCGCACCTTTTTTTACTCTAGGCTTCACTCTGGTGTTCTTGGCTTCTGCACACCTGACATGTATGATTTGTTTGCCCCCTGTGGCCTGGCAACAATAGTGTAACAAAGGCTTTGTCTTAGTGTTGACTAGAAGTTGATATGAATCCATAGCACTTTTCTTTTGTGTCCCTCTGCCTCCAACTTGCAGTCTTAAAAAAGAAAAATGGCTCCCAGTAGGCCGCATTTTATCCTTGTTTTTCCACATTATCCCCTTTAAAGTAATATGATTGCATCTGACAGAAGTTGCAGGGGGTTGTTGATCATTGCTACCTATTGTGGAACACCTGCCCCTTACGAGAAAGCTAGGCTGTTTTCTTTTTTCTATTCTATTCTAGGTTTGTATTTGCCTGCTTGGGTGGGTGGAGGGTGGGGAAAGCTTGTCCTGGATATTGTCAATCAGGTCCACACAGCTCTAAAATTATAAAAATGGTGCTTAATTACCTATGCCAAGCGAAACATGGTATGATTATCTTTCTCCACCTTGCTGCAGATATAAACTGTAGTTACAGACTGCACTTAATCAGTTCAATGGTTTTAACAAAAGGCTTAACCCACATGTCAAAAATTAGCATCCTTAGATCCACTTGATCACTAGACTTGAGGATTTTTGTCTCCTTTGTAGGCAGAAGGTTGGTGTGTTTTGTTTTGTTTTTAAAGCTAGGGGCCCTGTTTTCTACTTAGTATCCCAGACCTTTATTAGAGTTACAGCATCTCTATCTTAAACATCAGTAATCACACATATAAAAGAGAACTTTAGCCAACTTTGAGATTTAAACAGTACCACTATTAGGTTTTTGGTGTAAGTATATCCGTTAGGCCCAGTGCCTAATTATATTCTAGCAAAACCTTCCACTAATATGATGATGCTAATCCTTCACTACCTGCTTTAGACAGGACTTATTCCAGGCCAGTGGGAGGAGTTTCCATCTTATCTACCAGCTCCTGGTGGAAAATGAGGTCATTGTCATTGCCATGATTGACACAGGATGTCATCATAATATATGCTTGCTCCATTTATATGCCATGGAAGGAAGTAGAACCTCACCAAGAAGGTATCTTTCTTGGTTGGAAGATACAAAATTTTATAATCCCCCCCACCCCCCAAGCTCAATATATCTCTCCTCCATGAAATTCAAATACTCCTTTTTAAGGAAAGTCTTAGGAGCTGCCTTTAAAATAAGAACATTGCTTAGGGGGATCCCTGGGTGGCGCAGCGGTTTGGCGCCTGCCTTTGGCCCAGGGCGCGATCCTGGAGACCCAGGATCGAATCCCACATCGGGCTCCCGGTGCATGGAGCCTGCTTCTCCCTCGGCCTATGTCTCTGCCTCTCTCTCTCTCTCTCTGTGACTATCATAAATAAATAAAAATTGAAAAAAAATATATTTAAAAAAAAAAAACATTGCTTAGGACGCCTGGGTGGCTCAGTGGTTGAGTGTCTGCCTTCGTCTCAGGGCGTGATCCCGGGTCCGGGGATCAAGTTCCGCATCCGGTTCCCCACGAGGAGCCTGCTTCTCTGTCTATGTCTATCTCTCTCTCTCTCTCTCTCTGTACCTCTCATGAATGAATAAATAAAATCTTTAAAAAAAATAAAGTAAGGACATTGGGGGTGCCTAGGTGGCTCAGTCAGTTAAGCACCTGCCTTTGGCTCAGGTCATGATCTCTGAGTCTTAGGATTGAGCCCTGCATGGGGTTCCCTGCTCAGCAAGGGAGTCTGCTTCTCCCTCTCCCTCTGCTCTTCCCCCCACTTATGTTCTCTCTTTCTCTCATAAATAAGTAAAATCTTTAAAAAAATAAAATAAAATAACATTGTGCTTCTGTCTCCACCTATACCAGATCTTTTTGGTTGATTTTACCTCTGTGTTTTCTGCCTTTTAAAAAAATTTAGTTCCCATTACCTCAGAAAGAAAGTAAAAGTAACTATAGTTAGTGCAACTGCTGTCAATTTCTTATTAAATCTGGCACTCTGTCTCTGCCTTAGATTTCCCCATATTTTTTCAAGCTTATTGATCTGTGTCTTTCTGTCCCACTTGAATTTGATGCCCAGCTACCTGACTCCATGATGATAGCTTTATCTGTTCATGTTCCGAAATCTGGCAATCCCTTGGCCGTCTTACTTTCATGTCCTCTGATGCCTTCTTGCCTTGAACTATGGCTTTCATAAGCTAAGCTTCTCTTTTTTCATGTGTGCCTTACCTCTTCTTCCTAGCCTCCTATAAATAGCATTTAATAGGAGAAACATTTATTTTGATATTCAGCTATGACCATTTTACTTTAGTCTCTGTGTTTAAAAAAAAAGTTAATTGAAAATTAAAAAAATTTTTACTGTAATGTATTAACACTTTAAGAATCAAGAATTTTTCCATGTTAATCTAATTCTGTTCTGATGCCGAAAGTTTAGTTTTGAAATATAAAATCATCTGCATTAGATGTCGTCTGGCACTGGGATTGTATTAACACAAATGCTACCTCTCCTACCTTATGGAGTTGATTGGCCACAGTATCTAACCAACTAAGCAGAGTGCATGAATCCTTCTAGGGCTCACTGGATAAACCTCTGGCAGGAAGGTGATATGGATGGGTAATTCTAGTCAGATGAATAAATTTGTGAATGTTTTGTATTGAAAGCTTGAACTGAGTCTTGAGAGAAGCCTGGGAATCTTTCCCATATTGGCAAAACTCATTTGAGAATTATAGAAAAGAATAAAGCACTATGTATTAAAAGGAGCACAAATAAAAATGACAGATTAAATGAGAACTTGAAGCAAAATTCCATTCCACATTTCTTTGCTTTTTATTAATTATGGAGATGACTCTAAAAACAATTTACAAATCATATTAATTCGTATTTTAAATATGGAAGATGGGTATTTCAGGGAAAGCAGTGTTTTATAATTACATAAGCAGAAGTCATTTAAGTTTTTTAAAATGAATTTTATCTTTTTTGAAGTGTAGCCTATGCATTATTATTCACTGGAAAATTCTATTGTAACCAGATGAGCAAAGCACTTTCATGAGCCATCAAATGAACATTGAAATTATATTATTGTATAGAACTCATTTTCATAGTGCTATTTGGCAAAATGCAGTTTTGCCTTCTCTTTAGGAAGAAGATATTTTTAAAATCTCTACAATCTCAAAATGAGGGACATTACTTTGAAAACTTGTAAAGGTAATATTATTATGAAATCAGTGACCAGAGGCACTTGGGTGGCTCAGTCAGTTAAACATTCGACTCTTGATTTCGATTCAGGTCATGATCTCATGATCAAGAGATGGAGCCCCACATCATGCTCCTCGCTCAGTGGGGAGTCTGCTGAAGATTCTGTCTCTCTTTCTCTACCCTTTCCCCCTGCTTGTGCATGCTCTCTCTCTCAAATAAATAAATAAATAAATAAATCTGTAAAAAAAGAAAAAGCAGTCTATGACCAAAAAATTCTCTGCTCCTAAATGCTGTCCCCTACCACTCACTATTCCTTCTGTTATCCTCTTTAGATTCTCTTGTGTCTTTATTGATTAGATGGTGTGGAGGAAAGAGAAGGGGACCTGAACAGCAGGCCTATCGGATATGATGGTTCATTTGAGCAAGTGCAGTTTCTTAGAGAGTATAGTGATCGTAAATTAGGGATGGAGAACTCTTTCATGTTGCACATTTTTTCACAACCAGCATTTCTGAAATCAGAGTAGGTCTTAAAATCATAGCAGTGTTAAGTCTTAGTGGCATATAAAATAATGTATATTATGGTTGATGCTGTCTTAGAGTTGATGAAATATTTGAGCTGTTTTGTAAGCTACTACCTTCATATCACCAGAAAATAAGATTAGTAGAGATACAAGAAAAAGAAGAAAGGGGGCCTGGGGGTGAGGAACAATATTAGGGCAGCAGATTTAAACACTGAGTACTGCATATTAGAATTATCTACTAACATAAAAATACCACCATCTCTTGTCCTCACAAGCCAGTTAGAATAGGCTTTGGGCCTAGTAGTTCATAAAAAGCTCCCCAGGTAATTCTAATGATCAAACAGAGTTGAAGAACCACCATATTAAGGAAATGGATGAGTTCAGGAAAGGGAACTTATCCCAGAGGAATTCTTAATGATGGGGACATAATTTCTAGCCTGTAGTTGTGAGGATACTTACTTAACTAGTAAAGTATCTTGAAATTCATAAAGAACTGAACTAATAGGGATGCCTTGGGGGCTCAGTTGTTGAGTGTCTGGGTCGTGATCCCAGAGTCCTGGGGATTGAGTCCCGCATCGGGCTCCCTACAGGGAGCCTGCTTCTCCCTCTGCCTGTGTCTTTGCCTTTGCCTTTCTTTCTGTGTCTCTCATGAATAAATACATAAAATCTTAAAAAAAAAAAAAATGAACTAGTATATGGCATACTACTATTACCAATTAAACATAGTGAAGACAACAGGAGTTACTGAAGCTGAAATTAATGAAACTTGAATCATTTTAGTTGATTTAAAAATATGTGCCCTTGAATCATCTGTAAGTATTTCATTAATATTTTATTCCTCAACTATATATTGCAGTCTTTCTAAGTGTAAGAGTTTGTATTTTTCTTCCTTCGTATCACCCATCATATCCAGCACAGTGTTTGGTACTATTTAATAATAATAGAGCATTATGGTGAAAGTCTGTTCTGTTGGAGACTTAATCTTTCCTGGAAGGATTTGTTTGTTGTTTTTTTTTTTTTTTTATCCATTTAATCACTTTTGCTATTGTTTTTAAATTATCTCTAATTTCAAGTGCAGCAGCCAAAACTGAATTGCACCCTTTGATGAAGGTCTAACTAAAATAAACTTATGGTATTAGGATTTTCCTGCCCCTTTTCATTTATTATTACAGCACAACATTACTTCATGTTTTTTTTATAAAGCTGTATTTCATTTCTGAGTTTTATCCAGCCTCTTATTCTTGAAAGCAACTTTGAGATTAGAGATTATGTCTGTTTATACAAAATGTCATGTATTCAAGAGGTTTTTAGGGATGCCTGTGTGGCTCAGCGGTTGTGTCTGCCTTTGGCTCAGGGCATGATCCTGGAGTTCCGGGATCGAGTCCCACATCAGGCTTCCTGCAGAGAGCCTTCTCCCTCTACCTATGTCTCTGCCTCTCTCTCTCTCTCTCTCTCTCTCTCTGTCTCTCATGAATAAATAAAAAAATAATTTTTTTAAAAGAGGTTTTTATGTTGGCTAATTATATGATGATCATAAAGGAGACCATAATCTGAAGTAGAGGAGGAGCAATAAATAACTTGTGGACTTGCTTTATAAACATTAAAACAGAAAAATATTTGTTCTTAAGAAGCTCATTCAGTAAGTTATTTCTTTGATCAGAAGTCTGTTACGGGAAGAAAAAAAAAAAAAAAAGTCTGTTACGGAACAGCCTGGGTGGCTCAGTAGTAGTTTAGCGCTGCCTTCAGCCCAGGGTGTGATCCTGGAGACCCAGGATCAAGTCCCACGTCAGGTTCCCTACATGGAGCCTGCTTCTCTCTCTGCCTGTGTCTCTGCCTCTCTCTCTCATTCTCTCTCTCTCTCTTCTGTGTGTCTTTCATGAATAAATAAATAAAATCTTTAAAAAAAGTCTGTTATGGCTTCTGTAGACTGATAGAACAGTTCACATTCCTTTGAGCCTTTAAGGCCTCCATCTTTTCTTTCTTTTTTTTTTTTTAAGATTTATTTATTTATTATTAGAGAATGTGAGTGAGTAAGCATGGGGGAGGGTGAAGGGAGAGGAAGAGAATCATAAGCAGACTCCCCGCTGAGCACCAAGCCCGACATGGCTTGATCTCATGACCCTGAGATCATAACCTGAGCCGAAATCAAGAGTCAGATGTTTTATCAATTGAGCCACCCATGTGTCCCCCAAGGCTTCCATCTTTGATTTTGTACTTTAGCCAAAAACTTTTCTTCCTACTCCTGGGCAGCCATTCTTGTCATGGACAGATACTTTTTTGATCAGCAATACAGTGTCCCTTGTATAGGAAGGTACATACAGGCTTCTTTCTTCCAGTCCATAGTTGAAGAGTAGAACTATAAGTGAGGAAGTTGAGATGTTTTCTAAATCTTAAGTCTAGTCCTTAAAATACGGCTTCAGGATTTGGTTAGAATTGGGAATTTCGTGTATTAGGCATATTTGTAATTTGAATATTTTATGAAAACATTATATAAATAGGTAACTTTGGGGAATATTTATATGATTGCTCATTTGTTACTTTTTTTTTTTTAATTTTTATTTATTTATGATAGTCACAGAGAGAGAGAGAGGCAGAGACACAGGCAGAGGGAGAAGCAGGCTCCATGCACCAGGAGCCCGATGTGGGATTCGATCCTGGGTCTCCAGGATCGCGCCCTGGGCCAAAGGCAGGCGCCAAACCGCTGTGCCACCCAGGGATCCCTCATTTGTTACTTTTGAGGTGAATAATCAATTCTTAACTCTGTAGATTTACTGAAACTAGACATGATCTTAAATTCCTAATTTTTTTGTAGATATTAGAACATCGATTCACAAATTTGAATAGAATAAGGATCGCCCTCTTAATAATGTAGAGATTGCAAGTTTGCCTAACTGGTTTGTTAAGTATATATATATTAAGTATATATTGATAGGCCTTACCCTGTGAATCACAGGCAAAAAATTTCCGTGAAAAGATTTTAAATGAAAAGATTGGAAACTAGTAGAAATATTAAAAATGGCTTACCTCTTAGATTCACCTGCTCTTTAGAAGTGTTTTTTCTTCAGTCCTTTTCCAGATGATAGATAACAGGTGTGATATAAATAGAATCAAGAGAGTAGCTTCAAAAGTCATAAGGAATAGTCCAAAGTCTTGGTCGTAGCCCACTTATCTGTGTGTTAACTGGAGCCAGAAGTGCTCTTAAAGTCCTCCACATTGAACTGGATCCAGAGTGGCCTTGGAAAAGAATGCCTGTAACTTCCTGATGCCTAACATCTTCCTAACATACCTGCCATCATTAATTACATGCCAGTGCTAATAACTCCCTCCCTGCCTGCTTATTACTGTAATTTGTTTCAACAAGGCTTGCCCTTATCACGTGTAAAAAAGTGCCTGTCAGTCATTTTTCTTGAGTTCTTCAGCATAGTTTATCTCAGTTGAGATAAAGAGCAAGAAGGTCTAGCTTAGAGCAGAAGTTTCTGGACACTATGTTGTTGTTGTTGTTCCAAGAAACAGTTTCTAATTTCTCCTCAAAGAAAATCTAATTATATCTAAATCTTTTAGAAAGTATAAGTACAAACAAAATAAACACTTAATGAAATAATAAAAACATCTCCAGTTGGAAGAGGAGGTCAGTTTTTTTTTTTTTGTTTTTTGTTTTTTTTTTTGTTTGTTTTTTTTAGGAGGTCAGTTTTTTAAGTGAAAGAGAATTGGAACTAGATCTCAGATTTTTTATGGTATATGTTTTGTATACTTCCCCTTTAAATTTTTTCTCAGTTTTTTTCTGCAAGTAATAGGCTAGAGATAAAAATTCTATTGCCAATGATGTGTGTTCATACGCATTGAGTCTTTTGGTTACAAGTAACACAAACCAGTAAGAAAATGGACCTAGCAAAAAAGGTGGTGGAGAGAGAAGATTTAGAAAAGATTCTAGAATATTTCCCAGAATCCAGTTCTGGTACTGGTCCCTTAGTGTGAGTATCATAGAAAGGGGGACATGTACATGGAGAGAGAGAGGGAGGAGACCAAAGCTATTGTTCGCTCTGTTCTCATCACCCTCAGTGTCCTTCTGCCGCTCCTCCCTGTCTGAATTCTATTTTTCAGATCCAGCACAAACATTGCTTTATCATAGCTTCTCTTGGTCCTTAGCTAAACATTACCTCTTTGTGTGTGGGGGCATGTATGTGTGTGTGTGTGTTAATCTCAGTACTCTGTGTGTGTCACCTATAACCCTTAAAAACTTCGTCTTTGTGCAGTAGAGTCCCACAGCCCATAGAGAAGGATCAGTAGTCTGTCAGGTAAATTCAAAAGTAGAGAATCAGAAAATGATTTAACATGCATTCCTACTGCCTTAAACATTTTACCTTAAGAGTTAAAATGTACACTTAGCTACCAGTATGCATGTAGGATAAGGCCTTTGGTTTCAGTATAATATGCTGACAGAGCGTCTGCTTTCTCTTTCTTGGGAAAATTCAACCCATAATATAGACTTACAATTATGGCTTCTTAGAAAGGAGCAAGGATTTTTTTTTTTTTTAAAGACTTTATTTTTATTCATGAGAGACACAGAGAGAGAGAAAGAGAGAGGCAGAGACACAGGCAGAGGAAGAAGCAGGCTCCGTGCAGGGTCCCCAGGATCACGCCCTGGGCTCAAGGCGGTGCTAAACTGCTGAGCCACCCAGGCTGCCCAGGAGCAAGGATTTAAACACTGAAACAACATGAATGCAGAATCCTTTTAAACTTTGATGTTTCTCTTCTAGTCTCCTGTTAGCTCTCCAGTACCTACTTTGACAGTAGTTTTTTAAAGCAATTTACTTTTATATTGTCTTGCCAAAGTATTAAACCTGATTTTCATAGAAACATCTCCTTCCCCCATACTCATAATTGATGGTATTATATAATATATAATCAAATTGCATAATTACTAACAGTAAAACTAGCATAAACAAGTTCTAATATAGTTAGAGCAGAAGTGTGTGGGAGTACTAGAGATGAACCTAACTACCCACTATGGGCAAGCTGTGGACATCTGTCACTGTGTTTAAAAGCATTGGTAATCTCTAAGTGGGGTAAGTGGAGGCCTATTAAAAGTGATTCTGGTGTATTATAATGATTTATATATCTATCATAGCTTCCTACTAGACCAGCAGCTCTCAAAATGTGATCTGAAAACTTTTGGGTAGAGGGATTCCTGAGACCTTTTCCAGGGGTCTGTGAAAATCAAAACCAGTATTCATAATAATACCAAGCCTTTCTGCCCTTTTCAGTTCTGTTTTTCTAAATGTTTCTTAGTATTAGTATCTAATATGATAAATAGGAATAGATAAAAACCCACATAAAAGCTCTTTGGGGGGCCTCAATAGTTTTTAAGGATATATGTCACAGAATTATTTGAATGGCCACACAAGACTCTGTACTCCTTAAGGACAGGAACTATGTTCTGTTTATCTTTGTTATTCCTGATGTGTTTCAAGTATTTATGATCTTTTAAACTGGACCAACAAACTGGTTTTAAGTAAGGGTTCCCGTATTAATTAATATGATCTGTAATAAACAGCAGTGCTGTGCAAGTGGGTGCTTTCAAATGCCTTTATTTTCTTTCCCAAATGCCTTTAAAATATAATACAGTATTTAATATTTTCCCCCTGAAATCTTAGGCAACTTTTGAAGAAGAAAAGAAGCATGGTTAGTGGAAAGAACATGAAAACATTTTCCTATGAGGCTCTAAAAAGTGTGTGAAGGTTTTAAGTCTTGCTTAGTAGACTTTATCATAAGTAAATTGGCTTTTTAAAATTTATTTAGAAGGAGAACGGGAATGAGCTAACAGAGATGTGTTATTTAAGAGCAGCCAATCAGTGGGAAAATTCATTGCTGGTGATTAAGACTTTTCTTTCACTTGAGAAGCATCGGAAAGCTATTTTATGTTTGGAAAGGGGATATGATGGACAGAAAATTATGGTTTGGAGAAGTGAATTTTACTGCTTTGTAAGAGTGACCTTGATTGAAGAATAGTGATGAGGGTAGTGGCCAAGTTGATATGGGCAGATGCTTTGGATACTTCTTACTCTTTCAGGTATTCTATGGAGAACATTGATAGCAGAATCCTTTAACTAAAAATTAAATTAAGCCTTTCTGCCTGAAGTAGATACTGCTTTATATAAGTGGGGAAACATTTACAGATGTTATTAACAGATAGCTCTTTTAGTATTCAACATTAAAAAACACATGGATACATAAGTAAGTTATTTTCAGGGATGGTATGGTAGTCTAAGTTTATTTTGTTTTTTAAAAAGGATTAATTTATGAGGATTTTAGAGGACTTTCTTATGCATTTAAGATACTTTATACGTAGAAATTTCCCAAATCTTGCTATTGTTATGACAGTAACTTTTCTAGATAGAACTTTCAGCTTCAGTGAAAAGGCAAACTCAAATATAAGATTTGAGAAATTCAAATTTTAATCCCAATCTTACTAAATCAATTAAGATTATTTTTAGGCCTTTAAATCTAATATAAAATAATTATGGCTTTATTTCTTTTTGCATTTTGGTATAAGATAGGCATGCTTCTCATCATTCTTTTTTCCAGACATCCAATAGCCTGTACTTGAGATTGGTTGCATGTGTTGCGTTGAGGGATTCCTAAACTATTGGATTTCACATGCATTCACAGTTAGAGGCTACAATAAGGAGTCTCCTGGAGTTTGAAGACCAAAATCAAGAAAAGTCACCATAAGGAAGATTTTCTAACGTAAATCATGTGGGCATGATACTATCTGCACTCTACATTTTGGCCCGCTTATTCCCCCCTTGCAAACTGTATGCTTCTTAAAAAGAGTGCTGCCATGTCTTACTCATCTTTGATTCCAAATGCTTAGATAGATGGTGCCGTTTATGTAGTAGGCACTTAGTTAATGTTAAGGGAATGCATGAAGTCATTTACCCTAAAGAGATGAATCATAAATACATTGCTGATGAGCCAAGGGATTTTCCTGAATCTCTTCAAAGCCTGGGTGAATTCTCATGGAATTAAGACTGAACCATAGCATCCTTTTTTTTTTTTTTTTTAAGTTTTTATTTATTCATTGAGAGACACACAGAGAGAGACAAAGACATAGGCAGAGGGAGAAGCAGGCTCCATGCAGGGAGCCTGATGCCGGACTCAATCCCGAGACTCCAGGATCACACCTCTGGGCTAAAGGCAGGCGCTAAACCGCTGAGCCACCCAGGCATCCCTGAACCATAGCTTCCTAATCATAATTCTACAGTTCCAGACTGTAGGAGAGCTGGTGCCATCATGGGATAGTCCTATATGTACTATCAAAATAAGGTCTGTAAAGTGACTTTACCACAGTGTTTGGTGCCTAATAGTCATGTAGTAAATGCACCTTTATGGTTTCTCTTGAATTTTGTGTCACGGTCACCATAACATTTCTTACTAATGGTAGGAAAAATTGCCCTTCTGTTTGGACAAGTATCCATAGCAGTTAAAGCTCTAATTTGGACACACTCAGGTTAATAAATCTGCTAGAAAATAGAAGTCAGAGCAACTGGCAAGCAAAGCTGGTACAAAGTATAGCCTAGACAATGACCTGCCCAGTGTACAGTATTTTCTAGGCTAGCTATTTTAGTCACAGTATATTCTAGAATTTTATTTGCTTACATATATCTGCATATACCCACTCATACATGTATATATTATCTTTGATTTTAGCGGTTTAGACTAGCTGGGTTTTCAGAAGTTACTTCTCTACCAAAGATGATACAGCGTCCACACCCTTCAAATTTCTTTAATTTGATTTTATGCTTCATTAGCCACCCTCTTTAGAAAGAGTTAAGTAGGGATCCCTGGGTGGCGCAGCGGTTTGGCGCCTGCCTTTGGCCCAGGGCGCGATCCTGGAGACCCGGGATCGAATCCCACATCGGGCTCCCAGTGCATGGAGCCTGCTTCTCTCTCTGCCTATGTCTCTGCCTCTCTCTCTTTCTCTCTCTGTGACTATCATAAATTAAAAAAAAAAAAAAAAAGAAAAAGAAAGAGTTAAGTATCTAAACGTTGTTAATGGCAAGGGGCTGCAACAGCCCAGTAAACAAAGCCTGACAAGTTCAGTTTTTACTAGCCAGGAGTAAGCTTTTTTTCTATTCTGACTAATGATGCTACTGTAAACTTACAAGTATTCCTTTTGTTTTTTTACTATTATTGATTTTTATTACTACGTTTAATTCTAATCATTATTACCGTGGTTAGTATGTCAAAGTAAAATTTTGAAAATGATCAGTGTTATCTCTGAATACATTTGTCAATTATTTTTTTCTTTCCATTCAAGATAAACTTTCATTGGAAGGAATTGTGGTACAAAGAGCTGAATGCCGACCTGCTGCCAGTGAAAACTACATGCGATTAAAGAGGTTGGTGTTTTTTAACTTTAAAATAATACCTGATATTTCCTTTGGGAGCTTGAAATACATATATTAGATTGCTTATTAACTGCCTGAAAACAGTAGTTATGTTGAAAGTTTTTTCTTCAAAGGCTGTTTGGTTTTAAAAATAAGAACAAACTTCTAGCTATAAAATAAATAAGTCTTGGGGATATAGTGTACAGTAGGTGACTCTAGTTAACATTATTGTTTTATGTATTTGAAAGTCGTTTAGAGAATAGCTCTCGGGATCCCTGGGGGGCTCAGCAGTTTGGCGCCTGCCTTCGGCCCAGGGCATGATCCTGGAGTCCCGGGATCGAGTCCCACATCAGGCTTCCTGCATGAAGCCTGTTTCTCTCTGCCTCTCTCTCTGTGTGTCTCTCATGAATAAATCTTAAATCTCATGAATAAATCTTATGAATAAATCTTAAATCTCATGAATAAATCTTAAAAAAGCTCTCAAAAGTTCTCATCACAATAAGAATAAGAAAATTGTAAATGTGGTGACAGATTAACCAGACTTATTGTGGTGATCATTTTGCAGTGTATGTATGTTTCAAGTCATTATGTTGTATACATGAAACGAATATGTCAGTTATACTTCAATTAAAAACAAACAAACTACAAACCCAAGTAAGAGTTTCTTTGGCAAGGGAACTTTGAGAACCTGGGCAGTTTATTTGGGATGTTTAAGCTGTTCTCTTAATATAACCTGGAATCAAACTTCTAATACTTCTTTTTCTAGTCCTCTTTATAGATCTTGATTCTCTAAAGACATGTAATAAGATATTTGTACTATTTTATTTTTAAAGGCTGTAATTTTCCCATAATGAACATTTCTAAAATACTATACAGTATAAAGCTAGTTGCTAGAATATCATCCTTTTCTCTTGATTTACAGAGAACTTTGTCTAAACTTTCTACTTTGAGATTTCTCATAAGGTCCTCCCTCTCCCGACTGTTGTACATGGTTAACCTTTTGTAATTAATATTTGAAGATGATGATCTTAAATTCTTGATACTCCAAATTTTATGAGTTTCAAAGAGCTGGGTTTTTTTTTTAAACCCCAAAGAATGTGTTTTGAATTTTTTTTTTTATTTTAAGTAACTCTATACCACCTATGGGGCTTAAATTCATAGCCCTAAGATCAAGAGTCTCATGCTCTATTGACTAAGCCAGCCAGGCTCCCCTTGTTTTATACTTTATATTGAATGTATTTCAACCCCATGTACTTTAGAATTATAAATTTGTTCATTCAGTCAGCATTTACTGTGTGAAAGAGTAGCAGACAAAACAGACAAAACACTCTGCCTTCGTGGAACTTATATTTTAGGGGATTATAGCTAGACAGAGCTCATGATGGGGAACACATTCTTCAGATGGTCTCAGTAGCCTCTCTGGATATCAGTGTTCTCACAGATAAAAGTGGCTGCTTGAGGGGTGCCTGGGCATGCAGCTCTTGATTTGGGCTCAGGTCATGGCCCCAGGGTCATGGGATTGAGCCCTGAGTCAGGCTCCCCAGTCAGCATGGAGTCTGCCTAAAGATTCTCTCTCCCTCTCCCTCTCCCTCTACCCCCATGCTCGTACTCTCTTTCAAATAAATAAACATCTTTTTTAAAAAGAAAAAAAAAGTGACTGCTTGAGCTGTATCCTCTCTGATGTCGCATCATCTTTTTAATTTCCCCCCTTTCTCAATTAGATTAGAGTGTGTCTCCCAGGAGCAAAACAAAGAGACTGTTTTCTTGTCCAATAATTCTTCTCATTTAAATGCCTCCCCAGGGCAAATAAAAGGATGACAATCAAAATGAAAATTTTTTATAACTGAAAATAACTTTGGAACACGGGCAGGAGGGGTTTCTCTCTTTGTGTTTAGCCTATAAAATCAATCATACAAGGCGTGTTTTTGAAGACTTACTTTTTCAAATAACTACTTAAATTGGAAAATACAAAATCTGGTTGCTGAGCTGCTTGCCAAGATCTTTTTTTTTTTTTTTTTAATTTTTTGTGGTCCTAATTTTCTCTAAAGGTTTCTAAAGATTTCTGGTTGCCTGTTGTGTTAATGAAATGGCTACTTTCTCACAGAAGATACAAAAATTGTTTAGCCTTTTGAGTATACCGTCATTACATATTTCAGTTACTTAAGTGACTTCAGGAAACAGGGTGATTGAGGAGATGATAATTCTGTGAGTTTCATATGCATGCATAAAGGCTTGAGGAAGATATTGGGGACCTCTGTGTAGCTCTGCAAGCCTGGAATGCAGCATTTGTTTGAGGTAGAACAAACAGAAGCTCCAGCCTAGAACTCTGTTTTGAGCTCCAAACTTATATATCTAAATACCTTGGTTGAATGTCCAATAAGCATTTTAGATACATGAAAAACTATTCTCCCAGACTTTCCCCTCAAACTTGCTCTACCAGTGGTCTTTCTCATCTGAGTTAGTACAAACTCTGTTCTCCTGTTTTCTCAGTCCAAAAATCCTGGTTACATTCTTGAGTCCTCTCTCACACCCTACATCCAGTATGTCAGAAAACTCATATTGACTGTATCTTCAAAATATTACACATCTACAGTCAGACCATTTCGCACCACCCATATGATCTGCCCTTCCGTCTCACCTCAATCACTGCAGTAGCCTCCTAGCAGCATTCCTGCTTCTGTCCGTGCTCCACTGTAGTCTACTGGCAGCACAGTAGCCAGAGCAGTTCTTCTAAAATCTGTCAAGTCATGCCATTCCTCTGTTCACAGGTCACTTGCAATGCTTCCTGTATTACTCACAGTAAAATTTGAGTCCTTAGAGTTCTCTGCAGGAATCTACATGATCACTCTCCTACTCCTTCCCACTTCTCCCCATCCTTACCTCTGCTCCTCTTGCTCCCCTTCACTTACTCTGCTTTAACCACCCTGATCTAACAGTCATGAGCACTCTAGACACTTCCATATTAGGGCCTTTACACCAGATTTTCTTTTCCAGGTGAAACATCCTTTCTGCAGATAACTGCATGGTTCACTCCTTGCCTCTTCACTCCTTTGCCTCAGATTCTACTTTTCCAATAGGCCTACCCTGGCCAACTTACTTCTTTCTATATTTGTATTTTCTTATAGACATATCCCTCCTAATATACTATATAATTTACTTACATTTATTGCCAACTTTGCCCTAATGTAGTTTTTAAACATCCATAGTTGGTTCTTTGGTGGTATGTCTGTGTGTGCATGCACATGCACACAATCATCTGTTTTGTTCACTTAAACACACACACACACACACACACACCCAAATGCTTAGAATAGTTTGTGATGGGCACCTCAGGTGTCTCAGTCGGTTAAGCATCTACCTTTGGCTCTCGTCATGATCTCAGGGTCCTGGGATGAACTCCGAGTCTGGCTCCCTGCTCAGTGGGGAGTCTGCTTCTCCCTCTCAACTCTGCCCTTCCCACCCCCACCCCCACTCATGTGAGTGCTCTCTCTATCAAATAAATCTTTAAAAAAAAAAAAAAGAATAGTTCATGACATGTAGATGTAGTAAGTGGTTAGTATTTGTTGTGTGAGTAAATGGCAGGAGAGATGGCTTAAAATATTAAAGACCTTTATATTCTTGCTAAATTATCTGTTAAAAAGTCTTATAATGCCTTGATAAGAAATTTGAAATTTGTGCTTTGACCATTAGGGAGGTACTGAAAAATTCTAAGCTGTATGGAAAACAAAGGGATTTGTGTTTGTAGAGTTCATTCTGGCCATAATGTAAGACTGAAAGCAGGGAGGGAAGCTAGAGGCTGTCATAATAACCCAGGTACAAAATGTCTAAATGGCTAAACACAGTAGTTCTAGTCAGAAGGAAATGAAAGACTAGGTTCTGAGGATATTTGGAGGTAGTCGATGGAACTTAATGAACCCATCTCTTACTTTAAATGGTTGTGGGATAGGGGATTTCTCTAGGACCAGACTGATGGTGGTGGTTCTTGTGTTGTGGCCTGAGTGCACTTCTGTTACGAATCCTCAGACTGATGGGTAACACTGATGGAGAGGGGTTGAGAGGCCTTAGAGTTCCCATGTTAATTTTAATGTAAATCCTGGTTGGCAGCTTACATTAAAACTGAAAAAAGCAGAAAGTACTTAATCTGCAAGAAGAGTACTGATGAGTACATTAATCACAATTATAAAATAACAAAAGCTATAAGTTGTATCTCCTTTACAGTTGACACTTGAACAACAAGGGGGTTGAGGTGTTGACCTTTTCATAAGGCAGAGAAAATACATT
This sequence comes from Canis lupus familiaris, assembly GCF_011100685.1. Lineage (NCBI taxonomy): Eukaryota > Metazoa > Chordata > Mammalia > Carnivora > Canidae > Canis > Canis lupus. The sequence continues at coordinate 5,779,689 of NC_049243.1, read as the reverse complement.
TACAGTACTGTAAAAATTAAAAAGTCACGTACAGAGGGACCTGTGCAGTTCAAACATGTGCCATTGGAGAGTCCACCTGTACTTTATTGTTATTTAACATTTTCAGATGCCTAATGTGATCACTGAGGTAAGGCTTAATTTATAAAAAATCACTAGATACTGTTCTTGCTCCAGAAAGTTTACAGTTTTTAAACATGAAGGAACATAAATACATACCCACAGGATTACCCAAGACATCTATTTACTGACCGTATGGTAGGAGGAATAGGAATATGGTGGTGCTGTGGATCAAAGGGAAAGGCAGATTTCCAGCTGGAGGTGACATCAAAGCAGGAGCGTTTGCGAACAGAATTGGCAGTTCAGCACTTCAGGTATGTATGCAGCACTTGGATATTTCACACATGCGCACCGAGGTTTTCAGAGCCTCCTGACTGCCTGGTCCTTAATGACATTCGAGGTTTTGGATAATCTGGCTCTTGTCTCACTTTCTGGCTTTATTTTTAGTTGTTATCCTGCTGACAGACATCAGCTAGTTCCGTCACACTACACGCTGTTATCCGGGGTGTGCTGGGCACTTTTAAGTTTTGTGCCTTTGTTGCATGCTGCATCCTCTATCTAGAATGCCTCATCTTCCTTCTGCTGGGATCCTTCTGGACTTTACAGACCAATCCAGAGGTCACTTACTCAGTGAAACCTCCTCATATCCTTCTCACCCAACTCCACTTAGGATCGGCTATCCTGCTCTCTACATTCCCACGTACTTACTTATTCTATTTAATGGTACACATAGTGGTCTGTGTTTTCTAATGTTTAAGTGTACATGGTTACATCTTTTACAAGATTATGAACTTCATAAGAACAGGGGTGGTGGGGTTTGCTTTTTCTTTTTCTTTCTTTCCCATTCTCTCTTGCTCCCTTCCTGTTTGTAGTCTGAGCACTGAGCATAGTGCATTACAAGTAATAAACACTCAGAAATATTTGTTGGGTTAAAATAGAAAGGAATGGCAAAACTTGGGACAGAAACATAGGAGTCAACAACATTCAGCTTCTTTAATTTAATTTTTTTTTTTACTCAGAGCTGCTCTTGAAAGCTGGACTTGATTTTTTAATTCATATACACATGCATATGTTCACACACACAGACACATGCATACATAAATACATACATATCTTCCTTTGAGAGGGGGAAAGTGATGATAAAACAAACACAGAAACATTTCATCAACAAATGTTTTTCAAAATAAAAATTAGAATTAAATAGTTTTCTGTTTACAGAGGACTGGAAGAGAAAGCCTTTTTTTTTTTTTTTTTTTTTTTTTTAAATCAAAGAAGACCTTTCCTTAAATCAATGAGGTTTTTTTCTTTAACCGGTGAGTTTTTACTGTATTATATTTGCAAATAGCAGCTGAACTACACTTTTAGCAACATAAATGGATATATTTACAAAACGTAATTTATATTTATATATAATACTCTTTAAGAATGTTCAGAGCTACGTTAGTGGGAATTTAATTTTAGTAATAAATCCTTATGATAGCTGTCTATTAAATTTTACCTGATAAAGTAGCCACATGTTATGAGAATTATAACAGCTTTATTAAATATAAGTAAGATTCTGCTTGTTTGTAATGTTCTGTCATTCATTTAGATAAAAGTGGAAATAAGTATTGCAATAAACCCAAGGAATATGTGAACCCTTTAGTCAATAAAATTCAGGCCTAGAAAAAAAATTAATCCTATGCCATAATTTTCCTTGGTACAACCTCTCACATAATATAAATTCCTGCAAGGATCCATTTAGCCACCAAGAAAACCTAAAACACAAAAAGGGAAAAAAAAATTCCACTTGCTCCTATTAATTTTCTTTATTGGACATAAATTTGGATGGATCTAAATTAAATTATATTTTATTAGGAAGAAATTTATTTTGAATTGGTAAATATAAATATATGCAATATCAACTCCCATTTGATATACCAATTAAAATTCATGGGATACCTGGATGACATGAAGAGTCAGTTAAGCATCTGACTCTTTATTTCAGCTTAGGTCATGATCTCAGGGGTCTTGGGAACAAGCCCTGCACATTGGGCTCTGTGCTCTGTAGGTAGTCTGCTTGAGATTCTCTCCCTCTTCCTCTACCCCTCACCCCCTCTAAAATTTTTCTTTAATTATTTAATTTATGTTTTACTAACTGTAACTTTAAGCATCTCAAGGCTTTTTTAAAAAAATTCATCTCTTTGTCCAAAGTGGGGCTTGAACTCATGACCCCAATATCAAGAGTTATATGATCCACCAACTAAACCAACCAGGTGCCCCTTTGAGGTTTTTTTTAATAATCAAAGATAAATTATACATTCACCAACTTATAATTCATGTTGTACTCTTTAAAATATAAAGGGACATAAAGATAGTCACCTTAATGTGTGTTTTCTTGTAGGAAAGTCATAGTAATGGGAAAATATGTGGCTTTTTAACTTCTCCATGTTTATGTCACCAACTCATCTAAAAATACTTGTCTCAAAAGTTTTTATTTTTAATTTTCTCTGTGTTTGTGGCCTTTCTTCAAAAACCTAAGAAAAGCCTTTCTCTTTGGGAAACAGAACATTGGCTGTGGAGAAGTGGAAAAGAGAAAAATCAGTGTCTTTTTTTCTATGCAAAGATACCAGACAGTAGGAAACAAGTTGTGATTCACTTTCTTTCTTAGGGAGAGGTTACCAGACTGTACCTGTCTAGCTTCCTGATGTTTCATATTATGGTAAAAGATGTCTTAGAGTGTGTTATTATGGGAAGAGGAGAGGGACCCCCTCACTCAGTAGATCTTTATGTAATTTGTGGATGATGTGATTCATGTTGGGTGAACTACATTCAGGCCCAAAGAAGTCTCTGCAAATAAAATTTTTGCTAAATGCAATAACAACACACAGAGAGAGAGAGAGAGGCACAGACGCAGGCAGAGGGGAGGAGCAGGCTCCATGCAGGGAGCCTGATGTGGGATCCCGGGTCTCCAGGATCACACCTTGGGCTGAAGGCGGCGCTAAACTGCTGGGCCACCCGGGCTGCCCCATCTTTTTACCATATTTAAACTAGTATGTAGATATAGTTAGGACCTGTAGTTTTTTACTCTTCTCTGTATATAAATTTCATAAGGAGTAATTAATTTGTAAGTGATTTTGCTCATATTTTAGGATAATTATCTTATAGCTGTGTCTTTTTAAAGAATAAGTACAAGATGAATTACAAATAGGATAATTGTATAATTTATCATTTAAAACAGGATAATTTTGCGAATGAAAGCAGCCACTAACCAGAGAAGTTGACATCCTGAGACAGCAATGTAAACTGTCCCAGATAAAATTGGGATGTAAAGTCCGTATGAATAGCCTGGATATACTGAAATGCTAACCTTTTAAAATGGGAACCAAAATATAAGAGTCAGATAATGAAAGTGCTGGCAGTTAGGAAATGTGTACAGTACCAGGGATTCTAGACAAGGTAAAACTGCTATGGCTGAACATAAACGGTGTGCTTCCAAGTAGCCACACAAAGTTGGGCATACACTAATGCTGTGTTAATGTTTTCGTGTAAATTTTTATATTAAGCTTATTAAATAGCATAATCAGTAATAAGCTAAAAGTTTTATTAAAAATCATTTTTCTGTTAGTCCTCAATAAAATTAGAGGTCATAATGGCAACTCAGAATTCTATAATTTCATGACCAGGGAAATGTATTATTAGATTTTAGCTTACTGGTAGTCTCATTTGAAACAGCTTTTGGTGAATGATTAATATATTTGAATCAGGTTACTTTCATTTTCAGGTATCATAAAACCCAGGTCAAACTGGCTTAAAAATAAAAGAAATTCATTGACTCACATAAATAAAATCCAGTGGTATTGTAGGATTTAGCCATGGTTTATCTAGAAGTTCTCAGTGTCATCAGTGCTCTAGCTCTGCTTCTAATGTTCATCGGTGTTTCTCCAGCTTCACTGTCCTAAGGTACCCAGATGTATGATTTTTAAAATGTGGAACTATAAATCTTTTTTTTTTTTAAAGATTTTATTTACCTTTTTGAAAGAGAGAAATGAGAGATAGCGAGAGAAAAGCGCGAGCAGGGAGGAGAAGGAGAAGCAGGCTCCCCACTGAGCAGGGAGCCCCGGTGCGGGGCTTCATCTCAGGACCCTGGGATCATGACCTGACCTGAAGGTGGATGTTTAACTACTGAGCCACCCAGGCACCCCACTGTAAATCTTTTTTAATCAAATATATATGTTTTTTTAAAGCACCAGGGAATAGGAAGTCCTTGCGAAGAGCTAACCCAAAAAGACAGCTGGCCTTCTTTGCCTTAAGCATGCTGATTCTCACATCCTTACCCCTGTACTGTTCCTTTTTAATTATCACTTTAAATGAAGGATTATGTGAAAGGAGCTGATGTCATCATTAAAATACAGTTTTTAAATGTATTATAAATAGACAGCTGTAGTAAAAGTGCAAAAATACCAGTGGGATAAAATTACCATTAAAAAGCTAGGCAAGATGTTTTACCTAGAATTTTTTAAGAAACTAAAACAGCTCTTCATAGGGAATGTTATTTGGTGCAAGAAGACTTCTTAGTCCATGAAAACCATCCTCTTTTCAAAAAAAAAAAAATCTTGGGGAGCTTGATAGTAAGGACATGTCCATTTCCTCTGAAGAGCTGAAACAGCTGTCCTCCACAGCGCTTGAGCTATGGACTACACCTGAAAACTGAATATTCTGATAAAAGAAGGATTTCCAAATGATTGTAAAAAAACACATATAAATAACATATATAAAGAATTAAAGCATTGGCATAATTAAACAACAAAGTTTTCATATGATTTCTGTCTTTCAAGTTCTTTGACCTTTTCACCGTAAGGAAGAGGAGAGGAACTTTCTATTTGGGTATTGTCTCACTCTAAGCATCTCTTGTCTTTGTAGTTCTGTACTCCCTCTGCCCATTCTCTTGGTGTTCCTTGGGGTTCTGGCCTCTTCTTACTCTGCTGCCATCCCAACTCAAGTGTGTGCTGTATCAAAACTGGTTGCTTGGGCAGCCCGGGTGGCTCAGCAGTTTAACACTGCCTTCAGCCCAGGGCCGGATCCTGGAGACCCGGGATCGAGTCCCACATTGGGCTCCCTGCATGGAACCTGCTTCTCCCTCTACTTGTGTGTGTCTCTGCCTCTCTCTCTCTCTCTCTCTCTCTCTCTCTCTCTGTGTGTGTCTCATGAATAAATAAATAAAATCTTAAAAAAAAAAAAAGAATTCTTTCTAAAAAAAAAAACTGGTTGCTTTCACTCTTTCCAGATGTATCATGTGCATTCTTCTCCCATTGTTGTGCTCTGTTCTTGGTTTTCTGCTTACCAAACTCCCTATTTATCCTTTAAGGTTTAGTTCAAATGTGAAATGTCACCAGCCATTTTTCTCCACACAGGATAATCACCCTCTCCACCAAGCTCCCACTGCACTTTTTCTAATAAACCCCTCATCACATTTCACTTTTTCTTTTACTTTTTTACTACTTTGATTTATCTTGACTAGATAGTGAGCTCCTTGAGGTCAGGGAATATATCTTGTTCATCTTTGTTGTATCAACTTTATGTTCAATAAATATTCATATTTGGCCAAAAATCAAAATTTTAAAGTTAAAGATTTATGGTTATACCATGATTAATGAATCTCTTAAGAATTAATACTCTTTTTAAAATGCATTTAGCTGTGTTTAAATTTAAATTATAAGTCCTGAGAAGCAGTACTGGCATGTGGTAGTGTTTCTACAAAGCCTCACAGCTCTTGCGGGATAAAAATACCTCAGTACACAATTTGTCTTTGTTCACTCACAGTTGAAAATCAACAGGACTAACCTTAGGTAAAACTGTGAAGTAGGGAAAGTTTATCTTTATTATCCAGGCATCTCCTTTTCACTCCTTTCCCCCTTAGTAATGACTATCTTTAGGCACAAGGTTTTTATCATATTCTGATATTTTCTATCTCAATTCTGAATACATTTTAAGAACGAATAGGCATCAATCAAAATGGGTATTTGATTTTAAACCCTTTATTACTACATGTGAATAATAGCCATTAGATTACTTGTTCTAGGTATTTGAGTAGGCACTTTTTTTTTTTTTTTTTTAATGGAAAGGAAGAAAAATCACTGAAATTACACTATGCATAGGTTGGCCCTAAACACAAAATTTAAGTAGTCCTTTTAGTTTGTGGTGGGACTTGTCACCAGGACAACCATCTCTACTTCCTGGACCAAGTGGGTAGATCTGGTCCGCCTGCATTTGTTGGAGATCTCTTCCAAGGATTTAAAACTTGCTGCTGAATGCAACCCACAGAAGTGGCCAGATTAAGATTAGGACCATCACTAGTCCCTATAATGTCTTTGTACAAACTTGTGAAAAGTCATCCTTCCTTAAGTGTTATTTTTGTCTGCCAGGGATCGTGGCAGTTTATATATTTTGTTGAACAAGATGTTATTGCCATCTGCCAGAAGATTGTCACAAAAATTTTACAAACTTTTGCCATCTCTTTGAATGTGCCCCTTCAGTGTGGCAGTGTGGTGCATTGCAAAATGGGCAAACCTGGGAAGGAACTGCATCTCTTATTTGCAGCAGGCTCAGATGTCCTATTTTCTTCTTACTAGTTGGCTTAAAATCTAAGGTGCTTGTCTGGTCCTTGTAAGCACTGACATTTTCAGCCCTTGGTCTGTGGTTTCCCTAAGTGCTTGAAGAGTAAGGAAAGATATTACATGTTCCTTTGTTAGGGAAACAAGGTCTCATTTACCATTTAGTAATCAGCAGGAATGATAATAAGCAAGTCTTTAACTTGCTATTAGAAGGGACTAATTTAGACTTTGGGATGACCGGGCTTTACATATTCTTAGTAGTTTGTTAAAGTACAAGAAGACCTTACTTATAAACATCTTCTAGACTATCCCTCTTGCTTGAGACTCTAATGAAGTTGTCATGGGATGTATTGTAAAGAAAACTTGAGTAAAAAAGAATCCTAGATAAGTAGAGAAAGCCATTTTTAAAGGCTGACTTGGGTGAGTGGGGGGGGGGGGCATGCGTGGGTGATTAAGTTGATTAAGCATCCAACTCTTGATTTTTGGCTCAGGTTATGATCTCAAGGTTGTAAGATCGAGCCCCACATTGGCTCTGCACTGGGCATGGAACCTACTTCAGATTCTTTCTCCCCCTCTCCTCTGCCCTGCCCCCCTTCATGCTTTCTTGCCCGCCCCCCCCCCCCAAATAAAAAATTAAAAACCTGCCTAGGGGAACTGATTTTCAGGCAGGACAGTTCTGTCTGCATGGTAATGGCTTCATATTCTATTAGATGTTCAATTTAATTACTTTTTTTTTTTTTAATCTTCTTTCCATTTTTACAAATGAAAAAACTGAGCTGTAGTTAACTGATTTGCCCAGGCTCACAGTTTGTGGATGGCAAAGCTGAAATTTGAACCCAGATTCAGTTGATTCCAGTGTATTAGATGACAGGGTACATCTTTTGGCTGTAATATTTTCAAAAGATTGCCTGGCATATCAGTAGGAAAGGGGAAGGGAGTTTGTTCTCTTTCTCTCTTTTGTATAGGATGATCCTTGCCCTAATGCCCTACAACTTAATACTGTGTTGGTACCATGGTTCTGTTACATTATCAAATAAATAGGATAACATTTTCAGGATTTATATGATATGTAACTTATTTACATGTTTTCTTTGTTTCATTTTAGAATTTTTTATCTAATTTCAACTACAACTTAAAATGAAATTTGGTAGCATAACTTAATTAAATTTCAAAGCTCCATATATCTGCAGGAGAGAGTTGGAATATTCAATGATTTTACATGTCTGTGGAGTTTATTATTTTATTTTTGTGAAGTTTATGTGAAATCTGTAATGCTTTGGGTAGTTTTGATGTACTAGTGGTTACGCTGTTTTGAAGATGTACTTCTCTATAATATACCATAGTGTGACACTTGTTACATATTGTGTACTGATTTTTTTATGACTTTAAAAGCCTCAGAATGTCTACAAACCCTTTTCTTGTAACATGTTATATATTTGAGGAAAACTGAAAATGTGGAATTAGTAATAATGATAATGTTCACGCAAAAACGTTTCAGACTGGGGGATCCCTGGGTGGCGCAGCGGTTTGGCGCCTGCCTTTGTCCCAGGGCGCGATCCTGGAGACCCAGGATCGAATCCCACATCGGGCTCCCGGTGCATGGAGCCTGCTTCTCCCTCTGCCTGTGTCTCTGCCTCTCTCTCTCTCTGTAACTATCATAAATAAATAAAAATTAAAAAAAATATATTTAAAAAAAAACGTTTCAGACTGAAAAATAGTAGGCATGTGGGGAAAACAGGAGAGGAAGATGTGGGCTTAGTAAGCTTATGTAAAATAAAACATGCCAGTGAATGGTATTTCCACTAAAATGCAGCAGCACAAGGACAAGACTTTTTGTCTACTTTATTGGCTGGAGTATCTCTAATTACTGGAAGAGCCCCTAGTGCCTAGTAGGTGCACAATAAATATTTGTTGAATGAAGAAGAAATGAAAGGTATGAGACTTAGGTTTTATGCCTTTTGTCATGCAGGCTGCTCAGGAGTTTGATCACAATGAGTCATTTCTTTTTAAGCTGTCGCATGCCAAGTTGATTTATCTACTTCTCTTACTTCCCCATATTTCATAGCTTCAAGGTGTTATTTATTACTCATTTGTTCAACAGATATATATTAAGCATCTGTGTATACTAAGTGGCGTAACATTAAAAGGAAGCCAGAGCTTTATCTGTTTTGGGAAATGGATCACAGGCAGGTATTAAATAATAATTTAAGATAGTAGGTTATTATAGACCATATGAGAGATTGACACCAGCAGTAAATACCAGGTTTCAGAAAATGCTGATTTGGTGAAGTCAGGGAAAAGAGTCATAGGCTTTGAATAGATAAAGAGCAGGAGAGAGAGGTTCAAGGAGGAATGGGCACATCACAATCTGGGATAAATAAATAGGAAATGTAGTAGATCAGCGTGGTAGGCTGAGCAGACACAGGGGCTGATTGTACAGTATTGCAGTGTTAGGCTGAACAGCTAGATGGTCTAATGAGTCACAGATCGCACACCTTTCACCCTGAGGGAGATTCATAGGTGTTGTTCAGGACTCTGTCTTTAGCACATTCTCTTCCCTTCGTTACTGTGAACCTCTATTTTTCCTCTGGCCTTTGTAGTCTTTGTAGCTTCTGCTTATCTCTTGAAGTGTATCCACCCCGCCCTCCACATTGTCTTGCTAAGTGATCCCAGCCCTTTAGAAATATATGCACAACTCTGGAATTTGTATCTCCAGCTCAGACTTCTCTTTGGGCCTTCATACCTGTGTATTTACGACAGTTCGCTTGAAAGCTCCCCTTGGTTGGCTCATAGGCCTCTTAACTTCACATCCCTGAAGTTGACTTCTTGGTTCTTACCCACTTTCCCACCTCTAATGCAGTTCTTTCTACAGTCTTCCCCATTTCTACTCAGTCACTCGGAAAAAACAAACAAAAATTCATAGGAGTTATCCATGATTCCTCTTATTCATGATGAGACACAGCCATTCCATCTTCAAGTTCTGTCAGCTGTACCAACACTATACACACTGACCTACTTATCATTCCTGCCACTACACAAATCTGCCTTCTTCGCTCACCTAAATTTAGGACCAACTGTACAATTTGTAAGGGCTGTTGCAAAACAAAATTCCACAGTCCCTTATTGATAAATTAAGAATTTCAAAACAGTGACAGCAGTGCATTAAATCAAGTGTAAAACCCTTCTCAGTGTGGGCCCAGTGCCTGGCCAATGGCTCCTGACCCTGCAGCTGGCTCTACTACTCTAGTAGCCTTCTATCTAGTGGCTCCCTGCTTCCCCCTGTGGGCCATTCTTCACATAGCACCATTAGCATAAGAGGAGATCATACCACTTCCCTGCTTAGAATTTACAAGATCCTGTACTGTCTACCTTCCAGACTCTAAGTGCTCTGACCCTAAAGCTTTTTTATCCACTTCTCCCACCACACTCCTGTTCTCATTCACTAGGCAGCAGCCAGAATAGCCCCTTCTTTGTCCCTCAGAACAAGAACAGTCCCATCTCCAGGCTCTTCTTTCAGTCTGAGCTCAAGTCTTTCAGCCTCCTTTCCATCAGGCAGTGCTGAGGTCATATGTCACTTCTTCAGACAGGCCTCTCCTGACCACTCCTAGGTGAAATAGAATAGCCGTCTCCCCACCACCACTGCCTAGTTACTTGCCATGCCGTGACTTAGTTTTATTGTATTTTTAGCACTTATTACTGTATGGCACTATCTTTATTAATCATGAATTATTACTTATTGACTGTATTCCTGTCACCTAGCATGGTGCCTGTCACTTGATAATGATGAATAAATAATTGTTTCATGAATGAATGTTTTTCATAATCCTTTTAGCCTCCTGCATTTTGGAGATTTATCTAAAAAGAGTGATGAGTATTTTTCCTTTGTTAGATTCTAATAATCTTTTATTTGTTGAATTCTCATAAAATTGAATTACTTATATTTAATTTACAAATATTCCAAAGTTAATTTTAAAATATCAAATTATTTTCTCTTTAAAATGGCATAAAATGACACATACTTACATGTATTGTAGCGTGGACAACAAATTAAAGATGCTATTGCCCATTGAAACTGAAGTTAATACCATAGACTGAGCAGAGTTCCTCCTCCCACCATCAATATTTTACATCACAATACCAAAGGCTACACAGCCCAAAACTTCACAAATGTGTGTAAACCCGTTATTCCGCAAACACTGAGCACTTATTATGTACCACACACTCAGGAACAAAAGGTGAGTAAGACATTTTTTCTGCCCTGTGTTGCTCACTGTAGATAATTTGAACATTGATATGCAGCATTCTGTGTAGTTTCAAAAAGTAAAAAAATCACTCGCTCTGCTTCATGAACTATACTCGATCTTCTAGCTTTTAAAACTTTAATGCACAACCCAAAATAACACACTTGTTATAGGAGAAACACTCTCACACACATACACTTTATGAGGCTAACATGAATGTGAACTATTTAAAATTAATTTACAAATCTGTTGTTTACCAGCACTGTCTGGTACACACACCAATTTTGGAAATGGTGGGTGTGGTGACGGCCAAATGCTATTGTTCACAGAATTTGCAGTACTTACCACATAATTACATTGAGTGCCATATGGCATTTTATTGCAGCTCATTAAATTACGAGGAGTTTTACTTCTGTTTGTGTTCTCTTTAGTCCCTTCAGTAGCACTGTTTTTTATACTATATACTTTAGATATGCATTTTTTCATAAAAAATATTATCTTTCAAGATGAACATTATTTATAGACTAGAGCACTATAACTTTTCTAGAAATAATCCCCATGTGGACTCTAAATAGTGACTAAATGACAGTGGACATGTTATATAGTCCCCTGAATATAGAAAATAAGAATATTGCTAATCATACCAACAAAGAGATAACTGAAATTATCAGTTTTAAAAATTACCTCTTGTTGGCTTAGTACGTTAGTGTCTTTTTCCTTCTTGGAACTCTAGAGGAGTTAGTTGCTTCTAATAGTTGAGTTTTCCAAATATGTACTACTCAATTCTTTTTAACATTTGTAGCTTTAAGCAATTCTTTAAAAAATATGTATGTATGTATGTATTTGAGAGAGAGAAGTGGGGAGGAGCAAAAGGAGAGAGAATCTCAAAGCAGACCCTGCGCGGAGCACAGGGCTTGGTGCAAGGCTCTATCTCACAGCCCTGAGATCATGACCTGAGCTGAAATCAAGAGTCGGATGCAAAACCGACACTGCCACCCAGGCACCCTGCTTTAAACAATTTTTGATGAACGAAAATCTTTCTGAAATATGTTATATATTATACCTACATCCATATCTCATATACAAAATCTATTGGGAATGTAACCTAGCCTTCTCTTTAACTTAGTTTTTTCTTTTGAACACCTGTTTTGAGTTCTATAGTAGTTACTTTCAGAACCTGTCAGAGAGAGTAGGATTATTTGCCCTTTTGCAAAATGGCCATAAAGTATTATGCTTTGTGAGTTCTTTTGCTTGTTTTGTATATATTCTTCACTTCCCTCTTAACAGCTCTCATTTTGTCATGTTGATGGTGTTACTATCTGTTGCAGCCCCTCTCTTCCTTCTGATTTAGTGTTTTTAATTTCCTGTGAGCCAGGAAACCAGTTTTAAATTCTATTAAAATGAATAATGTGTGCAAAAGTAGACTGAATAGACTGAGTGAAGGTCTGATGGGCTTGTCTATGAGTCAAGTGCCCAGAGCTGTCATGCTTGGCCTTGTGACATCTGTTTTGGATGCTGAGATGTTCTTTTTTGCTTCTTTTCCTAGTTCTAGTTAGAGCAAATGTCACTACTTAATAAATAGAAAATATTTAGAATATTATATAGAATATCTATATAATATATATAGAATATCTCATTTTGGAACCTTTCTTTTGGGTCAGTTGGTCCTTGTTATTAACATGATACACTTGTAGCATATTTCTGAAACTTAGATATATAATCAAGTATTGCTAATTAAATTCCCTGATATCTTTCCAAGTGCTTTGCTATGAAACTGAGTCATGCAACTAAATGAACTCTATTAAGCTGTTGATTGCCAAATCTTGTTTCTGTGCTCTTTATTCAAATTTCTGTCATGGGTGAAGCATACAGTTTCAGAATCAGTTGAGTGTTAGCAGAGCAAGATATTCCTCAGTCAGTCCTAATGTACATTCATTAAACCTTAAACCTATATTCTGGGATGCCTTCTTTGTCAGGCATCGTGCTAGGCACTATGCCTGCTATCAATAAGAAAGACAGGATTTCTATGCTTATGGCTATAAATAGTACCCAGTCTTTCTTAAATTTTAACCTGTGTATGCAGATCACCTGAGAACTTCATTAAAAATGTTGGGCCAAGGCCCCAGAGGTTTTGACTCAACAGATCTTGAGTTGGGACTAGAAATAAGCACTATTAAAAGACAACCTGATGATTCTGAGGTGATGGTCCTCCGAGCACATTTTAAGAAATTCTAGTCTGCAGATAAGGAATTCTTAACAGAGTACTTGGCAAATAAGATATGGACAAAAACAATATACTGCTGTATTTAACCTGATGACTATTTCATCTGTAAACTCTCTCAAAAGTATTTTTTAAATCATTGGCTTATGCTTCAACCTTTATGTTGAGATGAAATGATGGAAACTATGACTAAATCTAAGCATGGTAATTTCTTACCTCTTAAATAAGCTACCAACAGATGAATCTTTTCCATGAGAATAATAAGAATAGCATTGCCCTGTGGCATGCTGTCTCCCAAAGACTGCAGATATTTGACAGCTACAGCAAAGGCAAAATATTTCTTCCCAACAACTTACTTAAAAATGAACTGTCATTGAATGCACAAGAAATCATTGTCAGTGGTTGCCTCCAGGGAGAAAGATCTAGTTGTCTAGGTGAGACTCTTATTTTTCATCATGTATGCTTTTGCACTGTATAGATTTTATACCATGTGACTGCATTACCTAATCCAAAGTAAATTTGAGAGTGTATGTCACTGTGTTTGTTACCACAGGTCTAAAAGTATACTGTTGTCTACTATTTCACTATAGATGTCTCTTAAGCCTACCTTTCTTTTTGACACCTTCCCTGTGACCATATCCTAGAGGATGGACACTTTCCTCTGCTGGGTACTTTATTTGAATAACTCAGCACTTTATTTGAATAACTCTTCCCTTCTTCAGAGGTTTTGTGATACCACTTTATCCTTACACATCATAGAGTCTGTGTCTACTTCATTGTTTTAGTTCTTTATCAGAAAGTGCCATTTTAATTGTGGGTTAATAATATATGTTAATGTCTAGAATATTATTATTATTATTTAGATTTAGATTTTATTTATTTATTCATAGAGATGCAGAGAGAGAGAGAGAGGCAGAGACGCAGGCAGAGGGAGAAGCAGGCTCCATGCAGAGAGCCTGACGTGGGACTCGATCCAGGGTCTCCAGATCACGCCCTGGGCTGCAGGCGGCGCTAAACCGCTGCGCCACCGGGGCTGCCCCAATGCCTAGAATATTATCTGCATTATTGTTCCTTCAAATTTTTTTCTTAATTCTTCTGGTTTTTTTTTTCTTAATTCTTCTTACCCATTTGTTCTTTCATGTCAATTTCCAGTAAAAAAAAATTTTATTTTAAACCTATTTTTTGGGAAGAACAGCTTCTTAGCATAGTTAATCATCTTGTTCCAAAATACAGTTGTCTTCTTTGATTTATTCAAGCCTTTTATGTATTTCAATGATAAGTCGTAGGTTTCTTCATAGAAGGTTGAACATTTTTGGTAAGGGTTGCCCTGTGTATTTATATTTTTGTTGCTCTGGTAAATGCTTTTTCTCAAAAAAATATTTTAAAGCTGGAATATAGGTATTTTGTATATTTGCATTGTTTCTAGTCTTTTTGTTTTTCTAAAGTACGTAATTAGGGGCACCTGGGTGGCTCAGTCAGTTAAGCATCTGCCTTTGGCTCAGGTTATGATCCCAGGGTCTTGGGATTGAGCCCCACATTGGGCCCTGCTCAGCGGGGAGTCTACTTCTCCTTCTCTTCCCAGCGTATGCTCTCTCTCAAATAAATAAATAAAATTGCTAAAAAAATAAAGTACAGGAATGCCTGGGTGGATCAGCGGTTGAGCGCCTGCCTTCGGCTCAGGGCGTGATCCTGGAGCCCCAGGATCGAGTCCCACATCGGGTTCCCTGCAGGGAGCCTGCTTCTCCTTCTGCCTGTGTCTCTGCCTCTCTTTCTTTGTCTCTCATGAATAAATAAATAAAATCTTACAAATAAATAAAGGACATAATTATATTGTTTGCAAATGTATTCTGACATTTAAAAAGTACTTGATTAGCATACGAAATTTAGAAGAGTTATTATATAAATGTACATATCCATAGTTGTTAGTCTATTAAAAATGTGAAGTAAAACTTATGTGTCCTTGGGATGCCTGGGTAGCTCAGTGTTTTTTTATTATTAAAATATTTTATTTATTTATTTATTCATGAGAGACACACAGAGAGAGAGGCAGAGACACAGGCAGAGGAAGAAGCAGGCTCCATGCAGGGAGCCTGATGGGGGACTCGATCCCCAGACCAGAATCAGGCCCTGAGCCAAAGGCAGACAGACGCTCAACCAGTGAGCCACCCAGACATCCCGAATGTCTGCCTTTGGCTCAGGCCATGACCCCAGGGTCTTGGGATCAAGTCCCTCATCTGGCTCCCTATAGATAGGCAGCCTGCTTCTCCCTCTGCCTATGTCTCTGCTTCTCTCTCTGTGTGTATCTCTCATGAATAAATAAATAAAAATCTTTAAAAAATAAATAATAAAGTTTTTAAAAACAAAACCAAACTTATGTGTCCTTAAGTTCCTGAGATTATTGATCAGAGACACACAATAACTTTTTTTTTTTAATTTTTTTTTATTTATTTATGATAGTCACAGAGAGAGAGAGAGAGAGGCAGAGACACAGGCAGAGGGAGAAGCAGGCTCCATGCACCGGGAGCCCAACGTGGGATTCAATCCCGGGTCTCCGGGATCGTGCCCCGGGCCAAAGGCAAGCGCCAAACCGCTGCGCCACCCAGGGATCCCCACAATAACTTTATTAAAAAAAAACCCTCAGTTTGGGTTTATGAATATTCTTCCATGAAAAAAAAAAAGTTGAGTGTTGAGGAACCTAGGTTGTGAGTCTAGGCAGTTTTTGTAAGACAAATATCACATGGTTGCACAGGCATATGCATATGTGACACCTTATCAAATTGCACAGGATACAGATCAGCTTCCTTTATATCAGTTATACCTCAGTAAAACTTCAGAAAGCAAATACCAGAAAACTTTTTGCTTGTGTCAGGTTTCTTCTATGATAGTCTTTTTTTTTTTTTTTAATTTATTTATTCTTGAGAGACAATGAGAGAGAGACAGAGACACAGGCAGAGGGAGAAGCAGGCTCCATGCAAGGAGCCCGATGTGGGACTCGATCCCAGATCCCAGGATCACTCCCTGAGCCGAAGGCAGACACATTCAACCGCTGAGCTACCCAGGTGTCCCACTTCTCTGATAGTCTTGCCTTTGTTTGCTTTCACTGGAGAGTTCTGTAGTTTTTGCTAGTGGGCTTTAAAAGAAGTGTAGATCAGTAGGTAACATAGTGTCTGACAGATAATAGACACGGGAATGTCCTAGATGGACTGTAATTGAGTAACATACTGGGTTGTTTTCCTCTTGAACACGACGCTTGCAGCACTGGTTAGTGGCTGTAGGGGCACTGTAGTCTAGTGAGAGCTGTCAGAGACAGAGAAGAGTGAAGGATGAGGGAAATGGAGCGACCGCGTAGGGAGTAAGGGGCTGCTTTGTTTGGGAGGTGAGGATCCAGAGAGGCATTTGCCATGAACACTGGAAGTGAAGGGTAGCCAAGAAGGTGGCAAATTTCAGGAACAAGGAGGAATACTTAGAAGTTCAAGAAGCTCTTCTGTTTGGGTATTTGTCTTGGCCACTCCACCAGCGTGTAGCTTTTCCATGCTGGTTTCTTTCATAGTACCTGGTTCTGGAGGTCAGCACCATAGGTCTACTTACCATACTTACATACCATACTGCCCTTCCACTTGCTGGTACCTGATACTCGGTGTAGCTGCTCTTCATCCCTTGCTTATTGTTCTCCCTGACACCATTCTCTCTTTACCCTGCTTCATTCTCTTTTTTGTGGTCAGAGTTAATTTTCATTTTAAAGTGAGCCCTTTCCAATGGCTCCCCAGTTTTGACAACTGACTCCTATATCTTAGTTTGGCATAAGAGCTTCTGTGGTCTGACCTAATCTTTTTACCACTTATGTTTTCACCTCTTCTGCCCTCCCTCCCACCTTTCCCTCATTATTCTCTTCCTTCTCCCTCCTTCCTCACTCACACTCTCCATTCTTGGAATTTGCCACCTTCTTTTCTGCCCCTCATACATACCATGCCCCATTCTGTATAACAAACTCCTAGCTAGGCCTTCACCTCCCCAGAAAAGCCTTTCCTTACTCCTCCAGGAAATTGCCCTTTCTTCCCCCCTGTATTTGACTCCATCTCTCCATTGTAGCTTTTACAGTACACTTATTTACCTCTCTGTATGTTTGTCTTTTTTTTTTTTTTATTTAAGATTTTATTTATTTATTCATGAGAGACAGAGAGAGAGAAAGGCAGAGACACAGGTAGAGGGAGAAGCAGGCTCCATGCAGGGAGCCTGACGCGGGACTTGATCCCGGGTCTCCAGGATTAGGCCCTGGCCTGAAGGCGGCGCTAAACTACTGAGCCACCCGGGCTGCCCTGTTTGTCTTCTTTATTTTATTTATTTATTTATTTTTCTGTTTGTCTTCTTTAATTAAGAGCAGGCACTTGTAGAATACAGGGTGGTTTGCCTCTGACAGTCTGTTTAGAAATCAGACTTCTGTTTAGAGATGTGATATCACTTTGAAATAGAGGCTTTTGTTGGGGTTGGAAGGTGGCTGGTGAGAAGATAGTGTAAACATACATATTTAGCAGAAGTTGGAGATACTGTTTATAATACAGTGTGAGGAAGAATGAAGGGTGAGTGAGAAAGATTTATGTGTTAACCTCAGAATGTTGAAGATGAGATGTTTGAGAGCTGTTGGTGGAAAGGAACCTGGTCAGAGGGACAAACATAGTAACGTATGAAATTTTTTGGTCATCTCTTACTTTAGAAACAGAATACCTAATTAGATACTATTCTGAACTTAAGGTGTGTGGGATACACATCCCCCTGCCCCCAACAAACAGCTTTCAATTTGACAAGCAAGGTAAGATAGATACATAAGAAATTGGAGTAAAAAGTTTAATAATGGCAATGTGTGTGGTGTGTGAGGTTAGGTGTTCGAGTATGGTAGGAGAGATCATTTCAGCATGAATTTGTGTGCCTTTGAGCATGCCATTCACATAGGAAGTAAGAGATGCGTTATGTAGTATGCCTAAGTCTCAAGAATTAGAAGATCCTAATAGAAATTTGAGAGGATAAATTTAAGTATGGCTTTTAACACTCTGATGTTTATACTGATCAAAGCAAGGACAAAAACAAACATAGCACTTAATATTTTTTTAAAAGATTTTTATTTTTTTATTCATGAAAGAGAGAGGAGCAGGCTCCATGCAGGGAGCCCGACGTGGGGCTCGATCCTGGGTCTCCAGGATCACGTCCTGGGCTGAAGGCAGTGCTAAACCGCAGAGCCACCCAGGCTGCCTGCACTTAATATTTAATAGAAGTCAGGCAGTTTTGTATATTGCTCGTCCTTTTTTTTTTTTTTTTGACTTGTAATGGTAGTTTTGCCAACAAACCCCCCCCTCAAAAAACCGAATCAACTTGAATCAGTATTGCCAGTGTACTTGTCCATTTTTGAACTGCTATAATTGTTCCATAACAATAGGCTATTACATAACTAGTTACATGTCTTGTAATTATACTTTATTTTGAACTAGGACTTTATTTTTTGTGATAGTGTGTCATCAAAAGGTTATAATATAACTAGCATCATTTATATAACCAACATAATTATGTAACATAACAATAACACAACTGACATTTTTACAACTAACATAATATTAACATAACTAATAACATTAAGTAGATATGAAGATCTAAGCATATCTTTAGTTAGTTCCTATATAGTTTGTGTCAGCTACAAGTTCTTAGTGGCAGTGCAAACATATGAGGAAAAGATAGCGTTTGGGGTTTTTTAGTTTATAGCCTTTGTTTTTGAGTTAGAGTAAGAAAATATGGAGTGTAAGAAAAATTTAACTTCTTTGAGAGAATCCTAATTCTAGCATTGATCTTCTGTCACTGTACCACAGAACTTTATATCCAGCTTTCATTATCATTCTTGAATGTAAAGTTTTAATTTTTCAAAGTCGAAGCATGCACAGAATTCTTTCAGCCCCTCTGTTCATCTTTTTGGTGGCAAGAGAGTGAGACCATATGGCCTGAAACCCCATTCACAGTAGAGAGTCTGAAGCAATGAATCAAGGGGGAGTCCTTCCTTCTCTCTTTGCTGTCCTAAAGGACAGTCTGAATGACTTGCAGTCTCTGATACCAATATCAGTATCAGCAGCTGGTCCAAAATGGAGCACTCTCCCTTGAGCCTTACCGTTCCTTCTGTAATTTTTCCCCCAGCTTGATTTGGTTTTAATTAGCACCAGAATCTCTCTTCTTAATTTTTCAAAGATTGCTAAAATAGTATATTGAAATTCACCTTATCGTTTCAAAAAATTCTGTCTGAATCTTAGCACACATTGGTAACCATACACTGTCAGGTATTTCCCATCCATTATTCCTGCATTTATACTTTCATGGAGTCACTAATGAAGTAGCCATTTGCTATAGTTGCTTAGTCACCATAGCAACAGTGTCTTGGTTAGTGTACGACAGGGCAGCTTCCTACAGTTTGACATGATATGCAGCTAATAATTCTGATTTCTACTGAGAGGCAACTGGAATTTTGCAGAATGGAATTTTTAAATTTGCTGAATAGAAGTTGTTTGATCCCACTGGTATATTCTGTTGGCACCCATCATGTAGTCATAGGATCATAGGAATTTTAATTTGGAAAAATGATTCATACTTGCAGTATATATCACAGTGGCTAGCTAGAGAAACATTGCTTCTGTCACCATAAGCAGCTTATTTAATTCCTAACCTAAATATTTTTAGGAGTCTAAGAAATTGATCAGAAGGTTAGCAGTTGGGGCTGCTTGATAATCTTGGGTGCTTAGCTCTAGACTATTTTAAAGGATTCTGGCTATAAGCCTTCAATTTATAGTATAATATGAAAATTGGAAAGTGCTTCTTGTCACAGTCATTTTTCCCATCTTTTATTGTCTGATTTCTGTTAGGTCAGCCTCTTCGAACTACATTACCTCATTCATTTCCCCCTTTACACACCTACTTTAAGTTCCTTTAGTCACTACTTAAAGTAACAGTTACATAAATTTATTTTCATTTTTTAAATGTGTCTCCTTCAGATTTCACATAGTGTGAACATGTACCTTACAGAAAATACACATTCTATAATATACTTTATTTGGAGAAGATAATATAGCCCATTCGTGGTGATAGAGTTCACAGTTTCAAGAATCTGATCTAATCTTAACTGATATAAAGATTGTTGCTGTACCATCTGTTATAAAATATGTAAAGACTCACTTAAACCAAGTTCATTTCACATCTAAATTGCTTTTATCAAATGTACTCCATACTTTAGCCCCTACCTCGTGTATGAATTAAACCCACAGACGCCTACTTCCCTTTAGTCATCTATAGTCTCATTTTGATCTGTATAAAAATACAGCAAGCTCAAATCCTATTAATTTCTTTCTTGGCTCTAAATATTGAACTGGGAGAAGCGTAACATGGGTGTCTTTTAGAATGTGTTCATACAAATATCTGTGTACATATACATACATATGTACATATTTTTTCATTTGTTTCTGCCTAACACAGTTGTTGAATGAATAGTGCTAAGGGACCAAAGTTGTAGGGTCAGTTGCCATTTGAATGTGTTACCTTGGACTGTTCCACAGACACAGCCAGCTTTCAGCTAGCAATACTAGAGGGAAATGGGAAATAAAACCATTACAACACAGGAGTTTATGCTTTCTTACTGGTGGTCAGCCTCATCAGAGATATCTACCAGAGGGACGTTTACAAAGATAAATGACCCACATTATCATATCAAAAGCTTAGCAAAAAAACACGGATTTTGTTCATCACTCTCAAATATGCATCATGGCCAGGTAGCCTATCTAATAATTTGTACCAACTATGCATGTTGATGATGTGGAAACATTTTGATATATTTGTTTTGGCCCCTAATAGTAGTCCTTCTGTGACTCTATGAAGAGTAGTCTGATATCACTAACATTCTGTAGGAATTATAGGCTATAGAATAAATGACTAAAAGATGAAGCTACTTTCAAGTAGAGCTAACAATGCAAATGAAATAACACAGAGAATCTAAATCCATAAAGCATCAGGACTATTTTTACCCTCACATTGGTTAGAAACCCTTTTCCTGTGTGCTGAGTTTGTTGTCTTCATACTGAGACCAGCTGTTAAAAATCCTAGGTTTGAATTGAACCAGATAGTATTTTATATATTTAGGAAATCGAGATCAAAACATTTCTATAATGCCTTCTTCCCTCTACTAATAGCAAGAAAAAGAATTTGTATTATATTCAAAATATTCAGTTCTTAATCTATCTGTAGGCTTTATGTAAAAGAAAATTTGCATGATGACCAGGTGACTTTATGTCAGTGTTGTATAATTCCCCACCAAATAATCAAACCAGAGACCTGATATTTATCAGTTAGTGGATAAACAGTTTTGGGAGCTTCCAAAATGGAGTTGGAGTTGAATGTCTATTGAGAGGGCTGGCAATGTAAACAGATAAAATTGTGAAATTAGAAAACCTTAGTGTAATAATTATTCTCAGCACTTTCTCAAAATTGTGAACATATAAGCAGTAATGCTTCTGTTGTGAAACTGAATTGTTACTATACTAATGGTAATTTCTAGCAATTTTTCTTTGTTTTTAAAGAATTTTATTCGCAATGGTAAAACCTGTATGAAACTTAAAGCTCTTAAAATCAAATTGCAGCTTTAAATCAATGAACACATCTCAATTCCTGATGGAAAGAAAATCTTTTGCATCTTATTGATTAAATATTTTTAAATATTTTCAATTAAGATGTGTATGATGTGATTCAAGAAGATTCAAGGGCTTGGCAGTTTCCAGTGTACCACATTGAACTGCTCCAGTGACTGCTTAGCCCACAGTTCTCTCATCCAGTCATTCCTCTGAGTCATACATCACTGTGGGTGAGTCCGTGGACTCTTGTACGTGGGGAATCCGCAAGGAAGCAGAAGATAGGAGTCCGTTATTTAGCTGGGTGGGAGAGTTTAAGCAGCTCAAGCCTCTAGAATTAGTACTTAAGCAAAACTCACC